>NC_025993.2:124351512-124670156 GCF_000442705.2 Elaeis guineensis
TTGGATTTATGGTGAGACCTGGGTTCCTTTGCTTGAGCAACTGCTCCATATTATCACAATAAAGTGGTACTGGATTCTCAATCTCAGGAACAACGCCCAATTCAGTGATGAACTTCTTCATCCAGACAGCTTCCTTGGCAGCTTCACTTGCTGCTATGTATTCTGCCTCTGTGGTTGAGTCAGCTACTGTTTGCTGCTTAGAACTCTTCCAACTCACTGCTCCATCATTCAAAGTAAAGACATACCCTGAAATGGATTTGCTATCATCTGGGTCTGATTGAAAACTAGAATCAGAATATCCTTCTAGTTTAAGATCAGATCCACCATATATGAGAAAAATATCCTTAGTCCTTCTTAAGTATTTAAAATATTTTTACAGCCTTCCAATGATCTTCTCCTGGATCAGCCTGAAATCTACTGGCTATGCCTAAGGCATAAGCTACATCAGGCCTGGTAATAACATAGCATACATTATTGATCCTACTGCCGAAGCATAAGGAATGGAATTCATTCTATTTCTCTCTTCAGTTGTCTTAGGAGACATCTTCTTAGAGAGATGTATGCCTTGACTCATGGGTAAATAACCTCTTTTACTCTCATTCATACTGAATCTTTTCAGTATTAAGTCAATGTACCTAGACTGAGATAAACCTAGCATTCTTTTAGATCTATCTCTATAGATCTTTATACCAAGTATATAGGATGCTTCCCCCAAGTCTTTCATGGAAAACTTATTTGATAGCCATAATTTGACTGTTTGTAATATTGGGATATCATTCCCAATAAGGAGTATGTCATCTACATACAGAACCAAGAAAACTAGGGCACTCCCACTAGTCTTCTTATACACACAAGGTTCATCCACATTCTTGATGAAACCAAACTCTTTGACTGTTACATCAAAGTGGATGTTCCAACTCCTTGAGGCTTGCTTTAATCCATAAATGGATTTCTTAAGCCTGCATACTAGATTTGGTCTGTCATTTGAGACAAAACCCTCTGGCTGTGACATGTAGACCTCCTCTTCTAGAAAACCATTCAGGAAGGCGGTCTTCACATCCATTTGCCATATTTCATAATCATAGTATGCTGCTATTGCAAGCATTATCCGAATAGATTTAAGCATGGCAACAGGTGAAAAAGTTTCATCATAATCAATACCCTGTTTTTGCCTGAAACCTTTAGCTACCAATCTAGCTTTATAAGTTTCTATTTGACCATCTGCTCCAATCTTTTTCTTATAGACCAATTTGCACCCAATAGGGTTTACCCCTTCTGGTGCATCAACCAAAGTCCATACTTTGTTGGTGTACATGGAGTCCATCTCGAATTTATGGCATCCTATCATTTGTCTGAGTCCTTACTCATGACCGCTTCCGTATAGGTCAAAGGTTCATCATTCTCAATGACTTGGGCTTCATTATTCTCAATAATGAACCCATATCTTATAGGTACATGTCGTACCCTATCTGACCTACGGATAGGAGTTATGTGTTCTAGTTCTTCCTTATTTATGTGAATATTTGGTTGAGAAATATTTATTTGTTTTTGTTGAACTTCACTAATTTCAATATTTCTCCCACTGCCTCTTTCTAGGATAAATTCTTTCTCCATGAAAGTGGCATGCCTACTTACAAATACCTTTTGTTCAGTAGGGTGGTAGAATAGATATCCTATACTATCCTTAGGATATCCTACAAACAAATATTTATCTGCTCTAGTATCTAGTTTATGTCCAAAATTTCTTTTGACATATGCTGAACATCCCCATATCTTAAAATATTTAAGATTGGGCTTCTTACCTCTCCATATTTCATATGGAGTACTAGATACAGATTTAGAAGGTACTCTATTCAAGATAATTATTGCGATCTCTAAAGCATGACCCCAGAAGGAAATAGGCAATTCAGTGAAGCACATCATAGATCGTACCATATCTAATAAGGTACGATTTCTCCTTTCGGCTACACCATTTAATTGTGGCATATAAGGAGGTGTCCATTCAGAGATAATTTCCTTTACTTTAAGATGGTCTAAAAATTCATTGGATAAGTATTCTCCTCCTCGATCAGATCGAAGGATTTTTATACTTTTTTCAGTTTGTTTTTCGACTATATTTTGATACTCTTTGAATTTATCAAAAGCTTCAGATTTATATTTTATAAGATACACATATCCAAACCTAGATAAATCATCTGTAAATGTAATAAAATAAGAGTATCCACCTCTGGCCTGGGTTGTCATAGGGCCACATACATCTGTATGTACAAGTCCTAATAACTCGTTTGTCCTATCTCCATGTCCACTAAATGAAGTCTTGGTATTTTACCCATGAGACATGATTCACAAGTTCCTAATGATTCACAATCATAAGAATCAAAGAACTTTTCTTTGTACAACTGGTTAATCCTAGTCTCACTAATATGACCAAGTCGACAATGCCAAAGTAAAGTATTATTTACATTATCTCTCTTACATTTACTATTTTCATCAACATGAAAAATATTATCATTCAAGCATAGAGTCAACAAACCATTGTCAAAAATGCCATGACAAATTATTTCATTAGAAAAATTAATCGAGCAACCATTGCTCGTTATAGATATTTGATATCCTTGTTTTATCAACAAGGGTACAGATACAATATTTCTAATGATCTTAGGCATGTAATAATAATTTGTTAGCTCTAAGATCTTCCCAGAAGAAAACTTCAAGATATATGTCCCTACAGCTTCTGCTTGGATAGAATCTCCTCCAGCACCATAAAGCTCGAAGTCTCCCTTCCTCAAACTTCTAATTTTCTGCAGCCCCTGTAATGATTTGCAGATATGAAAACCATAGGCAGTATCCAATACCCAAGAGTTTGAAATGGAAGAATTCAATGATAATATTGTATGTATCTCATACATACCTTTTGGTACATTATTTGCACTAGTCTTTACTGTTGCAAGATAAGCCTTGCAATTCCTTTTCCAATGACCTGCCTTGCCGCAGTGAAAGTAGATCGACTGTCCAAAGGTCTTCTTTCCCTTCTTTCTCTTATTTATACCACCTTTAGGGTTCAGCCTCCTTTTAGAACCTTTTTTTGCCTGCCTTCTTCTTGGAGATCCCATCTACAAGAAGAAGAGGAGCCTTATCCTTCTTGATATGGCTTTCTGCTGTCTTGAGCATATTTAACAGCTCAGACAAGGAAAAATTTAGTTTATTCATGTGATAATTCACGATAAATTGAGAAAATGATTCTGGAAGTGATTGCAGGATTAGATCCTGACTCAACTCCCCATCCATAACAAAACCTAATTGACCTAATCGAGTGATCAAGTCAATAACCATCAAAATATGGTTCTGTATGGATGACCCCTCTGCCATTCTGGCATGGAATAACTGCTTAGATATCTTATATCTAGCAGTCCTACTCTGTTCTCCATAAAGCTCTTTTAAATTGAGCAATATGGAATGAGTGTCCATGCTATCATGCTGCCTCTATAACTCATTTGTCATAGAGGCAAGTATGATACACTTGACAGTTAAAGAATCATTTTGCCACATCCTATATGTGGCTTTTTCTTCCTCTGTGGCATCCTCCCCAACTGGCTCAATGTCAGGGGTATCGAGGATGTAAGAAAGCTTCTCTTGACTAAGTACTATTTTAAGATTTCTCAATCAGTCCACATAGTTGGTACCAGTCAATTTATTTGTATCCAAAATGGAGCGAAGTGAAAGTGAAGAAGCCATTAATCTACATAATAAAGAACATTACATAAGCGAACAACTCAAGATGATATACACAATTAAATTAGGACTTTAATTTTATTGTGTCTCCCACTATTTTATCAGACATCATAACCCTCTAGTATGATGTTCGAGAAAACCCTGATTGATTTTCTTAGTGGGATCGAGACCCTAATTCCTTATAAAAGATCTTGTGGTTGCACAACAAACCTTTTATAAGTTTAAAAGTAGGAAACTCTTTCCAATTTTATCTCATGCAATTCTCAATAAAAACCCTGGCCTCTAAAATATTAATAGCCTTGTGTTTACACAACAAATCATAATATTTTAGTTAAGTAGGACCCTTCATTTTAATACAGTCAAAATAGAATATAAATACTTTTGTGGTTGCACAACAAAGCATTATACTCATAAAATTACTGTAAGCATCTCGATGCGCCAGAACAATATTATGTCAGTTTCCATAATTGGTCTTGTGGTTACATAACAAACCTAATATGGTTCGTGAATAATAATGTCCTAGCATGAAGGAAGGCCATAATGTAGTGAATATAACATCGAGCATCCCAGCCAAGAATTAAATTAATTTAATCAACCAGGTAAGTGGGAGAGAGGTGGGGGTCCCCCCGTTGCTTTCCTTAGATACCAATAAATTTAGCCAGGTCAGACAACGGAACCAATTAGAAACCACATTCTCTTTATCAATCATGAACCACTTTTTTAGACACTGATTGATCAATTAGACATCATAGACTGGTTCTGCTATTGGTTAATTACACTACAACTTAATATCATTTTACAGAGAGCTTTTCAGGTCTCAATGCATATTTAATTTCTATATCATAATAAATACATGAATAAAAAAAATTTGCATCATAGTGAACACAATTCAATATGACAGAGCAACATTTCATAATTATATACATCATAATTTAATTATAAAATAATGAATATGATCTCATCATATAGCATCATAGTGAACACAATTCAATATAACAGAGCAATATTCCATAATTATATTCATCATAATTTAATTAGAAAATAATGAATATGATATCATCATATTAATATCATATTAAAATATAAATAATGATCATATCATATTTATAATATTGCCATTAAATCATTAACATATCATCATATGATTTAATTCTAACAAGGTTGCTTCGATACCACTGAAAGGTTTTGTGACAATGGCGGAAGCACGGATTTCAAAGTAATTATTATGAAATCATAAAAAACCAAAACCTAACTCCAAGATCACCTTATCAGAAATTAAATCATATAATATGCATTAATATCAAATAAAAGATATAGAAACATACCTCTTATCGCTAGACCCTAATTTGTGCTAAGATGCCGGCAGCAATCCGTATGGGTTTCCACCAGGTGCCCACGTGTTCACCCTCCAACGTTGATCCACACGGGGACTCGACCAACCCACTAGCACCTATTTAAATATTCTCTACAATTAAATTCTGATTTATCAGAATTTAAATGCAATTTGGACAGAACCTCCTTTCTTGACTTTGCTGTCACACTGTTGGACCTTTTTCTTGCCTTCCTTTCTTGCTCCTTGTCTCCTTAATTTTTATTCCAATTCTCTAAGCCCTTTTGGAAGACTTCTTGTCCTTTATCAGGATCTTATCTAGGCTAGAGAGAAAGAATAAAGAAAATTGGACAATAAAAGCCTCTTGTAAGAAAGAAGAAAAAATTCTAAATCACGAAGACTCCTCGGCGTGCACCCCTATTTATATTGCACGTAGGGGTGCAAACTAAAACATCTCATACCCTTTCACACTTTATCTCATGCCTCCTTTCTATTTCTCACACCCTATAAATTATAAAATACCATGTGTACATCAAAGTTGGGTTGAAGAGGTGCCTTATTTCAGAAGGACTCTTCAATCTTAACTTACGGTGTTCACATGAGAAGTCACAAAGCTTCTCTTATTGGCGCCATCAACCCATGCCTTTGGATCTGGAAGGAAGCCCATCCAATGGCCAAGATAGAGGCACCAACTTGAGGAAGGGCACAAGAGATTAAGGGGCGTGGATAAGTTAAAACTTATCTCCCCATTTGAAATTTCAAAGGGGCGCTTCCAAGGGGTGGCGCATGGATTTAATCCTTATCTCTTCTCTTAATTTTTCTATGATGAGTTTAATACTCAGAAGGACTCTTAGGTGCCTCCTAAGATATCTGAAAAATATTCGTAGAATAAAAGTCATGGAGAAAAATAGGAAAGACCAAGTTAAGGAGCGTCATCTCCCATCCATGCGCCATGTGACACATGTGCATGGATTTAAATTCTTACCACTTCTCCTAATTTTTCTACGAGGAGTTTAATACTTAGAAGGACTCTTAGGTACCTCCTAAGACATCTAAAAACCATTCATAGAATAAAAACTACAGAGAAAAAATAGATAAGACCAAATTTAAGGTGGCGCCAACTCTATCCATGCGCCATGTGGCTCATGCGCATGGATTTAAATCCACACGCCAAGAGAGAGACTCTTAGGCATGTGGTTTCCTGGTTTTTGGCACCCAACAGCAAACCCAATTAAAATACTTCAAACCCATTTCAAGACCAAATCCAATTTGGCTTAAATTGGTTCTAAATTAGCCCAAATCAGAACCCGATTCAAATTCGATTCGAATCTAAATGCTAGGGTTTGCAACATGTGCTAGCATGTTCAACTTGCAAACATGGTTTAATCAAATTAAACCCATGATCAATTTTATTTGTGTGTGAGCCATTGGATTCCACATCTAGCCAGTAGTGAGTCCAGGTGCAATTTAAACTAATTTGGTTAGAACACAATCTAGCTGATTTAGGTCAAATCAAGTTGAACCGTTTTGATCAATCAGAACAGCTTTTAATTAATGATCGAATTAAACTCTTTAATTCGATCAAACTCACAAGATATGATTGATGTCTAGCAATGTATCATGTCTATCTGAAAGATATGGAATTTTGATAAAAATACCAAAAATACCCTTCAGTGGAAAATTACTGTGCAACTTGATCTTACGATCATCCTGCATCCCGAATATAAGTTTGGGTATGAAAAAATGTCAAACCCAATTTTATATTCACATTTCTTTTGATCAAATAATAATGATTCAATTTATAAAATAATAAAAATCATTTCTAATTTTTTATAATGTCTGATCAAAGTCTTCCTGAATCATTATTTGATTGAAGCAGATAGGATGCGATCTCCTCTTACTAGGAGTGATCGTTTCCATATTGACCTACTCACAACCTTCATAAGCAATCCATCATATCCAGAATACTCCATACATAATTAAATCATGAATGAGTATGATCCAAAATATGGATTCATGCTTATAAGGTTCCATGGCAGTCTCAGGTCAAAAGATTTACATGCACAATTCCCACTATGAGAAAAATCTGTTGACATGTAGATAAGACTCCATCAGATGTTCTTTAATTGGATCAATTCAGTGAATTCATTCTCTAATGAATACTTACATCCTTATATTAGTGTCATACACAAGTAATTGTGAGATCAATTACCCTCTTAACGGAGCATACACAGGATGTACCAGTCTTACCAGAAACATTGATCCCCTACTCAATGTTCCATCGACTAGGAATATTTTAAAATTAGGGTTTTAAGGTTTTATATCTCACTGGTATGATCGCATCATAACCCTAAAACCATAGCTCTAATTTATGGGGTTCATCATAATAAAAATAAGATGTATCATATGATGAACTAAATGCCTTTATTTATTTAAAACATTAGTACATGAGTTGTCAGGAGACAAAAAAAATATCCTTCAATTTATACATTTTGATTGGCTTATAGGGCATATTCCTTTCATTAAGACATATACGGGGTGTTCTGGATATGGTGGAATGTGTATGAAGGTTGTGAATAGGTCAATATGAAATTGATCACTCCTATTAAGAGGAGATCGCATCTTGTGTATTCTCAATCCTAGATGACTCAGAAAAATATTTTGGCCAAAAATATGAAGGAGATTAGAAAGAGTTTCTAATGCTTCTTTATTAGAGTCATCATTGGTTAATTAAGAATCGATATGAATATATGTTTGAGTTTGACATGATTCCATACTCATGAACATATTCAGGGTGCAAGGATGATCGAGGATTGAATTGTACGATAATTTACCACTGAAGGGTAGATTTGGTATTTTCACCAAATTTCATATCTTCTGGATAATCATGATATGTTGCTAGATGTCAATCTTGACTTATAGATTTTTGACCGAATTAAAGAGTTTAATTCGATTGCCAATTAGAAATGATTCTAATTATTGAACTCGGGTTAGCTCGATTGGACCAAAATTGATTAGATTGAAATGTAATCAAATTTAGTCAACTTAGACCCAGACCTACTACCAGCTAGATGTGGAACCCAATGGGTCACACACATATAAAAATTGACCAAGGACCCTTTTGAAAAAGGTTGATTGGAATTTTGGATTCAATCAGGGTTCTGATAAGCATGCTAGCACGTGTGGAAACCCTTGCTTTTTTGAAGACCAATTTGGTCCCATCCCTTGCTAATTAGCTAGCCCAATTTGGTAGACATTTGGTTCAGGTCATATCACCTAGAAGCAGCCTAAATTAGGGCACCACATCCCATGTTAACACCAATTATGAAGAGTCCAAGTTGTGGTGGACTCTTGGTGCAAAACAGGTTCTGCATATAAGTGTTAGCGTAGGTAGAAGAAAAAAATTATTTTTTTATAGGATTAAATTATTTGTAGTAGCTCAAATCACCCTCTATCCTCTAGTGCATATCTCAAAGTATGAGATATATTTTTTCTAGAATTTTTTGGGAAGATAAAAAATTAGAAAAAGAAGGATGTTTCACACGTGCGCTCAAAAGCATCGCATCTCTCCATGATTTGGAGAGTCATTCTCCCTATAAAATGCTTTCAGATTAGAATAATTTTTGGTGATAACATTCTATGTTTGATAATCTATATTTTATAAGTTTTTTAGAATTTTTCCAGACTTATCTAGATGCCACACAGAAGCCATAAGTCGGTCCTGATGCCTGCACACATGGTGATCAGCACTCGCGTGAAGAGGTGCGAGCATAGCATCCTTTCATGAGAATTTTATTACTATTTTTAATTTTCTAAAATCTAGATTGAATCTTCAATCCACATAAATTTCTTAGTTTTTTTCTGATTTGAGAAGGGATGTGAAAACATCCCTTCTTTGGTTGCACGTGCGCAAATCAGGGTGCTGATCGACATATCATGGATAAGAATCCTTCTGCTTGAAGGAACTCTTATCTTTGATAATCAGATCAGATATGCCTTTTGGATAAGGCATGTCCCTCTCTTTTGGCATCCCTCTGGTGGCTATAAATAGGTCAGGGCACTGGGTATCCGAGGAATCTAAGAGGGGTTTTCAATTTCTCTCCTGTTGCTCTATTTTCTTTCTTACAACCCATCTTAGTTTTAGGACAAGGTTTTGGGATTTAAGACAAAGCCTTATCTGATCCTAACAAGGGTTGTAAGGGTCTTAAAGAAGGAAAATCAAAAGTTTAGAGGAGGTTCTAAGAGGATGAGGTCAGGTTCTTGAAGAAACTTGATCGGTACCAGGCTAGTCGAGTTCTAGGGTCTAGAATTCTTGAAGTAAGGTGAAGGAGCGCTGTCTTTGGTTCAATTTTTGTGTGGATCACCATTGGAGGGCAGACACTTGGATGCCTTGTAAAAATTGGGATGAGCACTACAGGTATTCTTCTTATCCTAATTTATATTTATTATGCTTTGATTATTATAGTCAAGAGTTTCTGGGCATTAGGGCTTCCGATGCATTGGGTGTTTTGAATGAAAATTTTAAACACCTAACCCTTCCACTGTGCCACCAGAACCCAACAGTGGTATCAGAGCCTATCTTGATTTATGTAATCAAATATTAAATTATTATCTTGATTGTGATCAAGCATGAGTTTTTGATTTGGTTCAAGTCGGGTCAAGGGTTGAACCCGATTGAACATCCAAACCCTATCATGTCTTAAAGATATGTTTTAAATATAAAATACATGATGTATGTGTAAAATTTTCTTAGTAGCTTAGTACTCTAATTGAAGTTCATCACCAAGCCGTCCGGTCATAAGAGCAAGTAGGGTTCAGAGACCCTCTCTTCTTATTCAATAGGGTACTCTTATGGTGTGTAGGGATGCTACGTGATGTTTCAAGAAGAAGAACCGTGAAAAGAGTATTTTATATTCATGCATATTATTAGAACTTCATGCATATATGATATGCTTGAGATGTTTAGTTATAATCATATTGTATGATTCTGCTTTCATATCTTAGAGATATGATAAGATGCCATAATTAGTTGTTATGATTATTAGGATACAACTATTATAGTGCATTCTTGTGATAGATTGAATTAGGATGTGTTTGAGACCATTAAAGTCCTCATAAAAATCATATTAAGTTAAAGTGTTATGAATCGAAGCTGACCTATTTTCTTGAATTGATTAATTAATTGGTGTCTAAGGAGTGTTTTAAGTGTGGTGGTTATTTAATTGGTTTCGTTGCTGATCTGATCAATTTTATTGGTGTCTAAGAAAAGCAATGGGGAGACCCCTACCAATCTTAACACTTTTTTAGCCAATTAGATTAGTTCGAATCTTGAATGAAGGTAGCTTAGTGTTTTAAACAATACTAAGGGCCTTCCTTCATGCTAGGTTAATGTTACATCATGAACTATGGCTAGTTTGTTGTGTTACCATAAGGCTTGTCATAAGGATTGATATAACATAATCCTGATGCATAAAAGATGCTTACGGTAATTTTGGATATCCTGCTTTGTTGTGCTAACACAAGGGCAATTATATTTGATTTTGATTGTATTGAAATGAAGGGTCTTACTTAACTAAAATTTTATAGCTTGTTATGTTAACACAAGGCTAATAATATTTTAGAGGCCAAGATAAAATATTGAGAATTGCATGAGATGTATGCATGAGATGTAATTGGAAAGAGTTTCCTACCTATGAACTCATAAGGGTTTGTTGTATTAACATAAGATTGTTATGAGAAATTAGGATCTCAATTCCACTAAGATAAATATAAAATATATCTCGTTTACCATAGGAGAGGGCTATGGTATCTGATAAAATAGTGAGAGACATAACTAGTTTTAAAAGTCCGCATCTAGTTATTCATATCAAACATGAGTGGTCTGCTTATATTATTATTTTATATAGATTTAAGTCTACATTATGGCTTCTTTATTTTCATCCCATGATATAATAAATAAAATTATGTTGACCGATACAACTATATGGATTAGTTGAGGAACTTACAAATTAGGTTTATATCAGAAAAGAACTTTGATATTCTAGATATTTCTAATCCTAGATTGGTTAGTAATAATGAGAAGGTAATGATGTCCGTATGGATATTATTTATGGCAAATTTAAAAATTGGGAGTATAATTGCAAGAATAATCTTGTAAGATTGAAGTAGGGTGCAAGTGTAACACCAAAAGGTGTGTATATGATACAGACCTATTTTTCAATTGAGTGATTCAGACTCTGATATTTGGATATTGGATACCACCTGTGGATCGTACTTTTGTAGTTCGTTACTGTAACTACAGAATATCAAAGATCTGAAAAGAGGTAACCTCAAGTTTTATGGCGCAAGTGGAGAGTCTATTAGCACAGAGGCTGTGGGAATCTGTATGCTTGATTTACCTTTGAGCAAAACTTTAGAATTAAAAGATTGTTATTCATGCCAAAGGTTATTAGAAATATTATTTCTATACCTTTGTTATTTAAACAAGGTTATAAAATAAAGCTAATGAAAAATGGATACTCTATTTTTTTTTCTAATGAATTTTATGACAGTGGTTATATTGATAACAATCTTTTAATTCTTGCACTCAATAAAATATTTTTCATATTGAAAGAAATATGAAAAGAAAGAGAGAAAATGTGAATGTCACATGTCTCTGGCATTGTCGTCTTGGTCATATTAGTGAGTCAAGGATAAACAAGTTATACAAAAAAGAATTCTTTGACCCAAATGATTATGAATCATTAGGAACTTATAAATCTTATCTCATGGGTAAGATGACCAAGATTCCATTTTCTGGATATGGAGAGAGGACAAGTGAGTTGTTAGCTCTAGTATATATAGATGTATATGGATCGATAACAACTCAGACCAGAAGAAGATACTCCGATCTTTATAGATGATTTATTAAGATTCGGATATGTGTATCTTATGAAACATAAATTCGAAGCTTTTGATAAGTTCAAGGAGTACCAAGGTATGGTCAAAAAATAAACTGAAAAAAAATATCAATCTTCTTCGATCTGATCGAGGAGGAGAATACTTATCTATTGAATTTCTTGATCATCTTAAAAGTAAAGGTATTCTCTCTGAATGGATCTCTTCTAATATGCCTCAATTAAATGGTGTAGCAGAAAGGAGAAATCATACTGTGATGGATATGATGTGGTCCATAATATGCTTCATTGATCTTCCAATATCTTTCTAGGGATAATGTCCTAGAGACTGCCACATATATATTAAATAGAATGCCTTCAAAGTCTGTTGCAAGCACTCCATATGAGATATGGAATGGAAGGAAGCCTAATCTTAAACATCTTAAGACTTTGGACTGTCTCACTTATGTCAAAAATATTTTTGGACATAAGCTTAATGCTAGATCAGACAAGTGTAGGTTTGCAGAGTATCTTAATGAAATTAATAGATATTATTTCAACCACCCAACTGAATAATAGGTGTTTGTTAGTAGGCATGCCACTTTCTTGAAATATAAATTTATTCAAGAAGGAGGCAGTGGGAGGAATATTAAATTTATGAAAGTTCATGATCTACAAATCGATCCAGAAATATCGATGGTTGGACCACAAGAAGATCCTCAATCAAAAGTACCCAAGGATGAGGTACATCCACTATACACACCTCCTCTCCGAAGGTCAGATAGAGTACGTCAAGCATCTCTGAGATATAATTTTATCATTGAGAATAACAATTCTATCAACATCATTTAGAATATTGATCCACTGACCTATTCGGAAGCTATCATGAATAGAGACTCAAACAGCTAACTAGAAGCTATGAAATCTGAGATGGACTCGACTAATACCAACCAAATGTAGACTTTGGTTGATGTACCTGAGGGTGTGACCCTAATAGGGTGCAAGTGGATCTTCAAAAGGAAGATCAGAGTAGTGGATCTACAAATCTAGGTTAGTGGCGAAGGGTTTCAATCAAAGGCAAGGAATTGACTATGATAAAACCTTCTCACCAGTGGCTATCTCACCAGTGGCTATGCTCAAGTCTATCTAGATTTTACTTGCTATAGCAGCATACTATGATTATGAAATCTGGTAGATGGATGTCAAGATCGATTTTTAATAGTAATTTAGAAGAAGAGGTCTACATGACTCAGCCAGAGAGATTTGTCTCAAGTGAGAGAGCAAATCAAGGATGCAGGCTAATGAGATCCATCTATGGATCGAAGCAGATTTTGAGAAGCTGAAACATCTGCTTTGATATGACAGTCAAAGAGTTTGGCTTTATCAAAAATATAGATGAACTATATGTATATAAGAAGATAAGTGGGAGTGTTATTGTCTTCTTGGTTCTGTATGTCAGTGACATACTACTCATTGGGAATGATATCCTAATGATGCAAACGGTCAAAACTTGACTATCAAATAAGTTTTCTATAAAAGATTAGGGTGAAGCATCCTATATACTGGGTATAAAGATTTATAGAGATAGATCTAAAAGGATGTTAGGTTTATCACAGTCACGGTACATAGACCTTATATTAAAAAGATTTAATATGGAGGCAAGTAAGAAAGGTTACTTGTCTATAAGTTATGGTATACGTCTCTCTAAGAAAATATGTCTTAAGACAACAGAAGAGAGGAAAATGATGAATGAAATCTCTTATGCTTCAGCTGTGGGATCAATTATGTATGCCATGCTATGTACCAAGCCTAATGTAGCTTATGCTTTGGCATAGCTAGTAGATTTCAGACTGATCTAAGGAAGGATCATTGGAAAGCAGATGATAGTAAGTCAATATCAGGATATATGTTTATCTTAATTGATGGGACAGTGAGTTAGAAGAGTTTCAAACAGCAGATAGTAGCTGACTCAACTACTAAGCTAGAGTATGTTGCTACCAGTGAAGCTATTAAAAAAGCTGTCTGGATGAAGAAACTCATCATGGATTTAAGAGTCGTTCCTAAGATTGAAGGACCGATGTCACTCTATAGTGATAACACTGGGACCATTATTCAAAATAAGGAACCTAGGTCTCGTTATAGATTCAAGCACATCCTCAGACATTTCCATCTCGTTAAAGATAAGATGTTGTCTTTGAATGAGTAGAAAGAAAGAACAATATAGCAGGTCTATTCACTAAGGCCATACCACAGCAGCTATATGATCGCCATCTTGATTGTATGAGATACAAAGACGATTGGCTTTAGTGCAAGTGGGAGATTGAAATAAGAGCACCCTATAAGCCAATTGTAAGTGTGTTGCGATGGGACTTTCTTTAAAATTTTTTAACTCATAAAATGATATTTATTATTTGAGGCATTGATTCATCATATTAGCTGCATCTTATTATGTCTAAGATTATGATAAACTCCAAGGATTAGGATAATGGTTTTAAGAGATATGAATAGATCATGCTAGTGAGACCTAAAATTTTAAAATCTTAATCTTAAATATTTCTAGTCGTAGGAGCATTGAGTCAGGGATCAATGTTTCAGATAGACTGGCACATTCTATGTATGCTCAATGCAGCGGGTGGTAGATCTCACTAGCTACTTGTGTGAGACACTAATACAAGGATGTGGGTGCTCATTTTAGAAATGAGTTCACTGAATTGACTTGAAGAAAGAGAACATCTTATGGAAGTCTTATTTGCATGTCAAAGATAGTTCTCTAAGTGGGAGTTATGCAAGTGATCCTTGGATCTGAAACCACCATGGAATCTTATGCACATGAACTCATATTTTAGTTCATACCCAGGCATGGCATTAAGATATGTACTGGATATTCTGGATATGGTGGAGTGTGTATGAAGGTTGTGAGTAGGTCAATATGAAATCGATCACTCCTAGTAAGAGGAGATCGCATCCTATGTATTCTCAATCCTAGATAACTCAAAAAAATCTTTTGGCCAAAAGTAGGAAGGAGATTAGAAAGAGTTTCTAATGCTTCTTCATTAGAGTCATCATTGGTTAATTAAGAATCGATATGAATATGTGTTTGAGTTTGACATGATACCATACTCATGAACATATTCAGGGTGCAAAGATTATCGAAGGATTGAATTACACGGTAATTTACCACTGAAGGGTAGATTTGGTATTTTCATCAAATTTCATATCTTCTGGGTAGTCATGATATATTACTAGATATCAATCTTGACTTATAGATTTTTGAATAAATTAAAGAGTTTAATTCGATTACCAATTAGAAATGATTCTAATTATTGAACTCGGATTAGCTCGATTGGACCAAAATCGATTAGATTGGAATCTAATCAAATTTGGTCAACTTATACCCGAACCTACTACCAGCCAGATGTGGAACCCAATGGGTCACACATATATAAAAATTAGCCAAGGACCCTTTTGAAAAAGGTTGATTGGAATTTTGGATTCAATCAGGGTTTCGGTAAGCATGCTAGCACATGTGGAAATCCTTGCTCCTTTGGAGACCAATTTGATCCCATCTCCTGCTAATTAGCTAGCCCAATTTGGTAGATATTTGGGTCAGGTCATATCACCTGGAAGCAATCCAAATTGGCGCACCACATCTCATGTTAACACCAATTATGAAGAGTCCAAGTTATGGTGGACTCTTGGTGCAAAACAGGTTCTGCGTATAAGTGTTGGTGTAGGTAGAAGAAAAAATTTATTTTTTTTATGGGATTAAATTATGTGTGGTAGCTCAAATCATCCTCCATCCTCTGGTGCACATCTCAAAGTATGAGATATATTTTTTTTGGAATTTTTGAGAAAGAGAAAAAATTTAAAAAATATTAGAATGATTTGGAGAGTCCTCTCCCTATCAAATGCTTTTATATTAGAATGATTTTTGGTGATAATATTCTACATTTGATAAGCTATGTTTGATAATTTTTTTAGAATTTTTTCAAACTTATCTGGATGCCACACGGATGTCATAAGTCGGTCCTAATGCCTGCACACATGGTGATCAGCACTCGCGTGAAGAGGTGCAAGCATAGCATCCTTTCATGAGAATTTTATCACTATTTTTTATTTTCTAGAATCTAGATTGAATTCTCAATCCACATAAATTTTTAAGGATTTTTTGATTTTAGAAGGGATGTGAAAATATCCCTTCTTTGGTTGCACGCGTGCAGACCAGGGTGCTGATCGACGTATCATGGATAAGAGTCCTTCTGCTTGAAGAAACTCTTATCTCTGATAATCAGATCAGATATTCCTTTTAGATAAGGCATGTCCCTCTCTTTTGGCATCCCTCTGGTGGCTATAAATAGGTTGGGGCATTGGGTATCTGAGAAATCTAAGAGGGGTTTCCAATTTCTCTCCTGTTGCTCTCTTTTCTTTCTTACAACCTATCTTAGTTTTAGGACAAGGCTTTGGGATTTAAGACAAGGCTTTGGAATTTAAGACAAAGCCTTATCTGATCCTAACAAGGGTTGTAAGGGTCCTAAAAAAGAAGAATCAAAAGTTCAGAGGAGGTTCTAAGAGGGTGAGGTCAGGTTCTTGAAGAAACTTGACCGGTACGAGGCTAGTCGAGTTCTAGGGGCTAGAACTCTTGATGTAATGTGAAGAAAAAGTGCTGTCTTTGGTTTAATTTTTGTGTGGATCACCATTGAAGGGCGGATATTTGGATGCCTTGTGAAAATTGAGATTAGCGCTACAGGTATTCTTCTTATCCTAATTTATATTTATTATTCTTTGATTATTATAGTCAAGAGTTTCTGGGCATTAGGGCTTTCGGTGCATTGGGTATTTTGAATGAAAATTTTAAACACCTAACCCTTCCGCTGTGCCATCGGAACCCAACAAGAGAGAGACTGTAGGATCAAATCTTGACTCAATTTACTATCCATGGCAAAGCCCAGCTGTCCCAGATGAGTGATCAAATCAGTCATCTTCAGGATATGTATTTACATGAAGGTACCTTCAGTCATACGGGTATGAAATAACTACTTTGATATCTCATATCGAGCAGTTTGACTTTGTTTTCCATATAACTCCTTAAGATTAAAGAGTATAGAGGGAACATCCATGTCCTCATGCTGCTTCTGAAGCTCGTTGCTCATGAAGACAAGCATGATACATTTGACAGTCATACTGTCATCTTTTCACATCTTGTATGTGGTCTTTTTCTCCTTGAAAGTATCTTCCCCAAGAGATTCTGGTGTAGGTATGTCCAGAATGTAGGAGACTTTTTTTTAAGTGAGAATAATTTTCAAATTTCTTAACCAGTCCACGTAGTTATGTCCGATCAATTTGTTGGCATCTAGGATGCCTCTAAGTGATAGTGAGATTGCCATGTGTGTAGTTAATCTACAATAACAAGAACACAATATAAGAGGATGACTTATGATGACATTCACAACTAGATTATGATTTTTGTCTAATTGTGTCTCCCACTGTTTTATCGAACTTCATAGCCCTCATCTATAAAAGTCGAGAAATATACTAATATTTCTTAATGAAGTTGAGATCCCTATTCCTCACAAACACCTTGTGGATATCATAACAAGTATTCATGAGTTTAAGAATAAGTAATTTTTCACCAATTGTACCTCTACAATTCTCAATATTTTTTTTTTAATCTGTAGATCACATATAGCCTTATGGATAGCACAACAAACTATAGTGTCCTAGTTAAGTTGACCCTTCAATCCCATATGGTCATACTTAAATAATGCTGCCCTTGTGGATAGCATAACAAAGCAATACTATTCAAAATATGCCATAAATATCAATATGTACTTGATCAACATCATATCAATTTTCATAGTAAGCCTTATGGATAGCACAACAAGCTCACTAAGATCTTAACATACTCTATTGACTAAGTTCGAAGGAAGGCCCTTGTAGTATTTACATCACTAATCAATTTAAGTCCGAAATTTAATAAGACCAAATTGGTCAGGTCAGTAAGTGGGAGGCTCCCCATAGCTTTTCTTAGTGTTGCTCCTAGATTGATTTTGATGATTACAAAGCAGATTGAAGGGATACAAATAATTTTAAAATGAAAAAATCCTTATGCTCTTCAAGGGCAAAATCATAATTTCACTAAAATCCTGATTTGATAGTACCATTTGGTAGAACAAATGATTTGAAATCTATTGGTGAAAATTTCATTGTGTTTGGACTTATATTTTTGAAGTTATGAAGGTTTGAAGTGCATGAGTCGACTCATGAGTCAACTCATGGCACTGTGAGCTGATTGGCACGTAAAAATTCTCCTTGGCACGCTAGTTTTCTGGCTTGGCACGACCTGTGAGTCGACTCATGAGTCGACCCACAAGGCATGAGTCGACTCATGAGTCGACCCCTGCTAATTTGAGCCAAGAATTTCCAGAAATGCATTCTCTGGTTTTTGTAACAGAGGTCGACTCATGAGTCGACCCCTGAAGCATGAGTCGACTCATGAGTCGACCCCTGCGATGGAAAATGTCAGCAACGGCTATTTTTTTGCCCGTTTTAATTGCCATTTATGCTTCCTAAAAATCCTCTAACGGCTCTTTATCTACCTAAATTATTTTCTCTTGCTTCTAATGCTACAAAATGCTTTAAATGGTGAAAGAAATTGCAGATTAAATAGCGGATCAAACGTGAAATCAAAAACCGAGAAGAACAGAAGAGAGGATCCAAAATTTGCAAAAAAAAAGCCTGAGATCAACGAAAAATCCAAAAAAAAAAAGAGAGAGGATCCACAATATACCAGAGAGAGTGTGAAAGAGAAAAGCAAGAGCTTTCAAGGAGAGAATCTTTCAAGCTTATTGTTTCTACCTTGATCTAGAGATCGTTCAAAGCTTTCAAGAGATCTTCAATCAACGATCAACCTCTTCTCAAGCATTCGTTCAACCATTCATCCATCTTGAGAAAATTCGAAAAAGGGGTTATTCATTTGAGTAAAGTTTTTATTGTTATATTTGCTCATTTAAGGAGCTGTTATTGTATTAATCTGTGATCTAAATATTCTTACTCTTTGTGAGTTTTTGTTCTTATTTTTGGAAGATTTTCAAAACAAGGAAAGGTTGATCCGAACCTGAAATCGGAGTGTTTTGGGTTTATTTGTATCCGGAAAACAAGTGATCTAGCTTGGGATAGCTAGTGTCGGAGTTTCCGACATTTTGTATTCGGGTTGAATACAAAGGATAGTGGATTGAAATTCCCAAGTAGGATCTTGGGGAGTGGATGTAGGTGCAAGGTTAGCACCGAACCACTATAAATTCTTATGTTTGTGGTGTGCTTTATTGCTTCACTTTATTTCTTTATTATATTCTTGCATTCCTGCTGTAGGTAATTAATATTGATTTAAAGTCTTTGTTTTGTTCTTTATAAGTAATCAGTTGGGCTTAAAATTTTTAGAAACCCAATTCACCCCCCATCTTGGGTTGCATAGCTGGGCAACAAGTGGTATCAGAGCCGGTGCTCTAGCCCTTCTTTGATCTAATAATCAAAGAGCCAAAGATCTATGGCAACCCATGTTGGTATTTCTCTAGCCGAGGGGCAATCAACAAACCGACCTCCACTTTTCAATGGGTCTAATTACACCTATTGGAAAGCTCGGATGAAGATTTTCATACAAGCACTCGACTAT
Organism: Elaeis guineensis; assembly: GCF_000442705.2. Lineage (NCBI taxonomy): Eukaryota > Viridiplantae > Streptophyta > Magnoliopsida > Arecales > Arecaceae > Elaeis > Elaeis guineensis. The sequence goes on from NC_025993.2 coordinate 124,371,119, forward strand.
GATATGTGGAGTATCATAGTGAATGGTCCTCACACACCCACCAAGATTTTAGATGGTGAGGAATCAATCAAACCCGAGAAAGAATGGGATGAGGTTGACAAGAAATTGGCACAATTAAATGCCAAAGCCATGAATATTCTTTATTGTGCACTAGATGCAAGTGAATTTAATCGCATTTCTACTTGTGCATCTGCTAAAGAAATATGGGATAGGTTAGAAGTAACCCATGAGGGAACAAATCAAGTAAAAGAGTCTAAAATAAACATGCTTGTACATAAATATGAATTGTTCAAGATAGAGCATGATGAGTCCATAACTGCTATGTTTACTCATTTTACTGATATAATCAATGGTTTAAAGAGTCTTGGCAAATCTTATACTAACAGTGAACTTGTAAGGAAGATTCTCAGGTCACTGCCAAGAACTTGGGAAGCCAAGGTGACTGCCATCCAAGAAGCAAAGGACTTGAACACTCTACCTCTAGAAGAGCTTCTTGGATCCTTGATGACTCATGAACTTAGCATGAAGCAACATCAAGAAGATGAAGTCAAAAAGAAAAGAACCATTGCCCTCAAATCCACAACTTCGCCTGATTATGAAACGGATGACTCTGAAGATGAAGATCAGGATGAAGAGATGGCTCTCATCACCCAGAAATTTAAGAAGTTTCTAAGAAAAAGGAAACAGGGGATGAGAAAGAAATTCACAAAAGGGGATCAAAGCAAAGAAAAGGAGAAAGATCAACCTCCTATATGCTACGAGTGCAAGAAGCTGGGACATTTCAGATCCGAATGTCCACAATTGAAGAAAGGTCCCAAAAAGTTCAAAAAGAAGGCAATGATGGCGACCTGGAGTGCGAGTGATGACTCAAGCTCCGATGAGGAAACCTCAACAGAACAAGCCAACCTGTGCCTGATGGCACATGAAAATGAGGTAACTTCTGAATCCACTAGTGAATTTACTTTTGAAGAATTGCATGAAGCTCTCTATGATTCAATTGATGAATTAAAGAAACTAGGAAAGAAAAACAAAGAGCTGAAATTGGAAAATCAGTCCTTAGTGAAACAAGCTGAAAATCTTTCAATTGAAAAATTCACCTTGATTCAAGAAAATCAAAACTTAAAGGATGAAATGAACAAGCTGAAATCTATAGTAGATAAGTTCACCTTAAGTTCAAACAAACTAAATATGATCCTTGAAAATCAGAAAGCTATATATGATAAGGCTGGACTTGGTTATAAACCCCTGAAGAAACAAAAATTTCTGAAGGATATTTATATAAATTATTCAAGTAACAAGTCTACAAATATTACTTGTTTTAAATGTGGAAGAATAGGACATAAATCATACACATGTCTTATTAACAAATATGCAAACACAAAGAAAATATGGGTTCCAAAAGGAACCATTCTGACTAACCTGAAAGGACCCAAGAAAGCTTGGGTACCTAAGACAAAAATGTGACCTTTGCTTGCAGGTGTGTCTAGCATCCCAAGAAGGAAACAGGAAATGGTATCTTGACAGCGGATGCTCGAGACACATGACTGGTGATGAATCACAATTCATCACGCTTGATGCTAAGGATGGAGGGATGGTCACCTTTGGAGATAATGGCAAAGAAAAGATCATCGGGATAGGTAACATTGGTATCACTCCCTCCAAATACATTGAGAATGTTTTATTAGTTAAAGGTTTAAAGCATAACTTACTTAGCATTAGTCAATTCTGTGATAAAGGATATAAAGTATGTTTTGAATCATCTGTTTGCATTGTGACAAGTCCTATTAACGATGGCATTAAATTTATAGGACATAGGCATGGCAATGTTTATATGGTAGACTTGAATGATTTAACTAAATTAGACATGCAATGCCTAGTTTCCTTAAATGCTAAAATAAATGAGACTAGTTGGCTGTGGCATCGTAGACTTGCACATATTAGCATGCATTCTCTTTCAAAATTAATCAAAAAGGATTTAGTTCTCGGTTTGCCAAAATTGAATTTTGAAAAGGATAGAATTTGTGATGCATGCCAATTAGGTAAACAAACTAGAGTATCATTTAAATCCAAAAACACTGTTTCAACTTCTAGACCTTTAGAGCTCTTACATATGGATTTATTTGGACCAACAAGAACCACTAGTCTAGGAGGAAAACGATATGGATTTGTAATAATAGATGATTACTCTCGTTTTACTTGGGTTTTCTTTTTAGCTCACAAAAATGAAACTTTTCAAATTTTCACTAAATTTCATCAAAAAGTCACTAATGAAAAAGGGTTTTCAATTCAAAATATTAGAAGTGATCATGGAACTGAATTTGAAAATCAAGATTTTGAAAATTTTTGTGATGAAAATGGAATTGGCCATAACTTCTCTGCTCCTAGGACACCTCAACAAAATGGGGTAGTTAAAAAGAAAAATAGAACCTTAGAAGAAATGGCCCGTACCATGCTTTGTGAAAGCAACCTTCCAAGATATTTTTGGGCGGAAGCTATTAACACAGCATGTTACATTTTAAATCATGCTTTAATTAGATAATTTTTAAAGAAAACCCCCTATGAACTTTGGAAAGGAAGAAAACCAAATATTGCATATTTTCATATCTTTGGTTGCCGATGTTTTGTATTAAATAATGGAAAAGAAAAACTTGGTAAATTTGATGCAAAATCAAATGAAGCAATCTTTTTAGGTTACTCCTCCACTAGTAAAGCATTTAGAGTTTTCAACAAAAGAACTTTAATAGTTGAGGAGTCCATACATGTTGTCTTTGATGAATCTAACGATCTTCCTTCAAGGAAGAATGAGGGTGTTGATGATGCAGATCCACTAATAGAAGGTATGAAGGAGATCACTCTGAAAGACTCAGCAACTCCAGAAGACAAGGATCAAGAAGACAAACAAAATGAGAAAGGTGAAGAAATTCAAGAACAACCTCAAGGTACAAATGACTTACCCAAGGAATGGAGGTATGTTCACAACCATCCTAAGGAGTTAATAATTGGTGATCCTATGCATGGGGTAAAAACCCATTCTTCACTTAGAGATGTACTTAATCATTGTGCATTTGTATCTCAACTTGAACCTAAAACTTTTGAAGAAGCTGAAAATGATCATAACTGGATTAATGCTATGCAAGAAGAACTTAATCAATTTAAAAGAAATAATGTTTGGACCTTAGTAAAAAGACCTAAAGATTATTCAATAATTGGCACAAAATGGGTCTTTAGAAACAAATTAGATGAGCATGGAAATGTAATTAGAAATAAAGCAAGACTGGTTGCTAAGGGATATAATCAAGAAGAAGGAATTGATTTTGATGAAACCTTTGCACCTGTTGCTAGATTAGAAGCCATTAGACTTCTACTTGCTTATGCTTGCTTTATGAAATTCAAACTATTTCAAATGGATGTTAAAAGTGCATTTTTAAATGGATATATTTCTGAAGAAGTATATGTAGAACAACCCCCTGGATTTGAAAATCATGCTTTTTTCAATCATGTCTTTAGATTAAATAAAGCTTTATATGGTCTAAAACAAGCACCTAGAGCATGGTATGAAAGGCTAAGCAAATTTCTACTAAATAATGGTTTCTCAAGAGGCAATGTAGATACAACCCTATTTATTAAAAGAAACCAAAATGATATGCTAATTATACAAATTTATGTTGATGACATAATTTTTGGGTCTACTAATGAATTCCTTTGTCAAGACTTTGCTAAGCTTATGCAGGGAGAGTTCGAGATGAGCATGATGGGAGAACTCACCTTCTTCCTCGGACTCCAAATCAAACAATCAAAAGAGAGAATCTCCATCACCCAAAGCAAGTACACCAAGGAACTACTCAAAAGATTTAGAATGGAGAACTGCAAACCAATTGGCACACCAATGAGTCCCTCAAGTAAGCTTGACAAGGATGATGAAGGTAAAAGCGTAGACTTAAAATACTATAGAGGTATGATTGGCTCATTATTATATCTAACTACAAGTAGGCCTGATATCATGTTTAGTGTTTGCTTATGTGCTAGATATCAATCTAATCCTAAGGAATCTCATTTGAATGCTGTTAAAAGAATCCTTAGATACTTAAATGGCACACAAACTATAGGGTTATGGTACTCTAAGGACTCACAAATTAATTTGTTAGGATATTCTGATGCTGATTTTGCTGGATGTAAATTAGATAGAAAAAAGCACAAGTGGAACTTGCCAATTTCTTGGAGTAAACCTAATCTCATGGTTTAGCAAGAAACAAAATTCGGTGGCACTGTCTACGGCTGAGGCCGAATACATTGCAGCCGGAAGTTGTTGTGCTCAAATCTTGTGGATTAAGCAACAACTCGAAGATTTTGGAATCAAACTTAATGAAACACCAATAAAATATGATAATACAAGTGCCATAAATCTATCTAAAAATCTAATTCAACACTCAAGATCTAAACATATTGAAATAAGACATCATTTTATAAGAGAACATGTTCAAAACAAAAATATAATTCTTGAATATGTTTGCACTGAAAATCAATTAGCCGATATCTTTACAAAGGCCCTTAGTGAGGATAGATTCTGTGAAATTAGGAGAAATCTAGGAATTTTAGATCCATTTGTCTGAAATTTCTCAATTTCCAAAGAATAGATGTCAAAAAAAAAAAATCTTAGAGCTCAATTTTCAACATCTATCCTGGTCCCAAAAGCTCAGATTTATCACTCTAAAAACTTATCATTGAGCAAAATTCCTTCACTCAAAATTTCAAAATTTTCTAAAATTTATTCATATTTTTCCTGATTTTTTGAACTTCATGAGTCGACCCCCATGAGTCGACTCAATGGCAAACTTGTAAATCCCACCAACTTCCATCGGGTTCATTGTTTTTAAACGGGAAACCCTGTTCGTGAGACGACTCATCTTCCCATCGTCTTCCTTCCGAAAGCCGTCCTCTCCAACTCTTTTTGCTCCAAATCCAAGGATTTATTCCGAGGCAATTCTTCCTCCTCCTCTCCACCAAAAATTGCCTCCTTGAAAAGGATTTTTCGTGCTTTCTCGCAGTGATTGGCGCGGGTGGAACGTGCCCTAAAACTTCACCGATCATTCAAAATCTACTTCTTTTGTCCACCAAAATTCTTCTTTACTCTCTTGTGATCCTTCCTCCACTGAATTCAAGTCTTCTTGTCTGCTACTTTATTGGATATGGCTCCAAAGATGAAACTTCCCCAAAGAAGAAAATCAATCCGAGAGCCTGAGGAAATTGTTCGAAAGAAAAGGCATGCTCAGTCTTCTAGTGTTCCTGCTCCAGTTTCAGTACCTACTCAAGGTCCCTCTCAATCCTCCATAAGCCCCAGTGTGAATCCTCTTTCTGATAGAAAAGTAGAAATCGGGAAAAATATAGATTTTCGGTTCTTTGAGAAAGAAGGCTTTACTTTTGCTACCAAGATCAAAAATCAAGGATGGGAACTTTACTGCTCCCTTAAGGAAGTCACCTATGTTGACCTTGTTAGAGAGTTCTACCAGAACCTACATTATGGAAATGGGTCAGTGACTTCAACAGTCAAAGGGATTGATATATGCTTGGATTCTAGGATATTGAGAGATATACTTCAGTTGCCTAGTGAAGGATACTCATATATGGAACTCCCAATTAAAGAAGAAGGGATCAGAATTATCTTAGGAGAAGCTTTTTCAGGAAGTTTAAACAAATTGGAAGCAAAGCTATTATCCATTGAGATGAGGGTCCTGCATCAGATTGTAACAAAACTCTTTTTTCCTAGGAGTGGTAGACATGACTTACTGTCTGGCAGAGATGTATGTGTCATGTTTCATATCATCACTCAGACCCCCCTAAACCTCCCTGCACTTATGATAGAGGCCATGAGAGAAACTTTGAACAGATCCAAGGCACACTTGCCTTATGGTATGGCCCTTACTAGAGTATTTAGGAGGTTTGGAGTTAGCTGTGAAGGGGAGACACCTACCAAGCTCTCACATGTGGACACTTTCAACCAACACAGCCTGCACCGAATGGGAATTACAAAGACTGTTGGTGGTTGGACCAAGGGCTCTGAAGAAAGAGCTGAAGAGAGAGCTGAGGAAAGAGCTGAAGACAGAACTGAAGGCAGAGTAGAAGAAGAAGGTCCATCTTCTCCTGTACATGACTTCAGGGCAGCTTCACCAGATACCCAGTTCATTCCTGATACTGAGGCTGGCCCTTCAGAGTTTACTAGGATGCCCACACCAGTGTATCAGCCAGAGAGCAGAACACCTCATTCAGAGTTCAGACTGGCTGACGATCAGATCGAGCATATATCACAGCGTGTGGCTTCTTTGCTGTCTAGCCAGTGGGGTAGTACTTCTTTTGCACTTGGTGCCACTTCTTCTGATCAGACCATTACTCCCCACATCTCCACTGTGTTTCAGATGATATCAGATCAGTCCATCAGGATATAGCAGCTTGAGGACACAGTCTGGAGACTTACTGGCGGAGTTCTTGACTTGCAGGGGCAAGTCCTTGCATTGGCCCATCCCCAGCCACAGGAGTCTACCATTGAGGTCACAGACCTCACTGCAGAGGCTGGCAGGCTCAGAGGAGCACTAGAAGGTGGATATGAATTACTGAGGAAAGAGATCCGAGGATCGAGTGAGCATGCTACCACCCAGTTCACTGCTCTACTTCAATCTGTTTCTAGAGCACTGAACGTACTTGATTCTATTAGACTCACCCTTTCTGTTCAGTCCCTAGCATCTCAGCGTTCTCAGCCACCCAGTTCATCTCGTTCTCCTACTCGTGGCAGAGGCAGATGGGGTAGAGGACGCACTTCTGATCCATCATCTCCTCACCCTATATCTGATGACTCCGATCATTGACTTATCTTGATCTTTACTAGGTCCTAGGAGTTAGTATCTTGTTCTAGGATCTATACCTTGGGGCCATGTATTGACAATTAGCTGGTTGAATTTTATTTTTAAGAACTATGTATTGAAACAATTATGATATTAATGGAATCATCTTTTACCTATATTTCTACCTCTTTGTAATGATATCGATCATATTTTGGTTATATATTTTCTTCTTGTTGAAATATTGTCTTCTCTTTGTTGTTGTTTGCTGTTGATAATTGCTATATTAAGGGGGAGCAAACATCTGTGAAAAACTCTAAAGAGGAAGAAATTAAAGAATATTTCAGAAAAAGAAAAGGAAGAATTAACTATGTTTGATGATGTCAAAAAGGGGAAAAAATTAAACAAAAACAAAAATTGAAATTAAACAGAAAAGCAAAACCCTAAATTATGAGAAAAAGGGGGAGAAATTAAACAAAAACAAAGATTGGAAGATTAAACCAAACTGGAGAAATTAAACAAAAATAAGAATTGAAAGATTAAACCAAACTGGAGAAATTAAACAAAAACAAGAATTGAAAGATTAAACCAAACTTGAGAAATTAAATAAAAATTGGAAGATTAAAAAAAAAAAAATATTGGGAAACAAATATTGGAGAAATTAAACAAAACTTTGAGAATTTTGGTATCGAAATTTGGTATCAGACAGAACTTAAACAAAAAGTCATCCATCAAAAGCAAAATCATAAGTACAATGCAAATAAGTATTTTTTTTATGCTCTGATATATTTCAAAATTCAAACTTGCTCTGATACATCTTTTGAAATTTTATTCACCTTGATACATCTTAAGAAATTTGTTTTACTCTGATACACCCTACAATTTCTTTTAACTTGCTCTGATGCATGATAAAATTTGCTCTGATACAGTGTGAAGGTTTCTCTGATAAATTATAACATTTGATCTGATACAGTGAGAAAGTTTCTCTGATATATTATAACATTTGCTCTGATACAGTGTAAAATTTTCTCTGACATTTGCTCTAATACAGTGTGAAATTTTCTCTGATATATTATAAAATTTTCTTGCTCCGATACATTGTAAAATCTTTTCTGATATCATTGTAAAAATTATTTTTCTTGCTCTGATACATTGCAAAATTTATTTATCTTCTCTTGCTCTGATATATCTTAAACTCAAAATGATCTAATACCCTTTTCAAATCTTTAAGAAAATGGACAAACTATTTTTGCATTTATATTACATGCCAAAAGGATCATACTCTTTTCAAGCATATACACCTATAATGGATTCTTTTGAAATTAATGCATTAACATAAATATTTTTGTTCAAATGTTTTGTCATCATCAAAAAGGGGGAGATTGTTGCTCCTAGATTGATTTTGATGATTACAAAGCAGATTGAAGGGATACAAATAATTTTAAAATGAAAAAGTCCTTATGCTCTTCAAGGGCAAAATCATAATTTCACTAAAATCCTGATTTGATAGTACCATTTGGTAGAACAAATGATTTGAAATGTATTGGTGAAAATTTCATTGTGTTTGGACTTATATTTTTGAAGTTATGAAGGTTTGAAGTGCATGAGTCGACTCATGAGTCAACTCATGGCACTGTGAGCTGATTGGCACGCAAAAATTCTCCTTGACACGCTAGTTTTCTAGCTTGGCACGACCTGTGAGTCGACTCATGAGTCGACCCACAAGGCATGAGTCGACTCATGAGTCGACCCCTGCTAATTTGAGCCAAGAATTTCCAGAAACGCATTCTCTGGTTTTTGTAACAGAGGTCGACTCATGAGTCGACCCCTGAAGCATGAGTCGACTCATGAGTCGACCCCTGCGATGGAAAATGTCAGCAACGGCTATTTTTTTGCCTGTTTTAATTGCCATTTATGCTTCCTAAAAATCCTCTAACGGCTCTTTATCTACGTAAATTGTTTTCTCTTGCTTCTAATGCTACAAAATGCTTTAAATGGTGAAAGAAATTACAGATTAAATAGCGGATCAAACGTGAAATCAAAAACTGAGAAGAACAGAAGAGAGGATCCAAAATTTGCAAGAAAAAAGCCTGAGATCAACGAAAAATCCAAAAAGAAAAAGAGAGAGGATCCACAATATACCAGAGAGAGTGTGAAAGAGAAAAGCAAGAGCTTTCAAGGAGAGAATCTTTCAAGCTTATTGTTTCTACCTTGATCTAGAGATCGTTCAAAGCTTTCAAGAGATCTTCAATCAACGATCAACCTCTTCTCAAGCATTCGTTCAACCATTCATCCATCTTGAGAAAATCCAAAAAAGGAGTTCTTCATTTGAGTAAAGCTTTTATTGTTATATTTGCTCATTTAAGGAGCTGTTATTGTATTAATCTGTGATCTAAATATTCTTACTCTTTGTGAGTTTTTGTTCTTATTTTTGGAAGATTTCCAAAACAAGGAAAGGTTGATCCGAACCTGAAATCGGAGTGTTTTGGGTTTACTTGTACCCGGGAAACAAGTGATCTAGCTTGGGATAGCTAGTGTCGGAGTTTCCGACGTTTTGTATTCGGGTTGAATACAAAGGATAGTGGATTGAAATTCTCAAGTAGGATCTTGGGGAGTGGATGTAGGTGCAAGGTTAGCATCGAACCACTATAAATCCTTGTGTTTGTGGTGTGCTTTATTGCTTCACTTTATTTCTTTATTATATTCTTGCATTCCTGCTTTAGGTAATTAATATTGATTTAAAGTTTTTATTTTGTTCTTCATAAGTAATCAGTTGGGCTTAAAATTTTTAGAAACCCAATTCACCCCCCCTCTTGGGTTGCATAGCTGGGCAACACTTAGACACCAACAAAATTGGCCAGGCCAACATACGAACCTAATTAGAAATCACCTTTCACACTTTTCTTGACACCAATAAATCTAAAGAATTTGACTTTTGAATTGAAAGTAAATTTTGACGTTACAATAAAATATAATTTTTAATTAATTTTATAAGAAAAAATAAAATAAAAAATAAAAAATCTATTTTTAAATAAAAAAATTCTATTGCTAAATGTATATAGCAATGAAATAGAAATGAAAAAATTTTGTTTCTATTTATCCCATTGCAAAATCCATCAGAAACAAATTTTTGTGTCCATTTCTAAATTTACAAACAAATTAACAATGAAACTCTTTCTATTTCAAATTAGCAACTAAAATATATCCATTTTAAATTAACAACAAAAATATTTTTATTTTAAATTAATAATGAAATACTTTTCTGTTGCTAATTTAAAACAAAAATATTTCTGTTGCTAATTTGAAATGGAAAGAGATTCCATTGCTAAATAAAAATAAAATATTTTATTTCTATTTTGTTTCTAATTAGAAATAAAAATTTTGTTTCTAAATAAAAATAAAAATATTTTTCATTTCAAATTAGCAATGAAAATAATTTTCATTGTTAATTTGAAATGGAATATCTTTCAATTTTTATTTAAAAATGAAAGCAGTTTCTATTGCTAATTAGAAATGAAAACAACTTTTGTTGCTAATTAGAAATGAAAATTTTGTTTCTATTCCATTTCAAATCAGATAAAAAATTTAAAAAAATTATTATTTAGAGGCAAAACTATAATCCATTTATAATCAGAAATAAAATTCTATTTCTATTTTGTTTCTAAATTTACAAAAGTAAAAAATTAAAAACTTTTTATTTATAATTTTTTACTTAATCCTGTATTTTATATCCAATGTTCAATTAAAAAACTAAATATGATAAAAAATATATTTATTAATATAAATAATTAATATAGCATTAAAATTCAAATACATCAAATAGTCTGATAAAAAAAAAATCTAAAATCTAATTGTCATCATCATCATCTTCAACATCATCATCTGGCGGAGTATCTGGATCTGGAGATATAAACTTTGAATGGCTCATCATCCGCTATATTATCTCCTCCATCTGGTGCATCCGATCTTACAATCTCTGCTCTCTCTCATTTCGCTCATCATTCTGCTTCTTCAATGTAGCAACAGTCTGCTAGAGCTCCTAATTTGCAACAACGATCTCCTAAAGCTGGTGATTCTGCTCTGTCAATTTTTCTCTCAGCTATTGAAGCTCATTCTCCAATGCCTTTGAATGCATGCGAGATGATGTAGCTGAGGATGATCCATAAGATGATTGAGGATAAAAAGCAGATACCTGAGAACCCACTCCATACACTTTATGCTTCTTCCCCCCCCCAATGGCTTCATACCAAAGCTGTCTCTCATCCACAATAGTAGGCTCACTGCATCCCTCTTGTGGCTGAGACATCTGCTCCTTAAGCATATTATAGCGATCCTGCATCTTATCAATTATTAAATATTATTTCTAAAATTTATCTTACAGTGCAAATATTAAAAGATAGTCAATTCAAATGCTTATTCACTTACATAAACAATCTTTATCCGTCCATCAACAAGTTCACCGTTAGCCTTCCTAGTATGGGTCACCTCGAATAGCTCATGTGGGAGAAGTTCTCTACAATGCTTCTCTCACTGAAAAAATTTATCAATTTAAATAACTTGCATTAAAATCAATAGACACATGTAATTATTAAATATATAACATGTACCTAAACTCCTTATAGCTCTATTTTATATTGAAAGGTAAGGACCTAGCCCATTCAGAAATGCACTGTCACTTCCAACAAAGATGGATAATATATGCCCATATATTTATATAAATTTCAACAACACGATATAAAATATGCACCTAGAGAACAAAGAGAGATGACATCAAAATTATATAGATATATAAATAAACATTTAAATCCATCCCATTGACAAGTACAGTAGGCAATTCTAAACTGTCCAACTAGACAATTCAGTGCCCTCTCACATCACTCATGAGTAGGACACTGAATGGGTTTCTAAGTTTAAGAAAAACTCTATCGAAAATCTGGTAGATTTTTCTCATGAAATTTCAAACATCATCAAAAAATTAATATGAAAAATCAAATATTATCAACTTTTCTATAAATCAACGGTGTACAAGGCAAATGTAAATGGTTTTTCTGTAGCTCATATAAAATATACAACCAAATGGTCCTCCATGCCCTCCCCCTCCCCCTCCCCCATTGCCTCCTCCATGTCCTGCCTCCTCCCTACCTCCTCCGTGCCCTCTCCCATCATGCCTCCTCTACGACCTAACCCCCATGCGGTCCTGCCTCCTCTGTGCCCTCCCCCCCCCGACTGTCTTGCCTCCTCCATGTCCTGCCTCCTCCCCCCTCCATGCTCTCCCCCTCCCCCCGACTGTCCTGCCTCCTCCATGTCCTACCTCCTCCCCCCCTTCGTGCCCTCCCCCTCCCCCTCCTCCCCCACCATGCCCTCCCCCACCGTGCCTCCTCTACAGCCTAACCCCCACACGGGACCACCTCCTCCATGCCCTCCCTACCTCCTCTGTGCCCTCCCCCTCCCCCTCCTCTTCCTCCTCCTCCATGCCCTCCCCCACTATGCCTCCTCTATGGCCTAACCCCCCACATGGTCCCGCCTCCTCCATGCCCTCCCCCTCCCCCTAGCTGTCCTGCCTCCTCTGCGCCTTCCCCCTCTGATCCCTTAGAGCCGGAGATCTCTCAGGATGGTACGACATGCAGTGGCCCCATGACTCCGACCTCCTCTATAGCTTAACCCCCCACGTAGTCCCGCCTCCTTCGTGCCCTCCCCCTCCCCCTCGACTGTCCTGCCTCCTCCATGCCTCCCCCCTCTGACCCTTATCTCTGTCTCAAGAGAGAAAAAAAACATCGACGAAGGAGGGACTCACAAGCTTCGAAGTTCGTTGTCATCGGCTCACTGCACGCTGGTGTCATCTCCATGTCGGTGCCGCTATTTCTCTCCTCCTCTGCCACTTGGATGCTACTCACCTCATCGGATGTGGTCGCCCCATTAGCCAATCTCTAACCCTAAATGCTATTGCTCTGAAGAAGAGAAAAAGATGAGAAGATGTAACCTATGGTATGCGAGAAGACACACGAGGAATGCTTAATTTTGATGTTCCATCCAATGATGGATAACACGCCACACCACCCCTTGTATTTCACCAATTCCTGATTGTGCGTTCTCCACCGTGCATGTGCTCTGGGATTTGCTTTGGTCCACTTGAACCAGGTCCATGCCAGTGAGAAGGGTTTTTAGGCAAAAGATTTTAAGTTGAATGATTAGATCTGATCTTGAGTAATCTATTTCTTGATCAGATCCTAATGTCGGATTCAAACCCAACCTAATAGAAGATTGGATCAAATTGGATTAGGTCCATAATCAAAATTTTTGACTTAATAGATCATTTGTGCTAGGTCGATCTATATCTAACCAGGCCCCAACTTAAAAATTTTGGATTTGAATCGAGTTCGAGTCAAGTCTAGATCAAAAAAAGCTAACTACATCTTAACTTAATAGGACTTCAATCATTATTCAAATCTTATTTCTATTTTAATGGGATAATAAAAGAAAATCACAACCGTCCATAGCATATACCCTCTACCGTCATAACGGGACCCGCGACTATCAATCATAGCGCACCTATAAGACTCGGGTCAAGGGGGATGGATCAAGCTTAGTATCCCAACACTAGCTTGAGATGGGTACGGGTTAGATACAAAATTTTTAATTATTAGTTATGCTAAATTTTATCATAAAAAAATTATATATTATCTTAGCCTAAATAATTGTACTAATTAAATTTTTGATAGCAAAGATATTTTAAAATAATAATATAAAATTTTTAAAAAATTAAAATTAAATTATTTTTGATTTTTGATATTTTTGTTCATGATGTATATCAAAATATCATAAAATTTAGACAAAAATTCTCTATTTGCTCAATCATGAGCCTTTCCTACCTCATTTTATTTTTAGGTGCATATTTGAAAATTGAGTAAGTAAGGAAGATATTCACAATATTTATGAAGAAAATAGAAATAGAAATAAATTTTATTTCAAAATTTACAAATAGAAAGTTATTCTATTTCTATATTTGCAACAAAAAATATAATTCATTGTAAATTTTAAAAATAAAATAAAATTTTTGTTTCAAATTTACAAACAGAATCAAAGTGCCATTTCAAATCTTAGAAATAGAATATATTTCTGTTTCTAATTTAGCAATAAAATTATGATTCTATTTCTAAATTAGAAATGAAAATAATTTTGTTGCTAAAATAGAAACAGAAATACCATTCTGTGTCTAATTTGAAAAGCAAAAAATTCAATCCATTTCTATATTTTCATGTAAATAAAAAAATCACTAAATTAATTTTGATGGATACCATTTGAATTTCTTGATTGAGCAGTTATTTACTTGCATATGTATATAATCATATAAAAATATTTTTTGATAAAGCAGTTATTTCTTGATGGAGCAATTAGAAAGTGGTTGGGTTAGAGCTGGATGTGGTGGCTAATCTTAAGGTTGAAGGAGGTGCTAGGGGTAGTGACTACTCTATAAGTTGGAGAGACCAAGAGAGGAAGACATGAGCTAGCTAGGTGAAATTGTTGATATGAGAATAATTGAAAGATGATCATCAAATATTTTAATAATTAAAATAACTAAATTGGTTATACATCTACTAATTAATAATATATTAAGTTAATTTATGCAATACTTAAAGATTTTATTTTAATTTATTATAAAATATAAAATAATATTAAAATATTTTTTAATCTTGAAATATATTACAAATGGAAAAAAAATTATTGTTAATATTAGAAATGAATATTAACTATCCATTGGTAAATTAGAAATGAAATCTCATTCCATTTCTAAAATTAGAAACAGAAACTTTTTTGTTGCTAATGTTAGCAACGAAATTTTATTCCGTTTCTAAATTTAGAAACTGATGACTTTTTTGTTAGTAAAATAGAAATGAAAGCACTATTCATTGCTAAAATTAGTAACAGAAAAGGTTTTTATTCCTAGTTTAGCAACCGTCGATGGCTCTGTTTCTAAATTTAACAATAGTTGGTACTTCAATTTCTAAATTTAAAACGTAAACTTTTTTCATTTCAGAATTAAAAATAGAATTATTATCCATTTTTAAATTTAGCAACAAAAATTTTTGATTTCTAATTTTCATTGCAATTCCATTTTTAATTTGTTTCTAAATTTTCTGCCAAATATTGGCACTTAATTTAGAAATGAAAAATTTTTTGTTTCTAAATTCCGTTACAAATTCATTTCTAAACCATTTTTAATATCTTTTATCAGATTTTGTTTCTTTTTCATTTTAGATCCATTGCAGATTAGAAATGAAAAAATTTTATTTTTAATTTTCATTGTAATTTCAGTTATTTTTTGTAGTAAGAGGGACTTTGAACTGATCTTGGCACATCTTAACTATGACTATATAAAATGTACTTTACATATTATGCAATATGGCATGTAATCATAAAATATACTAACAAACATATAATCATGCCAAAATCAAATAAGGGTGCAATTAAAGTTATAACATATGATAAGCATATCCAATAAATACAACAAACTCTAATCATATTAGGCATGCATAACACCCTTAACCATACATCGATTTAAGCATTAAGCTACCATGATAATATAAATAACAAATTATCATAAATTTATAATTCTAATAATTAAAATTTAAAATCATGATACATATAAAATCAAAAATATTTTTTGAGATTAAAGATCAATGCTAAAAATTATTGCAACATTTTTGGCAGTGTATGATCAATAACAATTCTATTCAACTACTTTGCACTTGTTTGATCGAAGCAGACAAGGGTGGCTATGGTACGACTGTTGGATTCTGACAACACAGTAGAAAGTAATTTTTAAAAATTTTAAAATTAAATAAGTCAATAGCTTTAAATATTAAAACTATAGAGCCGAATCCATAACCTTAGAATCACTTTGCCGATATTGATCAAAACAAAAATAAGCATGCAAAAGAGATAGAATTTTATACTTTTACCAAAATAAAAAAGTGACACATTGGTATTCTCTATGAGACTCTAAAGTAGAAGCTCACCAATGGTGATCTATATGAAAGTTAGCCAAAGTCCTTCCTAACCGGTGCACTACCACAGTTTTTTCTTCTCAAGAATACTGCTGGCTAAATATCTCACTACTCTTCTTGCAACTTTTGCCCCTCAATTTTTCCTTCTCTTTTTCTTAAATTTTTTCTAAATTTTTTTTTATGATTATCACACCCCTTATCTCTGGTTTCAACCCAAAAATATAGCAGCAAATCTATGTGGGATATCCCATTTAAATAAGGGACCAAGGGACGTGTCATGGGATCAAGAGGCGCCAACCTTTGGCACTCCAACTTCACATGTGGTGAATAAATTCACCATGTAGAATTATGGTGCAAGAGAGCCTTCACACAGAAGGACTCTCCCTCTTCTATGTGTCATAAAAATCTCATATTAATTTGGCAACAAATCAAAGGACTTCTGGTTTATCATTTAAGGCAACGTGTTAAGATAAGTTCCTTCTTTAAGAAGGACTCTCCATCTTCACATGTGAAAATGAATAGGGCGGCATTAATATTTTGGCATGGCTTCTAGTGGGTATAGAGGAGTCCTTCTCCACTTGAAATTATTTCAAGTTGGGTAGGAAACCAATTAAGATAGACCCAATCCCATTAGGTCAAAGACAACTAATTTAGGTCAGCTCAAACACTTTGGTCTAAACTAATTTAAGAACTTAGATTAATACAATGTGCTAGCATGTCTAATTAACCCATAGAATTTATATTAAACTCTAACAAAATTAGATCAAGATTAAATCTCAAAGTGTGTGATCCATTGGGTTTCAAATCTAGTCAGCAATGGATCAAGACTTTCGACGTAATCCTAATCCGATGAGATGAGATCATCCGAAGAGTCCCAATCAACTTGGACACTTCTTAATTGATTTCAGAATTAAACTCTTTTAATTCTGAGGAGTCCATAAGTTAAGATTGATATCTAACAACATGTCATGATTATCCAAAAGATTTAAAATTTTACTAAAAAATTATCAAAATACTCTTCAGTGACAAGTTATCGTGTAATTCAATCTTTCAGTCAAACAACATCCCAGATGAACAGTGGACATAAAAATATGTCAAACTCAATCATTTATCATAATGTATCTCAATCTGAAGGTGATAATTTAGTTGATGGTACATTTGAAACTCTTTTTTAATTGTCATCCTGCTTTGGCCAAAGACTTCCGAATAATCGATCTATGAGATCACATAGGATGTTTGCTCTCCTTATTAGGAGTGACTGATCCCTTATTGATTACTTACAATCTTCATATACTTTTCATCATATCTAGAATATCCCATACAAGGATCAGAGAATCAAATTAGGAAGTAAACCAAAATATGGATCCAAGTACATAAGGTACCATGGTGATCACAGATCAAAGGATCACTTACACAACTCTCACTAGAGAAATATCAATTGACATGTAAATAAAACTCCATCGATATTCTCTTGCAAGTCTATTTAGTAAACTCATTCTCTAATGAGTATCCATATCTTTGTATTAGTATCACCACACAAGTGGTTGTGAGATCAACCATCCTCATTTCTGAGCATATATAGGACATGCCAGTCTTACCAGTATCATTGATCTCTGACTCAATATACCAATGATTAGAAATATTTTAGGTCATGGCTATCAAAGATTTAAGTCTTACTAGCGTGATCTCATCACAGTCCTAAAATTATTATCCAAATCTATGAAGTTTATTATAATCTTAAAACAATAAGATGCAGCATTTAATGAATCAAAAATACTGATTTTATTAATAATATAAATATCAATTACATGAGTCTGCAAGATAAATTATAATAAATACCTTATCGCATCCCATATGCGATTGGCTTGTAGGATATTATTCTTTCAATATTAGCCCTGGTACATACTGACGTGTGTTGTCCATTCGATGTACAAGCCAGAGGTGGTTATATCTACTTTATAACCTTTACTTATGATTATTCATGATATAGGTTTATGCATTTGATGCACCAAAAGTCTGAAGCCTTTAAAAAATTCATGAAGTTCAGACATGAAGTAGAAAAATAGACTAAAAAATCCATAAAGGTTCTTCGATCAGATTGAGGAGAATACCTTAATGGAGAATTTTAGATCTATCTCAAAGATAATGGTATAGTCTCATAGTGGACACCTCCGGGGACATCTCAGCTCAATGAGGTATCTGAAAAGAAGAATCAGACCCTATTAAATATGGTCTGATCCATGATGAGCTTTACAAACCTTTTTATCTTTCTTTGGGGACATGCTTTACTTTCTGTGATTCATCTTTTGAATCAAATTTTTTCTAAATTTATTTTTACCACACCATATGAGTTATGACATAGTAAGAAGCCAACTCTTGGGTACCTCAAGATTTGAAGATATCCGATCCATATCAAGCGATAGCAAGTGGACAAGTTAGAGGCTAGATCCTTTAGGGCTCACTTTATAGGGTATCCTAAAGAAATCATAAAATACTACTTCTATCTTCCTAAGGATCATAATGTAATTGTGAGCTATCAAGCTGTCTTCTTGAAAAAAGAGTTTATCCAAGATGGAGGCAGTGGAAGAAAAATTGAGCTCGAAGAGAAAGTCTCTGAAAAGTATCGAGTCCAAGAACCTAAACCCAATAATGAGCCAGTAGATGTGATACCTTCTCCACCTCGTAGATCAAGTAGAGTTTTCTGTCCTCCTAAAAGATACTTAGATATTCTTACAAAAGATTTAAAAAAATTATTCTTTATGGGAGATAGGGATATTAAGAACGATCCCAAAACCTACAATGAGGCAATATCAGATATAGACTCCGAAAAATGGATAGAAGCGATGAAGTCAGTAATTGACTCCATGCATTCCAATCAGTCCTTAGTAGATCTACCAGAAGGTATTGTATCTATTGGGTGTAAATAGATTTACAAAAGAAAAATTGAGTCAGATGGTAAGGTAGAAACTTATAAGACAAGGTTAGATGCGAAAGGTTATAGTCAACACGAAGGTATTGACTATCATGAAATCTTTTCACCCATAGCCATGCTGAAATCTATTCATACTCTGCTTGTGCTGAAGGAAAAACTGACTTTTTCCTTGTAGGATCTTCTAGATCTAATGAGATCTGGGATGGAATATTTAAAAAAAAAATTATCCTATGATATTTTAGATCTAAGATCTATTAGATTTAATTCTTATTATCTAATATTAAATCTAAAATTAAATCTAAAATCATGAGGAATAGAGAAATACCTTTAGGGTAACTAGATTATCCTGTAGATGATCGCAGTAATGCTCGGGGTTCTAAAATAGCCACGCAGTCGCCTGACCTCTACCGGTATCCACTCAAGTAGGATCTAGATTGTCTTCTCCTCTCAAATCTTTTCTTCAAAAATTAGATCTGGATCTGATCTGAAAGATCTTCAAAAGATCTTCTGAAGCTGGAGCAGCAGCATCTCGACAAATCTCTGCAGCCTTCTAATCAGGAAGCCACCATGCCTTGGATAAGCACCAGATGGATGCCCAACCTCTTGGATGTAAAGAGGGGAGGGAGAGGAGTAGAGGGGGTATGAAGAAGTGGAGAGGATTCAGGCTTTTGCTGGTTATTGCGCAGAGTCTCTCAACCCTAGGTGCAGATAGGGTTTAAATAAACCCTACTGCGCCATGCAGTGCCACATCATTCGATCAATCAAAAAATTCTAATTAATTCTGAAAAAAATTTGATTGATGGAGTGATATCATCTGATCATATTAGATAAAAATCCCCACAATCCCTCCTACTGTTGGTGCCAACACTGGATAAGCACAGTGAGATTGGTGCCACACAGTCCAAGTTGATCAAGGGATCAGAGTCCTCATCTCATGGGACTATCCTTATCCACTTGGGATGCATGCCCAATCTGAATATGGCACCCACTTTGAGACTCAATTTAGCAGGTGGACACTCCATAAAAAATCTCCAATGACCTCTTGTCAAGTGGCCTTCAGTCCAAGGTCCATGGGTCATTGTTTGACCAATGTCCTAAAACAAAAATGACAGGTGACAGGAATTAGCAGGTGTTATCTTAAATTCATCTCATGAATTAAGATAAGTCATTTTTAAGCTGGACTAACTCCAATCAGACTGAGAGAAACCTTCTCAAGATTCTCTGGATGAGCCAAATCATATTTGGCTCAGTCGAGATAGAAAAGATTATACGAGGAGAAAGTTAGGCTCAATCGTGTGCTAGCACGATTTTCTTGAACCTAATTGGATCTAATCCAAGTCAATCGAACTGGGCTAGCTCAATTGATGACATCCAGACCCTAACTCTTGTTTGTGTGACCTAGTTAGGTTCATTTTCGTATGGTAATGAGACACGTCTGAAGGAAAAATTATCTTTTTTTTTGTAGGATCTTCCAGATTTCATCAAATCTGGGGTGAAATAATTTTTAACAAAAAAATTTTATTCTACATTTATTTTAGATCTAAATCTCTAGATCTAATTTTATTATCTAATATTAATTCAAAAATAAATCTAAAAGCATGAGGAAACATGAAATACCTCAAGGGTAATCTGATTATCCTGTAGATTGGGTATATGTGTCCCTCTGACCTGAGACTACCTTAGTGATTTACAAGCAACTCACGTGTTTTGGTGCCAGACTACCCAAATTTCTAATTCAATGATGGAAGATTTTTGGGTACAGTCAAATACTTGTGAAGTCAAAGTGCGAGTCAAGATGGGATTGATTGCTCCAAGTAAAATTGAAGATGATGCACATTATGTTTCAATTCAGTAAAACATTAACCAAAGTAATTCTAGTGAAGAGTCACAGAATTTTTAAGGTTGAGATAAAATATGGTCTACTCTTTCTGGGTTGATAGTTTAACCCTTAGTCGTTCTTGAGCATCAAGTGTCAAAGAGATAAATTATACGGTAACTATATTCACGTGGGTTCTAGAGTATTGCTGGCATACATTCAGTCTATCTAGATGTCAGGTCTCATTATTAGATGGTTACATCGATTAGTACAAAAATTATTCTTGTGCTATCAGTTTAGGTTCGAACCTATAGGATCACACATATAAAAGTACCTGTCTGATCAAATAGCTGATCGACGATTATGAATAGTTAAAGGGTTTAATTATCAATTTGATTGATGATTAATCCTTTGTAAAGGTTGCAATAAAATATTTACTAATAATTAATAAATTAAATAAATAATTAATTAATAATATGATTGTTAATTGGCTCAATTTGATCGGATAATGGAGATTGGATTAAATCTAATTGAATTGAATTCAATTAGATTGATTTTGGATTGATTGGATGCATCCTTATTGAATAATAGGGCTTGTTTCAATTGATTTCAGGGATGTATAAATATGATTTAATTATTTTATATATATATTGATTGGATCAAATTCTATTAGATAATTGGTTTGATTGGATCAAGCTCTATTATCAAATAGCTTTCCTGATATCCATCAAGAATCAATCCCTAGATCAATGGGGTTTTAATCTAACTACTTCCAAAATCAAATGGAGCCTAATTTATTTCATAATTGAGCTAGGACCCAATTAGTTAGTTTGTTATAACTAATTTCTAAGTTAGTTAGTATTGGGTCTAAAAATTAGTTAGAATTTGATCAAGATCTTGAATCCTATTTGAAATAGGACTTAACCAACTAAAACACCCCATGTGATATATTCTCCACATCCCACCTTCTATCATGGAAAATTCCTCACGCCCAAGTGCGCCCCCTCTCTTCCTCTCATGAAAAAGAAAGAGGCATCTCTTCTCCTCTTTCTTATCGCCCAAAAGAAAAAAGGAAGAAGTGAGCGTCCAAGAGTTGGATGCCCCATATCTCATGCACTTTGTCTCTCCTCTTTTCCTCCCTTCATGAAAGGATTTTTGTGAGAGTTTATTGCTAATTTTTGAGAATCAAAGAGAGGCTTCTCTGTTGGTTTTACAATAAAAAATTGAAGAAGAAAAGTTCTTTCCAAAGAGAGAAAGATTAAGGAAGAAAAATGATCTTTTTTCTTGTGTGCAGCCTTGAAGAAGGAGTTCTTTTTCTAAATTTTTTTTATTTTTTCTAAAGTAAAAATTAGATTAAATTTAATTTTTAATATAAAAATTTAGAGAAAAAATATTAAAAAATTTTGATTGGATATTTGGGACTTTCTAGAGTTCTAGATCAAGAAAGAAGATAGATCTTCTTTCTTGTGTGCAGCCTTGAAGGAGTTCTTCATTTAGATTTTTTTTTTATTTTTTTTAAAATAAAAATTAAATTAGATCTAATTTTTAACATAAATATTTAAAGAAAAAATATCAAAAAAAATTGGTTGGATGTTTGGGGCTTCTTGGAGTTCTAGATCAAGGAGAAAAAGGGAGAAGAAGAGAGAAGAAAGGTTCTTCTCTTGGATATCTCCTTTAGATTCTTTTAGGGCTCAAAATCTTCAATAATTTTCAGCATAAAAATTAGATTAGATTTAATTTTTATCATAGAAAATAAGAGAAGAAAAGTTCTTCTTAAGGGTGTGAAAGGAAGAGAGAAAGGTTCCCTCTTATGCATGAAAAATTTGAGAAGAAAGGGTTCTTCTCTTGATCTCTAATGTAGAGATCAGATTCATGGATCCAAGAAGAAAAAAAGAGGATCTCTTTATTCTTTATCTTTATCATGTTCCTCTTAGATCAGTCAAAGGATGGTGTCTTCATGAGCTAACACTTTCGAGGAGATCGATCGGCATAAGGGCTTTGTGTGGATACCCGTAGAGATCAGATACATGTGTGGCTGCCAAGCATCTGAAGAACTAACTATCACAGATTTTGAATGCAATAATCTACTACCCATACTCAGGTATGAGATTTTGATCTCAATTAATCAGATTAGATGTGATCTAAATATGAATTAGATATGATCTAATTATACATAGATATGATCTATACTTGCTGAATTTTAGATTTCAGTTTTGGATACATGCATATTAGTTCATGTCATAGATCTTGTATGGTGATTTTAGATTTGATCTACACATGCATTGTAGATTAAATTATTTAATATATATATGTTTCACTGTAAATTTTTAAAAATATATGCACATCACCCACCACGCTCCCCTTCAAATGGTATCAGAGCCAGATTCATTATGACATGAACATAATGCATGTAGAGTTGAAATCTAGATTTAGCAATGTATGGGATGTATTATGATCTAATTTTAGATGTGATCTAATATAAAATCAGATCTAATATAATTTAGATTTGATCTAAATTTTTGCATATATGATATGTGAATTAGATTAGATGCTCTGAGTAAGAAAGTACTCAGATTGGGTAATCACCAGACCGTCCGGTCATAAGAGCAAGTAGGGTTACATGACCCTCTCTTTCTATTCAATGGGGTGCTCTTCATGGCGTGTAGGGGTGCCACTATAAGGTCCCATGAAGAAGAAAATGAAAGGAGAAAACTTACTTTTCTACAAAATCATAGATGTTGAAACCCTAGGATTTATTGTATATGATACGAAGCATAAATTGTATGAAAAGTAAAACATCTAATCTATATGATTAAAATTATTTTAATCATAAAAATAAAATTTAAAATCATAAAATATTTAGATATGATCTAAAGTTTATTATGATTGATTTTATTTCAGTTTATGCGAGAATTTTCAGATCTGAAACTATGTGATATCTATTGGCATACCAACTGAGCCGACTAGTTTTGAACTGAGTCGACCCAGTCTCCTGCTTTAATCAATTCAATATTGACTGACTTGACCTAGTTGTCTCAGGTCAAATAGTAATGGTTACTGTTCATGATCAGTTAGCCGATCAAGTATCAGACTTAGTCGATCCACTGAAGTGAGCCAACTCAGTTCAGGGATGAACCGATCTAGTTTTCAAATAAAAAAAAAAATTCATAAAATTGATGTAAAATTATTTTATTAAATTAAAATTATTTTAATTAATAATCTTAACTCATATTAATGCTATACTTAATTAAAAATTAAGAAATATATTTTAGATCTAGAATTATGATTAAAGATCTAATGACATTGCATAAAATATAGGGCATGAGTTAGCTCAAATCAGATCTTTTTAATTGAGTTAGACCTAAGGTTAGAATCAAAGATCTAATAAACTAAAAAGAGTAGTTGATCTAATCTAATCAATAGTTGATTTAGATTAGGTCAAAAGTACTTTAGATCGAATACAATAGTTGTAAAAGATCGAGTCCATATCTTTGATTAAACTAAATGGATCTTGATTGAGGCTCAAAAGTTGAGCCTGATTCATTAGGCTGATTAGATCATTAGGTGACTCGAGTTGACCCATGCTGTTAAGGCTAATCAGTATGACTGATTTAGATGCCCTGGATCGACTTGTCTTTAATCCTTCTCATGGCTTGGTAAAGTCAGTGGGAGGATCTACGACATGTCGATTGGACCCACTAGTTACTAGTCCTTTTCATGACCTGGTGAAGTCAATGGAAGGATTTATGACTTATAGATCGATTGATATTTTATAAAATAAATTAATCAAATATTTTAAATTATTAGGTCTATAAAATGAGCTAGTTATGGGGATAACTAGATCATAGCTTCCCATTAAGGTGCATGATAGTGAGTCTAATATTCTAAATAGGCATTGGAGGTGCCACACGCCTGGTGTTTATTACGTATTAAAATTATCATCCATCATATAATCATTTTGTTATACCTTCAGATCAATGCTCAGATTGATCGAGCCACACTCGAACCCGGACATCCATTTTATTGGATACACTTGATGTTGTCATGTTAATGGTTGGACCTAATCAGGATTTTCAGTCGAGGTGTCACATGCCTGCTGAAGAGATGCCTAGGGCAAAATCTGATTGCTAGAAATTATTTGAAGAACTAATTGGTTATGAACCTACCCATGGACGTACTAGAGTTGGCCGAGCTACACTCGGGCCTAAATGTAGTTAGTGTGGATTCTAGCACCCGAAGAAATTAAAGTAATTCTTCAGATTGGAGGTAGAGGCTACCAATTCATATAAAACAGCAGGAGAACCTTTAGACAAAAGTCTAAGTCTTTAAGCTTAAAATAGTTCATATACTAATAGGTCAATTGTTCTCTTTTTGAAAATGGCTAGAAAATAGTCGCTCTCTTCACTGTTAGATAGTGAAAATATTATCAGACCTAACTTCGATAGCCAGTATCAAAAGTTGAGTATAGTTTATGGGCAAATTGATCAAGAAGTCTTAGACTAACATAAACAAGCTTAAAAGAGAAATCAGCAAATGATTGCTGGTCAAGATGTTATGAGATAACTCCTTGAAGTTTCTCTATTGGTAATACTACTATCAGGATATAAGATATCGATAGTATAAGTCATGTTTGTAAATAGTTGCAAAAGACTTTAGGATAGTAGAAAGTTTGAAAATGGTAAGAGACTCCTAAATATAAGACATAGAAGTCTATTCCAGTCTTAACATTAGAAATCATCGAACTTATTTTCAACCCTTACCATGTCATTTAAGTGATTGTCACTATTGTCTAATCTTATTGATGATGTCAATAAGAATAATTGTTATAATATCATTATGAATAATACTACAATAATGAGTGAACAATTGAAAATGACATAAACTCGATACCATAGTCTATTAGTGTAAAGTACACTTTTAACTAGCACCCTAGATTAGATAATGTCACTAAAGCCTGCCTTTGGCATAGTTGACTTAGTCACCTTTTATTGGAAAAGATGAATAAATTAATGATGTTCTGAGTTATGGTACATATTGATATATTTAAACTCATGAACATTAGTGCCAGAAGAGGGCTAACTACTTCATTAAAATCTCTGACGACCTATCTTGACATGGGTGCATTTTGTTTATGAAGCATAAATCTGAGTCGATTGAAATGTTCAAATGATTCTGTAATGAGGTAGAAAAACTAACTGCAAAGAGTATTAAAACTCATCAATCAGACCGATGTTGTGAATATCTTTACAGTAAGTTTTGATATGTCTTAAAGAGAATTGGATTCTTTCTTAATGGACCTCTCGTGTAACATCACTGTTTAAAAAGGATGTTTAAAAGGAGGAATTGAACCCTGCTAGACATGGTCTGGTCCACTGTGGGTTTGCTGGTCTGTCTAGGTTATATTTTAGAGACTACTTAATACATGCTTGAGAATGTTCTGAACAAATCGATTATCAGATCTCCATATGAGATATGGACTTGGGTAATTCGATACTCTCTTACCTTAGGGCTGGGGTGTTGAACTTATATGAAATGTTCACAAATCGATTAGCTTGGATCTTGATCTGATAAATATTATTTAAGGATATTTCTTCTACCTTCCTGATGGACATGAGATGTTCATAAATCTTAAGGTATTCTTTTTAGAAAAGAAGTTTTTTGATTAAGGAATTGATGCCATTAAGAGCAAGCTTGATAGGTAGAGAAATTGACTCTGACACAAACCAACAGAACCAGAGTTGTTTAGATCAATTTTGGAGCTCGATGTAAAAGCATCCTTGAGTAGATACAGTAGAGTACCATATTAGTCGAACAGATACTTCAATTTTTAGGTTTGAGATGTTGATTTGATCTTCCATATGGATGCAATATAGAGATCTAGCTTTGAAAAGTGGCTTGGAGCCATTAAATCTGAAATGAAGTCCATAAAGATCCTCAATGAATGGACATTCGTTGATTCACCTGAATGGATAAGACCCATGGAGTATAAGTGGATTTTAAAATGAATAAGAGATACAGACGGAAAGGTGGAGACCTATTAATTCTATCCGGTTGTCAAAGAATTTCATCAAAGTTATATGTTAGCTATGATGAGATATTTTTCTTGCAGCAATCCTCAAGTTCATTCGGATTGAATCAAGCTTCTCAGAGTTAGAACATATGTTTTGAGCATATGGCTTTATTGAGAATGAAGCAGAATCCTGTATGTATAAATGGGCTGATAGTTTTGTAAAAGTATTCTTTGTGCTGTTTGGATGAAATTCTCTTAATTGAAAATGATGTCCCTATATTACAGAGAATAAAAGCTTGGATGTATTTTCTATTCTCCATGAAGATTTAGAAGGTTATGAGAACCATCCTTAAGTATTTATGAATTACTAAAGACCAATGGCTAGTTTATGGAGAGTCTGACTTAAAACTTATGGAATATTGATTTTAATTTTTAGTCAGATCGAAGTGACAAAGTTATGTCAGATTATATTTTTATTCTATAAAGAGGAGTGACATGCTGAAAAGGTTCCATGCAATATTCAGTAGCAAATTTTATTTGCGATACGAAGCTCTTTTTGGCATTTGATGTGGGTAAAGAAGTTGTTTGGTTATGAAAGTTCATCAAAGAGCATAGAGTGGCACCTTTTATTGATGGTCTAGTCTTTCTGTATTGACTGCAGTGCTGGAGCCATAGCTCAAGTTGAAGAATTGATGTTCCATCTATGAACCAAACACTTTCTGCATTGTAATCACCTTGTTCAATATAATCGAAATAAAGTTGACCTTAGGAAGATCGATCGAAAGGAGAACTTGACCAGTCCATTGACTAGAGCAATCAGATCTAATGAGTTCGATGATCTAAAATGGAAGATGAATATTTGATACCGATCTGATTAGCTTTAGTCCAAGTGAGAGTTGTTGGAAAATATATCCTAAAGCCAATCATCTAGGTTGTAGATGATTGTGCTTCATACAAGTATATGCATTATAAAATGATAAATATTATCTAGCAGATTCATCAAAAGGAATATATCTTTTAAAATAGATCTCATATATTATGATGAAGTCCTTATAACTACTACCAAAATGATAAAAGAGGATTTACTATGTGGTTCTTAAATCCTGCTCATGACCAAATGATACAATTATTATAAGGATGATAATTGTATCGCATGTAGGTTGTTGTATGCCATCTTAGTTAGTTGTCCTCTTAATCAAGACATGTGGTGACATGGGTATGGCATATGGATGATATGTAGAAGTATATTTCACTTAGTGTGACCACTTCTGAAGTACTCTGTTGTCAAGGACTGCTCTAATAGGATGTGGGTATATGTGTCCTTCTGACTTGAGATTGCCTTGGTGACTTGCAAGCAACTCATTATGCTTTGGTGCCGGACTATCCAAATTTTTAATTTGATGATGGAAGATTTCTAGGTATAGTCAAGTACTTGTAAAGTCTGAGTGCGAGTCAAGATAGGATTGACTGCTCTAAGTAAAATTAGAGATGATGCATCATTGTATTTCTATTCAGCAAAACTTTGACCAAAGTAATCCTAGTGAGGAGTCACAAAATTTTTAAAATTGAGACAAAATGTAGACCACTCTTCCTGGGTTGACAGTTTAACCCTTAGTCATCCTTGAGCATCAAGTGTCAAAGGGATGAATTATACGGTAACTATATCCATATGGGTTCTATAGTGTTACTAGGTATATATTCGGCTTATCCGATGAAGAAAAATATGGTGGGTGATGTGCATGCATTTTTAGAAATTTTACAGTGAAACATATATAGATTAAATAATTTAATCTATAATGCATGCATAGATCAAATCTAAGTCACCATACAGGATCTATAATATGAACTAATATGCATGTATGCACATTTGAAATCTAAAATTCAACAAATGCAGGACATATCTAATCTATATTTAGATCATATCTAAATATTAATGGAATACAAAACTTCATATCTTAGCATGGATAGCAGATCATCGCATCCAAAATTCATGGTAGATGGTTCTTCATGATGCTTGGCAGCTGCACATGCATCCGGCCTTTATTGATATCCACACGAAGTCCATGTGCTGATCGATCTCTCTAGGAGTGCTAGCTTGCAAAGACACCATCCTTTGGCTGATCTAAGAGGAACATGATAAAATTGAAGAATAAAGAGATGCTCTCCCTTTCTTCCTGAATCCATGTATCTAATCTCTACAATAGAGATCAAGAGAAGAATCCTTTCTTCTCAATTTCTCATGCATAAGAGAGAACCTTTCTTGCTTCCTTTCACGCCCTTAAGAAGAACTTTTCTTCTCTAATTTTTTATGATAAAAATTAGATCTAATCTGATTTTTCATGCAAAAAATCATATGAAATTCTAAGTTCTAGAAAAAATCCAAAAGAAGGATCCAAGAGAAGAACCATTCTTCTCTCTTCTTCTCCCTTTTTCTTCTTGATTTGGAACTCCAAGAAGCCTCAAACACCCAATCAAATTATTTTGATATATTTTTTTTAAATTTTTATATAAAAAATTAGATCTAATCTAATTTTTATCTTAAAAAAATTAAAAAAAAATTTTGAAAAAAAAACTTCTTCTTCTTCAAAGCTGCGCACAAGAAAGAAGATCCATCTTCTTCCTTGATCTAGAACTCTAGAGAGCCCCAAACTCCAACCAAATTTTTTTTGATATTTTTTTTCTAAATTTATATGTTAAAAATTAGATCTAATCTGATTTTTATCTTAAAAAAATAAAAAAAAAATCTAAAAGAAGAACTCCTCCTTCTTCAAGGCTGCGCACAAGAAAGAAGACACATCTTCTTCCTTGATCTAGAAGTCTAGAGAGTGCCAAACCCCAATCAAATTTTTTTTTGATATTTTTTTTCTAAATATATATATTAAAAATTAAATATAATCTAATTTTTATCTTAAAAAAAATAAAAAAAAAAATTGAAGAAGAACTCCTTCTTCAAGGCTGCGCTTAAGAAAGAAGACCCTTCTTCTTCCTTGACTTTCTCTCTTTGGGAAGAACTTTTCTTCTCCAATTTTTTGCTGTAAAACTATTAGAGAAGCCTCTCTTTGATGTACAAAAACTAATAACAAAATCTCAAGAAGAAAGAGAAGAAAAGACAGTAGGCATGAGGAGTTTGGGGCGTCCAACTCTTGGACGCACCCTTACCTTTTTTTCTTCTTAGGTGACCACAAAGGGAGGGACGCCTCTTCCATTTTTATGGGAGGAAGAGAGGAAAGGGCACACAAGAAAGTGGGGTGTGGAGTTTCTTCTCAACGTAAAGAGATGTGGTGCCGTGGAGTTTCTTATATCACATAGGTTGGTTGGGTTGAGTCTTATTCCAAATAGGATTCAAGACCTTGGTCAAATTCTAACTAATTTTTGAACTCAATCCTAACTAACTTAGGAATTAGTTATAACAAACTAACTAATTAGATTCTAACCCAATTATTAGACTTCAATTGAATTTATAATTAGTTAGATTAAAACCCTATTGATTCAGGGAATGATCCTTGATTGCAATCAGGGAAGCTATTTGATAATAGAGCTTGGTCCAATCAAGCCTATTATCAAATGGCATTTGATCAAATCAAAACCTATTATTCAATAGGGTTAGATCCAATCCAAGTCTATGTAAAAAATAATTTCATATTCATGCATCCTTGAGATCAATTGGAATAAATCCTGTTATTCAATAGGACTGCCTCCAATTAATCCAAGGCCAATCTAATTGAATCTAATTCAATTAGATCTAATCCAATCCCTATTGCTCAATCAATTTGAGTTAATTAATAATTATATTATTAATTAATTATTTTAATAATTTACTAACTATTAGTAAATAATTTATTACAATCTTTGCAAAGGATTAATCATCAATCAAATTGATAATTAAACCCTTCAACAATTCATAATCGTCGATCGGCCATTTGATCAGACAGGTATTTCTATGTGTGTGATCCCATAGGTTCGAACCTAAATCAGTAGTATATAAATAATTCCTATACTAATTGATGTAACTATCTAATAATGGGATCCAACATTTGGATAGGCTGAATGTATGCCCAGCAACACTCTAAAATCCATGTGGATATAGTTACCGTATAATTCATCCCTTTGACACTTGAAGCTCAAGGATGACTTTGGGTTAAACTATCAATCCAGAAAGAGTGATCCACATTGTGTCTCAATCTTAAAAATCTTGTGACTCTTCACTAGGACTACTTTGGTTAAAGTTTTGCTAAATTGAAACACAGTGATGCATCATCTCCAATTTTATTTAGAGTGGTCAATCCCATCTTGACTCGCACTCAAACTTCATAAGTATTTGACTATACTCAAAAACCTTCCATCATCGAATTAAAAATTTGGATAATCCGACATCAAAACACAATGAGTTGCTTGCAAGTCACCAAGGCAATCTCAGATCAGAGGGACACATATACCCATATCCCATCAGTGCAATCCTTGACAGTAGAGTACTTCGAAAGTGGTCACACTCAGTGAAATGTACTCTTACATATCATCCATATGCCATATCCATGTCACCATATATCTTTATTTAAAGGATAACCAACTAATATGTCACACAACAACTTACACTCGATACAATAATCGTCCTTGTAATAATTGTATCATTTGATCGCAAGCTAGATTTAAACCACATGATAAATCCTCTTTTATCATTTTGGTAATAGTTCTAAGGACTTCATCATAACATATGAGTTCTATTTTGAAAGATATATT
Source organism: Elaeis guineensis (assembly GCF_000442705.2). Classification (NCBI taxonomy): domain Eukaryota; kingdom Viridiplantae; phylum Streptophyta; class Magnoliopsida; order Arecales; family Arecaceae; genus Elaeis; species Elaeis guineensis. Next base: position 124,402,449 of record NC_025993.2, read on the forward strand.
CTTTATAAAGAATCTGTCAGATAACGTTTATCATTTTATAATTCATATACTTATATGAAGCACAATCATTTACAACCTAGATGATTGGTTTTAGGATATATTTTTCAACAACTCCCACTTGGACTAAAGCCAATCAGTTTGGTATCAAATACCCATCTTTCATTTGTGATCATCGAACTCATTAGATCCAATTTCTCTAGTCGATGAGTCGGTCAAGTTCTTCTTTCAATCGATCTTTTCAAGATCGATTTTATTTCGATCTTATCGAACCAGATAATTGTAATATAGAAAATATTTGGTCTTAGATAGAACATTAATTCTTCAGCTTGAGCTATGGCTCCAGTACTAGTGTTAATACAGAAAGACTGGACCATCAATAGAGGATGCCACTCCATGCTCGCTGATAAATTTTTATAACCAAATAACTTCTTTACCAGTATCAAATATCATAAAGAACTCCGTATTGCAAATAAACTAGCTACTAAATACTGCATGGAACCTTTCCAGCATGTCGCTCATCTTTTTAGGATAAAAACACAATCTGACACAACTTTATTATTTTGATCCGATTAAAAACTGGAATCAGTATTCTACAGGTTTTAAGTCGGATTCTCCATAAATGAGCTATTGGTCTTTAGTATTTCATAAATATTTAAGGATGGTTCTCACAACCTTCCAACCCTTTATGGAGAACAGAGATGACAACCAAACTTTTATTCTCTGTAATATAAGGATATCATTTCGATTAAGAGAATTTCATCCAAACAGCATAAAAAATGATTTTACAGAACTATTAGCCCATTTATACATACAGAATTTTGCTTCATTCTTAACGAAGCCATATGTTCAAAATATATATTTTAACTCTGAGAAGCTTGATTTAATCCGAATGGACTTGAGGATTGCCACAAGAAAACCATCTCGTAATAGTCAACACTATAACTTTGATAAAATCTTTTGACAATCAGATAGAATTAATAGGTCTCCACCTTTCCATCTGCATCTCTTATCCATCTGAAGTCCACTCACACCCTATGGGTCTTACCATTTTAGGTGAATCAATGAATGTCCATACATCGTCTATCTTCATGAACTTCATTTTAGATTTAATAGCTCCAAGCTACTTTTCAAAATTAGATCCCTGTATTGATCCGTATGGGAGATTAAATCTCTTTTTTGAACTTAAAAACTAAAGTATCTATTCGGTTGATACGATACTTTACCATAACTACTCAGAGATATCTTTACATCGGGCTTCAAATTTGATCTAATCAACTCTAGTTCGTTGGTTTGTGTCAAAGTCGATTTCTCTATCTATCAAGCTTCACTAAGCTTGCTCTTAATGGTATCAATTTCTTCACCAAAAAACTTCTTTTCTAAAAAGAATGCTTTAAGATTCATGAACATCTCATGTCCATCAGGAAGGTAGAAAAAATATCTTTAAAATAATATTTATCAGATCATGATTCAAGCTAGTTAGTTTGTGAATATTTCACATAAGTTCGATATCTTAAACCTGTTAGATGTATGCCCTAGATGCCAGATTAGCTGACATATTCCTGTATAAATCTAAGGGCAAATTTATAATTTTGACTATAAATCAATAAATGGGTTATTCTTCTATCACATTGTGTCTGTGATATATCCTTTGAGTTAGTAAGAATGTTAATTCATATTTTCAAGAGTTAAAAATTTAAGGCATAAATTTACATAACTAACTCATAAACAGTTCCTGACCACTGGATCATCACGAGGATGGTGATCAATTCGGAAGATTGGTGTACGATCATTTTCTTAGGATAGATGTATCTTGAGTCTACGATGTGGAGATACCAAAGTGAGAGTACAGATATTCATTGAGAATGAGAGTACTGAACGTGACCATATCGAGCAGTCATAAGGAAGTCTACCTTCTCGTCAATGACTAGCTCGATGCTGTAGTTGTGTGTCTAGTTCTTTAACCTGAGGTGCATCGATAGTTCACCTTGAGTGTGTTATAGTTTGACTATACCATAACTCGATCTCCTAGCCATTCAGAATCTTGAGGTGTATGTTGGCTGTAGCATATTCATTGTAGGAACTAGGTCGCACCAAGATGGAATCTATCAACCTCGGTAGATGAGAGGATTAGTCCTTTGATGATCGAAAGATCGAGTCCTTAAGCCCATAGCCATGACAGAGTGAAATAATGAAAAAAAAGTTTTCCATTGAAATTTTACATCAGACTCGGATCGATCGATTAACTCATATGACTGATGTTGGGTTTGATGAGTTCACCTAAATCCTAATTCAGTCGGGACTCATGATAGAAGAACTCAATCACACAGGTAACTGCACCGAGAGGTTCATCTTCAATTCTGATGGGTTGTCACCATATACTGCTAGGTATCACTGATAGATTTTGAGAGCAATTAGAATGATCTCGATGATCAATCATTCTAATTGTCTGAATCAGAAGAGGTCTGGTCCATTGAAAGGAGTTTCGATGATGTCGATGATGAGATCACGACGTGTCTCATTATCATACAGAATTGAACCTAACTGGATCACACAAATAAGGGTTAGGATCTGGATGTCATCAATTGGGCTAACCCAATTGATTTGGATAAGATCCAATTAGGTTCAAGGAAATCGTGCTTGCACACGATTGAGCCTAACTTTCTCCTCATATAATCTTTTCTATCTCTACTGAGTCAAATATGATTTGACTCATTCAGAGAACCTTGAAAAAGTTTCTCTCAGTCTAAATGAAGCTTGTCCAGCTTAGAAAAGGCTTGTCTTAATTTATGAGATGAATTTAAGACAAGCACCTGCTAATTCCTGTCACCTGCCAATTTCATTTTAGGACATCTGTCAAATGTTGATATATGGGTCTTAAACTGAAGAGAGCTCATTGAAGGATTTTTATGGAGTGTCCACATGCCAAAATCATATTGAATTGAGTGCCATAACCAGATTATGGCATGAGCCCAATTGGATTAAAGTGGGCACCCCAAATGGATAAGAATGAAGAGTCCTGATTAACATGGACTCTTTGGTGCCAACCCTTGCTTGTGCTTATCCAATGTTGGTGCCAACTTTTGGAGATAAGGTAGGATTCTTATCTGATGTGATTAGATGACATCACTCCATCTATCTAAATTTTTCTAGATTAAATAAAATTTTTTGATTGGTCGAATGATGTGGCACTGCGCAGCATCCAGGGTCCATAAAATCCCTGTCTACGCCTAGTGTTTGTAAATTTTTGCTCAATACCCAGTCAAAATGAGAATCCTCTCCTCTTCATTATATCCTCCCTACTCTCCTCTCTCCCCTCTTCATGTCTAAGGAGTTGGACATCCATCTGGCAAAGGTCCAAGGCGTGGTGATGCCTGGAACAAAAGGCTGCAGGACATCTTTGATAGGCTGCTGCTCCAACTTCAGAAGGAGTTCTGAAGTACTTTCAGATCAGATAGAGATCTGATTTTTGGAGCATAGATTTGAGAGGAGAAGATGCTCTAGGTTCTACCCAAGTAGATATTAGTAGAGGCCAGACGCTTGTGTGGCTACATCAAAACCTCGGGCTGTGCAGAGATCATCTACAGGGTAATCAGATTACCCTTGAGGTATGTCTATACTTCTCATACTTTTAGATTTAATTTTAAATTTTAAATATTAGATAATAAAATTAGATCTAACATACATTAGATCTAAAATAGTATAGGATAAAAATATTTAAATTATTCCACCCCAGATTTGATGAAATCTGGAAGATCCAACAAAGGAAAAAGGCAGTTTTTCCTTCAACTGGTATCAGAGCCAGGTTTTTGGCTCTATTTCAGATCTTATTTAGATCTAATTTTTTATTTATTTATTTTATATTTAAAAGATTTCAGATATCATATCAGATGTGATAAGATCTAAAATTAAAATATATAAAATTAAATCTAAGAAGATCTAACATGCATGAGATGCATGACTAGACTAGGATTAGTTGAATCCATGAATAGTCTTGTAAGTTTATATTTTAATTTGATTAAAATATAAATTAGATTTAATTTATTTTCTATTTTTTTGATATTATAAATATTATAATGAGATCAAAAAATAAAAAATAAAATTTTAATTATTTCATAAAATTGATCTGTTGCATGCTAGAATTGTTCTAGTAACTTATCTAGAATAGTTTTTATTTTAAATAGTTTAATTTAAATTTTATTTTTTAGATATTACATGTGATGTATCAGATCTGAAAGTATGTTAATTAGATTGATTTTTGATACATGAGATGTATGCAAAGCATGTATTAGTTAGATCTTAAATTGTATATGAGATATGTAAATTTAGATCTAACTAGTTTTGTAGTTAAATTTATATTTCTGATTAAGATGTTCCTCATAGCCATCCGATCATAAGAACAAAATAAAATTTTAAGACCCTCTCTTCCCATTCAATGGGGTGTTTATATGACGTGTAGGAGTGTCGCACGTTCATCCTTAATCAGAAATCAAAACTTACTTTTCTGCAAAATTTTAGATCTTGAAACCCTAAGATTTATTTTACATATTTTGTTTATGAATCCAAACTTAATTAATGAATTAAGTTTATGAAATTAATTTGGTCTAAAATTAAAAATTTCAGATCTAAGATATTTTCATAAAATTGGGTTCAGTTTTGGATAGCTCAATTAGATCTAACGATTGATCAAACTGAATCAAGAGTTGGTTAGGTGGGATCATGAAAGCTAATAATTGACTAGCCTAATAAGATTAAGTCTGGATCAAGGTCGAATCACATTTAGATGTGACTCGATCAAGTTAAAACTTAATTTGGCACAGAGGTTAGAGCCTGGATTGTAGGCTAACCCAATTAGTTCTGGTTCGATAATTTGGTGTCTAAGATAAGTTAGGCAGATTCAATCGACTAGTTTTCAATTGGGAGCTACTCGACTTGAATGTGTTCTTATCGAGTTAATGGCATATCCCTTCCACCGGTCTCACTTACCTGGCCATATGTGTCGATCCAGTTCTATTTTGAGGTGGCTAACAATTCGAGCTAACCCATGCCACTAGGTTAGTCATAATTGTTATGACTATGTCAAGTCAAGTTTAATGAGACCTAAATTAAATCTCTCTAAGAAAATATTAAGTCTAGATCTTCCACCATTGTGGATGTGCGGGCCCTTCTTGGGGTTGATTGTTCTCGGTTGGTTACAGTGGCTCAGTTGCACCGGAAAGACGCAACCATGTCCATTAGGCATTGGATAATATGAATTAGAGGATGGGTTGGGCTCAATATTTTGGATACGGTGAGGGACCCAATCAGAAATCTAGTTCATGCAAATGGTGGGTCTGACTTAACTAAGGATTGGAGCAATATTCCAGATACGGTGAACTTCATGAATTAGAGATCAAGTTTTGGGTGCACTATGATTAGAGAATCATTGGACAAGAGTTGTCCACTCATCGGTTGACCCATCACCAATAACTGTTAGGTGAGGTGATAAGCCAGTTGGTGAGACCGCACCACACACTAGAAATCACTGATCATGAAGATTTTCACATCTCTACCAAGGGAGTGTAGGGATCTGAGAAAATAGTGGGAGCTTAATTTATTTAAAAATAAAACTCCTAAATAAATTGGTTAAGTTTGATTACAAAATGTAACTAGAAACTTTTGACTCTCTACAGGAAACATGTCTGCCTCAAACCCCTTGACCAAAATACTAGACACCCATAGATTGACTGGACCCAATTTCAAGGATTGGTTGAGGAACTACAGAATTATTTTGGGTTTCAAAAAATTGACTCATATTTTGGACCAGGACCCACCTACCATGCAAGCACGTCCGACTGCTGAACAGAGAGCGTCTCTGAAAAAGTGGACGGATGATGATAACAAAGCAAGGTACTACATATTGGGTGCAATATCTGATGACTTGCAGCACCAACATGAGAATATTTTGACTACCCGTCAAATGTTGGCTCACCTACAAGAGTTGTTTGGTGAACAGAGTCGCGCGGCCAAGTATCAAGTCTGTCAAAGACTTTTTAAAGCTAAAATGCATGATGGGCAGTCAGTCCAAGATCATTGTTTGACAATGATCAAGGATCTTGAGGAGCTTGAGAAGCTCGGTATCATCTTAGACAAGGATTTTTAGATTGATGTGATCCTTCAGTTCTTATCTGATGCATATGGTCAGTTCATCATGAACTTTCATATGCATAAGATGCAGTGTACCTTGGCCGAGTTAATGAATATGCTGGTTATGGCTGAGCTTTCTATGAAGGGTTCAAAAGGCTCAGTTCTTACTATGGAGCAGACTTCTTTCAAGAGAAAGTCTTTTGGAAAGAAAAAGAAGTCTACGAAGAAGCAGAAGGTGGATCGTAAGAAGAAGACAGAACCGAAAAAAAATGCTGCTGATAAGAAAAAATATTTTCACTGCCAATCAGATGGCCATTGGAAGCAAAACTGTCCTCAGTACCTGGCCACCCTAAAGAACAAGAAGGATGGTCTTTCTGGAGGTATGCTCGTTATAGAATCTAACCTTACGGTTTCTTCTGCATCTAGTTGGGTACTTGACTCTGGTTCTAGTGCTCATTTGTGCACTTCTATGTGGGGTCTTGAGGAGAGCAGGAGGCTGAGGGATGGGGAGATGATCCTACACGTCGGGAATAGAGCAAGAGTCGCTGTTGTGGCCGTGAGAACCTACCCTCTGCGATTACCGTTAGGATTAGATTTTGTTTTAAGAGACTGTTATTATGTGCCTGCAGCAAGCAGGAATTTAATTTTTGTTTCATGTTTAGCACAAGAAGGCTATGTGATTAGCTTTCATAAGGACCATTGTAATATTTTTTATAAAAATAATAAAGTTGCTAATGATTGTGTCATTAACGGTCTCTATCAGTTACATGTTGATGTATCTGTATTTAATATCGAGCAAAATGTGAATGTCATAGGAATTAAAAGGCCTAGAGATAGTCTAAATAATAGGTATCTATGGCACCTAAGGCTAGGTCATATAGCGAAAGACAGGGTTAACAAATTGGAGAAATCCGGACTATTGAATCCGTTGATTTTCGAGTCATATCCAGTTTGTGAATCATGCCTTCAAGGCAAAATGACCAAGCTTCCTTTTGTGGGACATGGGGAAAGGGCCACAGACCTACTTGCCCTAGTATATACGGATGTGTGCGGCCCATTTGATGTGCCGGCTAGAGGTAATTATGTCTATTTCATTACCTTTATCGATGATAAGTCTAGGTACGAGTATGTGTTTCTAATGAAACACAAGTCTGAAGCTTTTGAAAGGTTCAAAGAATTCAGACATAAGGTAAAAAAATAAATAGGAAAGTCAATTAAGGTTCTTCGATCAGATCGAGGAGGTGAATACCTTAGTCAGGAGTTTCTAGACTATCTTAAAGACAATGATATAGTCTCTCAATGGACTCCACCTGGAACATCTCAACTCAATGGGGTTTCAGAATGGAGAAACCAGACCCTATTAGATATGGTCCATTCCATGATGAGCTTCATGGACCTTCCTGAATTTTTTTTGGGGACATTGTCTCATGACAGTAATTTATGTATTGAATAAAATTCCATCTAAAATCGTTCCTACCACACCGTATGAGATATGGCATGGTAAGAAGCCAAGTCTAAATCATCTCAGAATTTGGGGTTGTCCAGCTCATGTCAAGAGACAACAGGCGGACAAGTTGGAGTTCAGATCTTTTAGAGCTCAATTCATAGGATATCCTAAAGAGTCATTAGGATACTATTTTTATATTTCGAAAGATCATAATGTGATTGTGAGTCGAAATACTATTTTTCTTGAAAAATATTTTATTCAAGATGGTGGCATCAGAAGAATAATTAAGCTCAAGGAGAATATCTCTCAAGAGCAACGAGCTAAAGAACCTGAGGAACGAAATCAATTAGAACCAGTCCTAACACAACCTCTTCCACCTCATAGATTGACTAGGGTTTTTTGTCCTCTTAAAAAGTACTTAGGTACCATACAAAAGGATGTAGAGAAAATATTCCTCATGAAAAATGGGGTTCATGGTGATGATTCCAAAACCTATGACGAGGCGATATCAGATATCGACTCCGAGAAATGGTTAGAGGCAATGAGATCAAAAATTGACTCGATGCACTCAAACCAAGTCTGGATCTTGATAGATCCACTTGAAGGTATTGTACCTATTGGGTGTAAATGGATCTTCAAGAGAAAGATAGGTGCAGATGAAAATGTAGTGACATTCAAGGCTAGGCTCGTAGTGAAAGGTTATATTCAGCGCGAAGGCATTGACTATCAGGATACCTTCTCATCCATAGCCATGCTAAAATCCATCCACACATTGCTTGCTGTTGCAGCCTATTTCGATTATGAAATATGGCAGATGGATGTGAAAATGGCGTTCTTAAATGGACATCTTGAGGAAGATATCTATATGGAATAGCCAATTAGTTTCACATCCAGTGATGATGATCACAAAATCTACAAGCTGCAAAGGTCCATTTATGGCTTAAGCAAGCATCTCAGAGCTGAAATACTCATTTCAATGATGTGATCAAAACGTTTGATTTCATCAAGAACGAGGAGGAACCATGTGTGTTCAAAAAGGTCAGTGGGAGTGCAGTTGTCTTCCTCGTATTGTACATAGTTGACATCCTCCTAATTAGGAATGATATTCCCATGTTGACCTCAGTCAAAGTATGGTTGTCTAAGGAGTTCTCTATGAAAGATCTAGGAGAGGCATCCTTTATACTAGGTATTAAGGTCTATAGAGATAGACCAAATAAGATGCTCGAACTTTCATAGAAGATGTACATAGAGGAGGTGCTAAAAAAGTTTAGCATGAAAAACTCCAAAAGAGGTTTATTACCTTTTAGACATGGTATTCATCTCTCCAAGAAGATGTGCCCTAGCACACCTGAGGAGATTGAACGCATGAGCAAGATCCCTTATGCTTCAGCAATAGGGAGCCTCATGTATGCCATGCTATGTACACGACCTAATATAGCCCATGCTATGAGTATCACAAGCAAATATCAGTCAAATCAAGGCGAAGAGCACTGGACTTCTGTGAAATGTATCCTTAAGTACTTGAGAAAAACTAAGGATATGTTTCTAGTCTTTGGGAATGGAGAACTCCAGATTCAGAGATATACAGACTCAGACTTTATGTCTGATATAGATGATCAAAAGTCGACATCTGAGAGTTTGTTCATTTGCAATGGTGGTGCAGTTAGCTGGAAGAGTTTTAAGCAGACGGTGATTGCTGATTCCACTATGGAGGCAGAGTACATTATTGCATCAAAAGCTGCGAAGGAGGCATTCTGGTATAAAAAGTTTGCCGCAGAGCTTGGAGTGATGTCATCGGATGCCATACCTCTTTACTGCGATAATAATGGTGCCATAGCCCTAGCTAAGGAGCCAAGATCTCATCAGAAGTCCAAGCACATCGAGCGGCGATTCCATTTGATCTGTGATTACCTCGAAAAGGGTTATATCGAGGTCAAGAGAGTTGACTCCACAGACAATATGGCAGACCCGCTGATTAAGCCATTGGGCCAGCAAAAGATCGAAGCCCACCTTGAGAAGATGAGACTTAGATATGTAGCCAATTGGCATTAGGTCAAGTGGGAGTTTGTTAGATATATGCCCTAGATACCAGATTGGCTGACACATTCCTATACAAATCTAAGGATAAATTTGTAATTTTGACTATAAATCAATAATTGGGTTATTCTTCTATCACATTGTGTATATTGTGTCTATGATACATCCTTTGAGTTAGTAGGAATGTCAATTCATATTTTCAAGAGTTGAAAATTTTAGGCATGAATTTACATAACTAACTCATAAACAGCTCCTGACCATAGGATCATCACGAGGATGGTGATCGATCTGGACGGTTGGTATACGATCGCTTCCTTAAGGAAGATGTGTCTTGAGTCTACGGTGTGAAGACACCGAAGTGAGAGTATAGGTATTCATTGAGAATGAGAGTACTGAGCGTGACCATATCGAGCAGTTATAAGGAAGTCTACCTTCTCGTCGATGACTAGCTCGATGCTGCAGTTGTGTGTCTAGTTTTTTGACCTGAGGTGCATCGATAGTTCACCTTGAGTGTGTTATAGTTTGACTACACCATAACTCGGTCTCCTAGCCATTCGAAACCCTGAGGTGTATGTTGGCTGTAGCATATTCATTGTAGGAACTAGGTCGCACCAAGATAGAATCTATCAACCTCGGTAGATGAGAGGAGTAGTCCTATGATGATCAAAAGATCGAGTCCATAAGCCCATGGCCATGGCAGAGTGAAATAATGAAAAAAGAGTTTTTCATTAGAATTTCACATCGGACTCGGATCGATCGATTAACTCATATGACTGATGTTTGATTTGATGAGTTCACCTTAACCCTAATTCAGTCGGGACTCATGATAGAAGAACTCAATCACACAGGTAGCTGCACTGAGAGGTTCGTCTTCAGTTCTGATGGGTTGCCATCATATACTGTTAGGTGTCACTGATGGATTTTGAGAGCAATTAGAATGATCTTGATGATCGATCATTCTAATTGTCTGAATCAGAAGAGTTCTGATCCATCAAAAGGAGTTTCGATGATGTTGATGATGAGATCATGATATATCTCATTACCATATAGAATTGAACCTAACTGGGTCATACAAATAAGGGTTAGGGTTTAGATATCATCAATTGGGCTAATCCAATTGATTTGGATAAGATCCAATTAGGTTCAAGGAAATCGTGCTAACTCACGATTGAGCCTAACTTTCTCCTCGTGTGATCTTTTCTATCTCTACTGAGTCAAATATGATTTGAATCATCCAAAGAATCTTGAAAAAATTTCTCTCAGTCTAAATGAAGCTTGTCCAGCTCAGAAAAGGCTTATCTTAATTCATGAGATGAATGTAAGACAAGCACCTGCTAATTCCTGTCACCTGCCAATTTTATTTTAGGACATCTGTCAAATATTGACATATGGGTCTTAAACTGAAGAGAGCTCATTGGAGAATTTTTGTGGAGTGTCCACATGCCAAAACCACATTGAAGTGGGCACCATAATCAGATTATGGTGTGAGCCCAATTGGATTAAAGTGGGTGCCCCAAATGGATAAGGATGAAGAGTCCTGATTAACATGGACTCTTTGGCGCCAACCCTTGCTTGTGCTTATCCAATGTTGGTGCCAACTTTTGAAGATAAGGTGGGGTTCTTATCTGATGTGATCAAATGATATCACTCCACCAATCAAAATTTTTTTAGATTAAATAGACTTTTCTAATTGGTCGAATGATGTGGCACTGCACAGCATCCAGGGTCTATAAAATCCCTGTCTGTGCCTAGGGTTTGTAAGTTTCTGCTCAATACCCAGCCAAAATGAGAATCCTCTTCTCTTCTCCATATCTTCCCTACTCTCCTCTCTTCCCTCTTCACATCCAAAGAGTTGGACATCCATCTAGCAAAGGTCCAAGGCGTGGTGATGCCTGGAACAGAAGGCTGCAGGACATCTTTGACAGGCTGCTGCTCCAACTTCAGAAGGAGTTCTGAAGTACTTCCAGATCAGAAAGAGATCTGATTTTTGGAGTGCAGATTCGAGAGGAGAAGACATTCTAGGTCCTACCTGAGTGGATACCAGTAGAGGCTAGGTGCTTGCATGGCTACATCAGAACCTCGGGTTGTGCAGAGATCATCTACAGGATAATCAGATTACCCTTGAGGTATGTCTATACTTCTCATACTTTTAGATTTAATTTTATATTTTAAATATCAGATAATAAAATTAGATCTAACATATATTAGATCTAAAATAGTATAGGATAAAAATATTTAAATTATTTCACCCCAGATTTGATGAAATCTGGAAGATCCTACAAAGGAAAAAGATAATTTTTCCTTCAAAACCTAAGGTAAGTAAGTATCTAATTACCCAAGTCCATCAATCATATGGAGTTTTGGTGATCAATTTTCTTAGAATATTCTTGAGCACATATCAAGCAGTCTCTAATACATAATCTCAAGCAGACCAGCAAATCTCACAGTAGACCAAACCATATCTTACAAAGTTCAATTCTTCCTTTTAAACAGTGGTGTCTCAGGAGAGATCCATTTAGAGAGAATCTAATTCTTTTCAACTATGTCAAAAATTTACAGTAAAAGTATTCACTTCATCTATCTAATTGATGAGTTATAATACTCATTACAATTTATTTTTTTTCCTCATTACAGATTCGTTTGAATATGTCAATCGACTCAGATTTATGCTTCATAAGCAAAACGCACCCATGCTAAGATAGGTCATCAGAGATTTTAATGAAGTAGTAAAGCTCTCTTCTAGCACTTAAGTTCATGAGTGCAAATACATCAATATGTATCAAACTCAGAACATCGCTAGCTCGTTCACCTTTTTCAATAAAAGATGAATAAGTTAACTATACCAAAAATAGGCTTCAATGACATTATCTAACTTAGGGTGCTAGTTAGATATGTACTTTACACTAACAGACTATGATACTGAGTTTATGTCATTTTCAATTATCCACTCATTATTGCAGTATTATTCACAATGATATTACAACAATCATACTTATTGACACCATCAATAAGATTGAACAATAGTGATAATCACTTAAAATGATATCTTCAGAATTGAGAACAAGCTCGATAATTCCTAATGTTAAGACTGGAACAGACTTCCATATCTTGCATTCAAGAGTCTCTGACCGTTTTCAAATATTCTACTATTCTGAAATCTTTTGTAACTATTTGCAAACATAACTTGCACTATCAATATCCTATACCCAGATAGTAGTATTACGAATAGAGAAACTTCAAGGAGTTATCACATAACATCTTGACCAGCGATGATTTGCTGATTTCTCTTTTAAGTCTGTTTGAGTTAGCCTGAGACTTTTTGATCAATTCTCTCAAAAATTATATTCAACTTTCGATACTGGCTATCAAAGTCAGGTCTAATAACATTGTCACTGTCTAACAATGAACAGAGTGACAATATTCTAGCCATTTCTGAAAAGAGAATAATTGACCTATTAATATATGAATTATTTTAAACCTAAAGACTTGGACTTTAGTCTAAAGGTTCTCTCACTATTTTATATAAATTGGTAGCCTCTACCTTCAATTCAATGAATTATCTTAATTTTTTAGTGGATACTAGAATCCACACAGACTGCATATAAGTTCGAGGATGGCTCGATCAACCCATATGCATCCATGGGTAGATTTTCCACCAATTATTTTTCCAAACAACTTCTAGTATTTAATTTCACCTCATATTTTATTTCAGTAGGTAATGGACCTCCACTGAAAGTTTCCGGTTAGGTCCAACCATTAACATAAACCTACTCAATGATTTTAGCCAACAAATATCAGACTTGAGGATGGCTCGATCAATCTGACCACCATCAGATAGTTCAACAAAGTCATCATATGATGAATGATAATTCTATCATTCAAAGAGAACATCAGATGGATGATGCCTGCAATGTCAATCTAAAATAATGGATCCATTACCATTCACCTAAAAAAAAATAGGTAGTTCAAAGCATATATTTTTAAAATTTTATAGCAAAATAATAAAAGATTAAATATTTTAATCTTCTAAATATACTTTAGATTATATCTAAACTATCATTAAAGATCTATGATATAAAAAATTTATATATAAAATCTGATATAAAATAAAAAAACTACATCGATCATATAGATGCCCTGAATCTGATCTAACTTTTAGATTATATCGGTAGTGTTCAGAACTCATCACTTTTTTATGGATAGATGATCTCCACTGCTAGTAAGTATGGTATAAAGATCTCACTAATATCGAGCAGCCACATAGGTCATCCATCCTCTACAGATTATCCACTCGAAGCTCTGATCGGATCTTCCTTCACAAGAGTGCTAGCTCGCATCGAAGGCTTTGGATGGCTAATCCAAGCTCCTTTCTTTAGATCTTCTAGACTCTTTTAGATTAGAAGATGAAGCCTTATGAGGAGGTGGTGGTGTGAAAGATTGGACAAGACTCACTCTTGTATTTTTCTTCTCACAAAACCTAGAGATGAAATCCTAAAACCCACAGCTCACGCTCGAGAAGAAGAACACTTCCTCTGTTTCTCATGCACGAAAGCCCAACCCACTCTTAACTTTTTATGTTCCCTCTCTTAGATTTCTCACACCAAAAATCACTTCTAATATCATACAAAACTGATCTTCTTTTAAGGTTGGCATCCCATGAAAGATAAGGATAAGAATAAGGTAGTTTCAGTTCAAATTCAAGTGTTGGTTGATCCTTATCACCAATTTAAAATATATTTAAATTAAATTTTGAATAAAACTTTATTCTTATCTTATAAATTTAGAGAGGATTCGACCAACATCAGAATGGTATAAAAAATCTCATGCAAAAATACTTTATGCATGGAGAAATATGGTGGCATGAAGAGGAGAGTCCAACTCAATTTAGACTCTAGATTTTCATTCAAATGCAAACCAATTTGAACTCAAATTTAAACCAACCAATTTGTAATTCAAAAAGACTCAGATAAAGACATGAGAAAGACTTCTAGGTATGAGAAAAAATCATGTAAAATATTTCTCACGTGAAGAATAAGAGGGCGCAGATAAAGGAGGTGCAAAGGATTCGAATTTGAATTATTTTTCTCATTCAATTAGATTCTTAACCCAACCAAATTAGGTTAAATCCAATCTAATTAGATAAAAAATAGTTTTGATCAAATTCTAATCAAATTAAAAATTAATCAAGCTCAAATCTCGATCAGATCAGGAATCGAATACCCTTAGCGATTAGGTCATCTCATAACCTTATCGGATCAAACCAAATTAAATCTAATTCAATTAGATTCGATCCAAATCTCAATATTCAATTAAATTGAATTAATTAAAAATTTAATTACTAATCAATTCTTTCATAATTTATCAATAATTAGAAAATTAATTTATTATAACTTTTGCATAGGATTAATCATCAATCGAATTGACTATTTTATCCTAGAGCGATTCTTAATTATTGATCAGCCATATGATCAGTCAGAAACTTCTTTTGAGTATGACCCCATAGGCTCGAATCTAAATCGATAGTATGAGAATAATCTTTCTATACCAATCAAAGAGACCTTCTAGCAATGATACCAGATGTCCGGATAGGTCTAAAGATTACAAAGCATCATTCAAGAATCTATTGGCATATGGTTACCGTATAATTCATCTCTTTGATCTAAATGCTCAAGGTGACCTAAGATTTAACTGCCAACCCTAATATGATCATCCATATTGTATTTCAATTTTCAAAATCTATCACATGGATTATCCCGATCAAGTTTTTACTGAATTGAAACACACTGATACATTAACTCCTACTTATTTGGAAGGGTCAATTTCATCTTGACTCACACACCGACTTCGTAAGTACTTGACTATGCCCAAAAATTTTTTATTATTGAATTAAAAATTCAGATAGTTCGACACCAAAGTATAGTGAGTTACTTGCAAGTCACCATGATGATTTCAGTTCGAAGGGACACTTATACCCATATCTTTTATGCCCATATCCTTCGGGAGCTACTCTTGACAGCAGAGTGCTCAGTAATTGATCACGTTCAGTGAGATATACTTCTACATCTCACATGCATGCCATGCTAGTGTCTGCATACTCTTTGGTTAAGGGGACAACCAACGTACATGGTACACAATAAATTATACTTGATATAGCTATCATCCTAATAATAGTATATCATTTGATCATGAACTTAAGGTTTAAGGACTAGATGATATATCCTCCTATATCGAATTAAATAGTCCTAAAGACTTCATCACATAACAGGAGTTCAAAATGAGATGTACACAGTGATGAAAAAACTAAATAATATTTATTAATTTAATAATTTATATATAATGATAATGATAAGTACAACCGTCAACAGTCTGACGATTGATTTTAGAATATAATTTCCAACAACTCTCACTTGGATTAAAGCCAATCGGTATAGTATCGTATACCCATCTTTAATTTGTAGTCTTCGAACTCCTTGACACTGAGGGCTTTAGTAAATGGGTCAGTCCGGTTCTCCTTTCCGTCAATCTTCTGAAGCTCGATGTCACCTCGATCTACGATCTCTCAGACCCGATGGTAGCGGCGCAAAATGTGCTGGTCCCTGATGTGATTTCGATTCTTTCACTTGAGCAATGGCACCAGTACTATCACAGTACAACAAAATGGGGCCATCAAAAGAGGGTGCCACTTCAAGCTCGTTGATGAACTTTCATAACCACACAGCTTCTTTCATAGCATCGGATGCCATGATATATTCTGCCTCACAAGTAGAGTCGGCTACAGTATGCTGCTTGAAACTTTTTCAGTAGATTGCTCTACCGTTTGGGGTATAAATATATCCTGACATGCTCTTACTGTCATCATGATCCGACTAAAAATTGGAGTCTGTAAATCCTATAAGTTTTAAGTCGGATTCTCCATAGATAAGTAACTGATCCTTAGTATTTTTCAAATACTTAAGGATGGTCTTTATGACCTTCCAGTGATTCACACCTAGATCGGACTAGTATCTGCTCACTACTCCTAATGAGTATACCACATCTGATCGCGTACATATCACAGCGTACATAATAGATCCCATAGTTGAAGATATGAAATTTTACTCATTCACTCTCTCTTAAGGAGTTGTCGGATAATCACTTTTCGAGAAAAAAATTCCTTGGCCTATTAGAAGATAGCCTTTTTTGAAATTCTCTATGTTGAACCTTTTCAGCATAGTATCAATGTACATCGAATAGGATAATCCAAGCAATCTTTTAGATCTATCTCTATAGATCTTCATCTCATGGATGAAAGATACTTCTTCCAAGTCTTTCATGGAGAATTGTGATGACAATCAAACTTTTATTCTCTGTAATGCAGAGATATCATTCTCAATTAAGAGAATATCATCGACATACAAAACAAAAAAATACTACCACAAAGTTATTAATCTATTTGTATATGCAGGGTTTCTCTCCATTCTTAATGAAGCCATACATTCTGATCACTTTATCAAAATGTATGTTCCAACTCCGAGATGCCTGCTTAAGTCCACAGATGGATCTTTGAAGCATGCACACCTTAGACTCATCATGGATATGAAACCTTCAGGTTGTATCATATACACCTCTTCTTCTAGCTCTCTATTTAGGAAGACTATTTTCACATCCATTTGTCAGATTTCATAGTCCAGATGTGCTACTATCGCAAACATAATTCAAATAGACTTGAGCATTGCCACAAGAAAAAATATCTTGTCATAGTCAATACCATAATGCTGATGGTAATCTTTGACAATCAGATGGGCTTCATAGGTCTCCACCTTTCCGTCTGTGCCCCTCTTCTTTTTGAAGATCCACTGACATCCTATGGATTTTACCCCTTTAGGTGGGTCAACCAATGTCCATACATTATTGATTTTCATGGACTCCATTTCAAATTTCATAGCTTCCAGCCACTTATCAGAGTCAGACCTCTACATCTCATCCATATAGATGATCGGATCCTCATTATTCTCATCGAGTTCGACTGGATCTCCATCCCAGACTAAGAAATCATAGTATCTATCCGGTTGATGTGGTACTCTACCAAATCTTCTTAAAAATATTTCTACAATAGGTTCTGAATTTGATCTAATCAAGTCTGACTCTATAGGTTTACTAGATTGTATTGGTTCTTCTATCGATCGAACTTTATCAAGTTCAATCTTTGAGGCATTAGTTCCTTCACCAAGGAATTTCTTTTTTAAAAAGATGCCCTATTGCTGATGAATACCTTCTGTTCGTTAGCAAGGTAGAAGTAATATCTCTTGATCTCTTTTGGGTACCCTACAAATAGATATTTGTCAGACTTAGGTCTAAGCTTGTTAGTTTTCAAATATTTGACATATACCGGACATCCCCAAACTCTAAGGTGAAAGAGTGCTGGCTTATGCCCTGTCTATATCTCATGTGATGTTTTACTTATAGACTTACTCAAAATTTTATTTAAAATATAATAAGCTGACTCGAGTGCGTATCTTCAAAAAAAAATCGACAGACTTGCAAAGCCCATCATGGATCGAACCATGCCTAACAGGATTCGATTCTTCCTTTTTGATATACCATTATGCTGTGGTGTTCCAGGAGAGGTCCATTATGAAAGAATCTCATTATCTTCTAAGTATGTCAGAAATTCATTAGAGAGGTATTCTCCTCCTCGGTCGGATCGAAGAGTTTTAATACTCTTTTCAGTTTGTTTCTCTACTTCATTATGGAATCGTTTGAATATTTTAAATGATTCTGACTTATGTGTCACTAAGTAGATGTGCCCATACCTCGATAGATCGTCTGTAAATGTAATAAAATAATGATATCCATCTCTGGTACTAGTGTTCATTGATCCACATACATCAGTATGTATCAGACATAGAATTTCACTGGCTCGCTCATCTTTTTCAGTAAAAGATGATTTGATCATTTTTTCAAGAAGACTGGACTCACAGGTTGATAGTGGTTCATAATCACTAACTTCGAGGATTCTCTCTTGTGTCAACTGGTTTATTCTATTCTTGTTAATATGACCTAACCTACAATATCAAAGGTAGATATCGGAGATATCACTAATTCTAGGATATTTATTGGACGTGTACATTACACTAACAGATTATGATAATATGTAAATAACATTATTCAGTAGTTCATTCATCACATTAACACCATTTATATTGATATTAAAATTATTTTTTTATTAAAATTTAATAACCGTACATGATCAAAAGGCCTACAGAAATAATATTCAATAAAAAAGGACAAAAGTGACATTCACTTAGAACAATTACTATAGACTTGAATACAAGCTTAATAGTCCCTAATACTAGAACTGAAACTAGTCTTCCATCTCCAATATTAAGGAACCTTTCATCTTCTTCAAATCTCCTACTGATCTGCAGACCTTGCAATGAATTACAAATATTAAAGGAGCTTCCGGTATCTAATATCCAGGTAGTAGAATCATAAATTAAAAAATTACAAGGTGTTATCATATAATTACCTTATCCAGCAATAACTTGCTTCTTTTTCAACCTATTCAGATCCAAGGAGGTAATGTATTGAGGATAATTCCTTTTCCAATACCCCTAATTCTTACAGTAGAAGCATTCCGTCTGACTCTGGTCGGACTTGGGTTTCTTGGTTTGATTGGGCTTGGGTGCCCCAGCACTTTGCATCCTTTTCTTGTTCTTTTTGTTCTTCTTTCTTTTCTTAAAGGGTCGACATCTAGAAGAAGATCCTCTCGCAACATTCACTGACCCCTTTTGGAGCTGGTGATTCTTCTCAAAGTTTTGCAACAACCCCAGCAAATTGTGGTAGTTAACTACAGGCTTTATCATTCAAAAATGAGTAAGGAAAGAGAGGTAGGACTTGGGTAGAGAGTTCAAAATAGCATCTTTCTCCAACTGCTCATGCAGGAAAAAGTCGAGCTTGCTTAGGCGCTCAATCATCTCGATCATATACAATACATGATCAGTGACTGATGCTCCTTCCCTCATTTGAGCATTAAAGATAGCATAACTAGTCTTGTACCTCTCAATGTCATCGGATGTGCCAAAAGATTTGTTCAACATTTGCAACATGTCCTGTGACTGAGTATTCTTGAAACGACGGCTAAACTCATCATTCATTACCGCTAGCATAATACAATGAATCATAGTCTGATCATTGAGCCACTTCTGATAAGTGTCTCTGATCGAGCTACATGCATTTGGAGCTGGCTCCTCAAGTATCGGATCAGTTAACACATACAAGATCCGTTTGTGCTCCAGGATAATTTTTAGCTTTCGATATCAGCTATCAAAATTTAATCCCATCAATTTATCACTATCTAATAGTGATCGGAGCGACAAGGTGGTGGCCATAACTATAAAAAAAAAAAATCAGAACCTAATTAGTATATAAATTAATTAAGCCTAAAGACATGAATTTTAGTCTAAAAGTTCTCTCACTATTTTATTCGAATTGATAGTCTCTATCTTTAATTTGAAGAATTACATTAATTTCTTAGTGGATACTAGAATCCACATAGACTGCACATAGGCTCGAGTGTGGCTCGACCAACCCTTGTGTACCCATGGGTAGGTTCTTAACTAATTGTTTCATCAAATAATTTTTTGTATTCAATTTTTTCTTAGACACCTCTTCGACAGGCATGTGGTGCCTCCACTGAAAGTTCTGATTAGGTCCAACTATTAACATATTAAAATTTAGTATATCTAACAAACGAGTGACCAGACTCGAGTGTGGCTCGACCAACCTGACCATCATCAGAAAGATACAACTAAAATAATATATTATGAATGATAATTCTGATAGCCAGATGAGCACCAGGTGTGTGGCACCTCCAATGATCATCTAAACCATTGGACTCATTATTACCTAACTTAATCGAAGGCTATGATCTGTTATCACCATAACTATTTCATTTTTAGAGACCTAACAATTTTAGAGGATTTAATTAGTTGAATTGATAGATAAGAAAAGACTTGACCAGTTAATTTTAATCCTCCCACTGACTTCACCAAGTCAGATTAAAAAAGATTAGACAAAAGTTGGTCTAGCCAACTAGTCATAAATCCTCCCACTGACTTTACCAAGTCATGAAGAGGACTCAAGATAAGTCAAACTCGGGATTCCTAAATTAGTCACACTGATTTCTTAGTTAGCATGAGTCAACTCCAATCATTAAGTGATCTAATCAAAATATGATTCACCATGTTGGCCAGATAAGTGAGATCAATGAGAGGAATATGCCATTAACTCGACATAGACTCAATCTATACGAGTAGCTCCCAATTAATGACCATCCATCAAAGCTGTCATACTTACCTTAGACACCAACTAGTTAGTTATTTTCAATTTGATCAACTTATAGACTTGGATTCGACCACGGAGCTAGATCAAAGTCCATATTGGTCTAATCAAAGATATGGACTTGACCAACTATATCTATTAAAATTGATCAAGAGAAAAAATTAACCCAATCAGAATTAACTTTTAATTAGATTTGATCAATTACTAACATGATCTATTATTAATGATTTCTAACTCTAGGTCTAACCCAGTTAAATGAACTTGACTCGAGATAACCCATTAACCCATGAGTTATAAAATTAATGCCTTAGATCTTTGATTCTTAAATCTAGATCACTTAATTCTTAATTAAGTTTTGGGCTGATATGGGTTCGGATTCGATATTTGAAAATAATTTTTAATTTATAAAATATTTTTACAATCAATCATCTAATGATCAAAATTCTAATTTTAGATCTAATATATATTATTTTAAATCTAAATAAAATTTTAAATTTTTTTTTATTATTCATCATCATAGAAAAGATCATGGAGCACCCCTACATGCCATAGGAGATTCCATCGAATGGGTAAATGGGATAGTAAAATCCTGATTTCTCCTATGATCGGACGGCTATGAAGATCTATCCAATCAGATTACTATACTACTCAGATTTAAAATTAACTATTTAGATCTAATCTAAATAATTAAAATTAGATTATATGCAAAAAATTCATGTCATAAGAAACAAGGCTCTAATACCATCTGAAGAAAAAATGGATAGTTCAAAGTATGTATTTTTAAAATTTTACAGTAAAATAATAAAAAATTAATTTTTTTAATCTTTTAAATATATCTTAAATCAGATATAAACTATCATTAAATATCTATAATATAAAAAAATTATATATAAAATTTGATATAAAATAGAAAACTACATCAATCACATCAATGCCTTGAATCTGATCCAACTTTTAGATTATATCGGTAGAGTTCAGAACTCATCATCTTTTCATGGATCGATGATCTTCACTATTGATAAGTATGGTATAAAGCTCTCACTGATACTGAACAGTCATACAGATCGTCCGATCTCTACAGATCATCCACTCGTAGCTCTAATCGAATCTTCCTTCACGGAAGTGCTAGCTCGCATCGAAGGCTCTGGATGGCTGATCCAAGCTCCTTTCTTTGGATCTCCTAGACTCCTTCAGATTAGAAGATGAAGCTTTAAGAGGAGGTGGTGGTGTGAAAGATTGGACAAGACTCACTCTTGTATTTTTCTTCTCACAAAATCGAGAGATGAAACCCTAAAACCCATAACTCACGCCCGAGAGGAAGAACACTTCCTCTGTTTCTCATGCACAAAAGCCCAACCCACTCTCAACCATTTACATCCCCTCTCTTAGGTTTTTCATACAAAAAATTACTTCTAATCTCGCACAAAACTGATCCCCTTTTAAGGTTGGCATCACATGGAAGATAAGGATAAGAATAAGATAGTTTTAGTTTAAATTCAAGTATAGGTTGATCCTTATCACCAATTCAAATCAAATTTGAATTAAATTTTAAACTAAACTTTATTCTAATCTTATAAACTTAGAGATGAGTCAACCAATATCAAAATGGTGCAAAAAATCTTATGCAAAAATATTTTATGCTTGGAGAAATGTGGTGGCGTGAAGAGGAGAGTCCAACTCAATTTGGACTCTAGGTTTTCATTCAAATTCAAACCAATTTGAACTCAAATTTAAATCAACCAATTTTTAATTCAAAAAGACTCAGATGAAAATATGAAAAAAGGTTCTGGGTATGAGAAAAAATCATAAAAAATATTTCTCATGTGAAGAATAAGAGGGTGCAGATAAAGGAGCTGCAAGGAATTTGAATTCGAATTATTTTTCTCATCCAAATAGATTCTTAACCCAACCAAATTATGTTAAAACCAATTAGACCATTAAACCCAATCTAATTAGACAATAAATATCTTTGATCAAATCAAAAATTAATCAAGTTTAAGTCCTGATCATATCAAGAATCAAACACCCTTAGCGATTAGATCATCTCATAATCTAATCGGGTCAAACTAAATTGAATCCAATTCAATTAGATTCGATCCAAACCTCAATATTTAATCAAATTAAATTAATTAGCAATATAATTATTAATCAATTCTCTCATAATTTATTAATAATTAGTGAATTAATTTATTGTAACTTTTGCATATGGTTAATCATCAATCAAATTGACTGTTCTACCCTAGAATATTTCTTAATCGTTGATCAGCCATATGATCAGTCAGAAACTTCTTTTGAGTGTGACCCCATAGGTTCGAACCTAAGCTAGTAGTATGAAAATAATCATCCTATACCAATCAAAGTGACCATCTAGCAATGATACCCGACGTCTGGATAGGTCAAAAGATTGCAAAGCATCATTCAAGAACCTATTTGAAGGAAAAACCACCTTTTTCCTGTGTAGGATCTTCCAGATTTCACCAAATCTGAGATGGAATAAATTTTATTTTTTTATCCTACACTATTTTAGATCTAATGTCTATTAGATCTAATTTTATTATCTGATATTTAAAATCTAAAATTAAATCTAAAAGTATGAGAAATATAGACATACCTTAAGGGTAATCTAATTACCCTGTAGATGATCACAGCACTATCTGAGGTTCTGATGTAGCCATGCAAGCACCTGGCCTCTACCAGTATCCACTCAGGTAGGATCTGGAACATCTTTTCCTCACAATTTTACACTCCAAAAATCAGATCAATATCTGATTTGGAAGTACTTCAGAACTCCTTCTGAAGTTGGAGCAGCAGCCTGTCGAAGATGTCCTGCAGCCTTTTGTTCCAGGCATCACCATGCCTTGTACCTTTGCCAGATGAATGTCCAACTTCTTGAACGTGAAGAGGGGAGAAAGGAGAGCAGGGAGGACATGAAGAAGATGGGAGAGGGCAGCAGCTAATGGGTTTTTTGCATAAAACAAGTTCTATCTTGAAACCCTAGGTGCAGCAGGATTTATATAGATCCTGTATGCTGCGCAGTGCCACATCATTCGACCAATCAAAAAATTTTAATAAATTCTGAAAAAATTTTGATTGGTGGAGTGATATCATCTGATTACATCAGATAAGAATTCCCATGCTCTCTCCTATGTTGGCGCCAACATTGGATAAGCACAAATAAGGTGGCGCCAAAGAGTCCAAGTTTATCAGGACTCTTTGGTTTTTATCCATTTGGGGTGCCCACTTAAATCCAATTGAGCTCACACCATAATCTGATTATGGCA
Source organism: Elaeis guineensis (assembly GCF_000442705.2). Lineage (NCBI taxonomy): Eukaryota > Viridiplantae > Streptophyta > Magnoliopsida > Arecales > Arecaceae > Elaeis > Elaeis guineensis. Next base: position 124,426,659 of record NC_025993.2, read on the forward strand.
CTCAATTTGAAGTGGTTTGGACATGTGGACACTCCACAAAAATCTTTCAATGAATCCTCTTCAATTTAAGACCCATATGTCAACTTTTGACAGATGTCCTAAAATAAAATTAGCAGGTGCTAGAAATTAGCAGGTGTTGTCTTAAATTCATCTCATGAATTAAGATAAACCTTTTTTGAGCTGGAAAAGCTTCAATTAGACTAAAAAAAACCTTTTCAAGGTTCTCTAGATGAGCCAGATCATATTTGGCTCAGTAGAGACAGAAAAGATTACATGAGGAGAAAGTTAGGCTCAATCGAGTGCTAGCACGATTTCCTTGAACCTAATTGGATCTTATCCAAATCAATTGGGATAGCCTAATTGATGACATCCAGACCCTAACCCTTGTTTGTGTGACCTAGTTAGGTTTAATTATGTATGGTAATGAGACATGTCATGATCTCATCATCGACATCATTGAAACTCCTTTCGATGGACCAGAACTCTTCTGATTCAGACAATTAGAATGATCGATCATCAAAATCATTCTAATTACTCCCAAAATCCACCAATGACACCTAGCAGTATATGGTGGCAACCCATCAAAACTAAAAATGAACCTCTTGGTGCAGCTACCTGTGTGATTGAGTTTCTCTATCATGAGTCTCGACTGAATTAAGATTAAGGTGAACTCGTCAAATCCAACATTAGTCATATGAATCAATCGATCGATCCGAGTCCGATGTGAAACCCAATGGAAAATTCTTTTCCATTATTTCACTTTGCCATGGCCATGGGCTTAAGGACTCAATCTTTCGATCATCATAGGACTACTCCTCTCATCTACCGAGGTTGATAGATGCCATCTTGGTGCTATCTGGTTCCTACAATGGATATGCTACAGCTAACATACACCTCAAGATTTTGAATGGCTAGAAGATCGAGTTATGATGTAGTCAAACTGTAACACACTCAAGGTAAACCGTCGATGCACCTCAGGTCAAAGAACTAGACATACAACTGCAACATCGAGCTAGTAATCGATGAGAAGGTAGACTTCTTTATGACTGCTCGAGGTGGTCACACTCAGTACTCTCATTCTCAATGAATACCTGTACTCTCACTTCAGTGTCTCCACACCATAGACTCAAGACTCATTTACCCTAAGAAAACGATCGTACACCAACCTTCCGAATCGATCACCATCCTCGTGATGATCCTATGGTCAGGAGCAGTTTATGAGTTAGTTATGTAAATTCATGCCTTAAATTTTCAACTCTTGAAAATATGAATTTATATTCCCACTAACTCAAAGGATGTATCACAGACACAATGTACACAATGTGATAGAAGAATAACCCTTTTATTCATTTGTAGTCAAAATTATAAATTTGCCCTTAGTTCTATACAGGAATGTGTCAGCCGATTTGGCATCTAGGTCACACATCTAACAAACTCCCACTTGACCTAATACCAATTGGCTACATATCTAAGTCCCATCTTCTTAAGGTGGGCTTCAATCTTCTGTTGGCCCAATGGTTTAGTCAGTGGGTCTGCCACATTATCTGTGGAGTTGACTCTCTTGACCTCGACATTATTCTTTTCGAGGTAATCACGGATCAGATGGAATCGCCGCTCGATGTGCTTGGACTTCTGGTGAGATCTTGACTCCTTAGCTAGGGCTATGGTGCCATTATTATCGCAGTAAAGAGGTATGACATCTGATGACATCATTCCAAGCTCTGCAGTAAACTTCTTGTACCAGAATGCCTCTTTTGCAGCTTCCGATGCAGCAATATATTCTGCCTCCATGGTGGAATCTACAATTACCGTTTGCTTGGAACTCTTTCAACTAACTGCACCACCATTGCAAATGAATAGATTCCTAGATGTCGACTTTCGATCATCTATATCAGACATAAAGTCTGAGTCTGTAAATCTCTGAATCTGGAGTTCTCCATTCCCAAAGATTAGAAACATATCCTTAGTCCTTCTCAAGTACTTAAGGATATATTTCACAGAAGTCCAGTGCTCTTCATCTGGATTCGACTGATATCTACTTGTGACACTCACAGTATGGACTATATCAGGTCGTGTACATAGCATGGCATACATGAGGCTCTCTATTGCCAAAGCATAAGGGATCTTGCTCATGCATTCAATTTCCTCAGGTGTGCTAGGGCACATCTTCTTGGAGAGATGAATGCCATGTCTAAAAGGCAATAAACCTCTTTTGGAGTTATCCATGCTAAACCTTTTTAGCACCTCCTCTATGTACATCTTCTGTGAAAGTCCCAACATCCTATTTGGTCTATCTTTATAGACCTTAATACCCAGTATAAAGGATGCCTCTCCTAGATCATTCATAGAGAACTCCTTAGACAACCATACTTTGACTGAGGTCAACATGGGAATGTCATTCCCAATTAGGAGGATGTCATCCATGTACAATACGAGGAAGACAACTGCGCTCCCACTGACCTTTTTGAACACATATGGTTCCTCCTCATTCTTGATGAAACCAAATATTTTGATCACATCATTGAAACGAGTATTCCAACTCTGAGATGCTTGCTTAAGTCCATAAATGGACCTTTGCAGTTTGCAGACCTTGTGATCATTATCACTGGATGTGAAACCAAGTGGCTATTCCATATAGATATCTTCCTCAAGATATCTATTTAAGAACGTCGTTTTCACGTCCATCTGCCATATTTCATAATTGAAATAGGTTGCAACAGCAAGCAATGTGCGGATGGATTTTAGCATGGCTACGGACGAGAAGGTATCCTGATAGTCAATACCTTCACACTGACTATAATCTTTTGCTACGAGCCTAGCCTTGAATGTCTCCACATTCTCATCTGCACCTATCTTTCTCTTGAAGATTCATTTACACCCAATAGGTACAATACCTTCAGGTGGATCTACCAAGGTCCAGACTTGGTTTGAGTGCATTGAGTCAATTTCTGATCTCATTGCCTCTAACCATTTCTCGGAGTCGATATCTAATATTGCCTCCTCATAGGTCTTGGGATCATCACCATGAACCCCATTTTTCATGAGGAATATTTTCTCTACATCCTCTTGTATGGTACCTAAGTACCTTTCAGGAGGATGGAAAATCCTAGTCGATCTACGAGGTGGAAGAGGTTGTGTTAGGACTGGTTCTGATTGATTAGGTTCCTCAGGTTCTTTAGCTCGTTGCTCTTGGGAGACATTCTCCTTGAGCTTAATTATTCTTCCGATGCCACCATCTTGAATAAACTATTTTTCAAGAAAAATAGCATTTCGACTCACAATCACATTGTGGTCCTTCAGAATATAAAAGTAATATCCTAATGACTTTTTAGGATATCTTATGAACCGAGCTCTAAAAGATCTAAACTCTAACTTGTCCATCTGTTGTCTCTTGACATGAGCCGGACAACCCCAAATTCTGAGATGATTCAGACTTGGCTTCTTACCATGCCATATCTCATACGGTGTGGAAGGAACAGTTTTAGAGGAAACCCTATTCAATACATAAATTACTGTCATGAGACAATGTCCCCAAAGAAATTCTGGAAGGTCTGTGAAGCTCATCATGGAACAGACCATATCTAATAGGGTCTGGTTTCTCCGTTCTGAAATCCCGTTGAGTTGAGACGTTCCAGGTGGAGTCCATTGAGAGACTATACCATTATCCTTAAGATAGTCTAGGAATTTTCGACTAAGGTATTCACTTTTTCGATCTGATCGAAGAACCTTAATGGGCTTTCCTGTTTGTTTTTCTACCTCATGTCTGAATTCTTTGAATCTTTCAAAGGCTTCAGACTTGTGTTTCATTAGAAACACATACCCGTACTTAGACATATCATCGTAAAGGTAATGAAGTAGACAAAGTTGCCTCTAGCTGGCACATCAAATGGGCCGCACACATCCGTATGTACTAGGGCAAGTAGGTCTGTGGCCCTTTTCCCATGTCCCACAAAAGGGAGCTTGGTCATTTTGCCTTGAAAGCATGATTCACAAACTGGATATGACTCGAAAGTCAACGGACTCAATAGCCCAGATTTCTTCAATTTGTTAACCCTGTCTTCCACTATATGACCTAGCCTTAGGTGCCACAGATACTTATCATTTAGACAATCTCTAGGCCTTTTAATTCCTATGGCATTTACATTTTGCTCAATATTAAAAATAGATACATCAACATGTAACTGATAGAGATCATAAATAATAAAATCATTTGCAACTTTATTATTTTCATAAAATATGTTACAATGGTCCTTATGATAGCTAATCACATAGCCTTCTTGTGCTAAACATGAAACAGAAATCAAATTTCTGCTTGCTGCAGGCACATAATAACAGTCTCTTAAAACTAAATCTAATCCTAACAGTTATCGCAGAGGGTAGGTTCCTACGGCCACAGCAGCAACTCTTGCTCCATTCCTAACACGTAGGATCATCTCTCCATCCCTCAGCCTCCTGCTCTCCTCAAGATCCTGCATAGAAGTACATAAATGAGCACTAGAACCAGAGTCAAGCACCCAACTGGATGCAAAAAAAATTGTAAGATTAGATTCGATAATGAGCATACCTCCAGAAGGATCATCCTTCTTGTTCTTCAAGGTGGCCAGGTACTGAGGACAGTTTCGTTTCCAATGGCCTTCTGACTGACAGTGAAAACACTTTCCCTTTTCAGAAGCCTTCTTCTTCAGTCCTATCTTTTTGTTCTTGCCATCCACCTTCTGCTTCTTCACAGACTTCTTTTTCTTTTCAAAAGACTTTTTCTTGAAAGAAATCCACTCCACAGTAAGAACTGAGCCTTTTGAACCTTTCATTGAAAGCTCAGCCGTAACCAGCATAGTCATTAACTCGGCCAAGGTACATTGCATCTTATGCATATGGAAGTTCATGATAAACTGACCATATGCATCAGACAAGGACTGAAGGATCACATCAATCTAAAAATCTTTATCTAAGATGATACCGAGCTTCTCAAGCTCCTCAAGATCCTTGATCATTGTCAAACAATGATCTTGGACTGACTGCCCATCACGCATCTTGGCCTTAAAAAGTCTTTGACAGACTTGATACTTGGCCATGCGACTCTGTTCACCAAACAACTTTTGTAGGTGAGCCCACATTTGGTGGGTAGTCAAAATATTTTCATGTTGGCACTGTAAATCATCAGACATTGCACCCAACATGTAGTACCTGGCTTTGTTATCATCATCCATCCATTTTTTCAGAGACGCTCTCTGTTCAGCAGTCAGACGTGCTGGCATGGCAGGTGGGTCCTAGTCCAAGACATAAGTCAATTTTTTGGAATCCAGAATAATTCTGTAGTTTCTCAATCAGTCCTTAAAATTTGGTCTAGTCAATCTATGAGTATCTAGAATTTTGGTCAGGGGGTTTGAGGCAGACATGTTTCCTGTAGAGAGTCAAATTTTCTAGTTAGATTTTGTAATCAGACTCAATCAATTTATTTAGGGTTTTTATTTTTAAATAAATTAGGCTCCCACTATTTTTTCAGATCCCTACACTCCCTTAGTAGAGATGTGAAAATCTTCGTGATTAGTGATTTCTAGTGGGTGGTGCAGTCTCACTGACTAGCTCATCACCTCACCTAACAATTATTGGTGATGGGTCAACTGATGAGTGGAAAACTCTTATCCAGTGATTCTCTAATCATGGTGCACCCAAAACTTGATCTCTAATTCATGAAGCTCATCGTATCCAGGATATTGCTCCAATCTTTAGTTAAGCCAAACCCACCATTTGCACGAACTAGATTCCTGATTGGGTCCCTCACCATATCCAGAATATTGAGCCCAACCCATCCTCTAATCCGTAGCATCCAATGCCTAATGGACATGGTTGCATCTTCCCGGTGCAACTGAGCCACTGTAACCAGTCGAGAACAATCAACTCCGGGAAGGGCCCGCACATCCACAATGGTGGAAGACCTAGACTTAATATTTTCTTAGGGAGATTTGATTTAGGTCTCTTTAAACTTGACTTGACATAGTCATAACAATTATGACTAACCTAGTGGCATGGGTCAGCTCGAATTGTTAGCCACCTCAAATCAAAACTGGATTGACACATATGGTCAGATAAGTGAGACCGGTGGGAGGGATATGCCATTAACTCGATAAAAATGCATTCGAGTCGAGTAACTCCCAATTAAAAATTAGTCGGTCACATCTGCCCAACTTACCTTAAATACTAAATTATTGAATCAGAACTAATTGAGTTAATCTACAATCCAGGCTCTAACCACTGAGCCAAATTAGGTCTTAACTTGATCGAGTCACATCTAAATGTGATTCGACCTTAACTCAGACTTAATCCTATTAGGCTGGTCAATTATTAGCTTTCATGATCCAACTTAACCAACTCTTGATTTGATTTGATCAACCGCTAGACCTAATTGAGCTACCCAAGCCCGAACCCAATCTTATGAAAATATCTTAGATCTGAAATTCTCAATTTTAGACCTAACTTAATTTCATAAGCTCAATACATTAATTAAGTTCGGGTTCATAAACAAAGCATGTAAAATAAATCCTAAGATTTCAGGATCTAGGGTTTTGCAGAAAAGTAAGTTTTGATTTCTGATTAAGGATGAACATGCAGCACCCCTACACGTCATATGAACACCCCATTGAATGAAAAAAGAGGGTCTTAAAATCTTACTTTGTTTTTATGATCGGACGGCCATGAGGAACATCTTAATCAGAAATATAAATTTAACTACAAAACTAGTTAGATCTAAATTAACATATCACATATACAATTTAAGATCTAACTAATACATGCTTTGCATACATCTCATGTATCAAAAATCAATCTAATTAATATGCTTTCAGATTTGATACATCACATGTAATATCTAAAAAATAAAATTTAAATTAAACTATTCAAAATAAAAACTATTCTAGACAAGTTACTAGAACAATTCTACAACTAGTCTAGGCATACAACAAATTAATTTTATAAAATAATTAAAATTTTATTTTTTATTTTTTGATCTAATTATAATAATTATAACATAAAAAAAAATAGAAAATAAATTATATTTAATTTATATTTTAATCTCATTAAAATATAAAACTTAAGACTATTCATGGATTCAATTAATCCTAGTCTAGTTATGCATCTCATGCATGTTAGATCTTCTTAGATTTAATTTTAAATATTTTGATTTCAGATCCTACTATATCTGATGTGATATCTAAAATTATTTAATATTAGATAAATTAAAATTAAAATCAAATTAAAAATAGATCTGAAATAGAGCCAACAACCTGCCTCTAATACCACTTGAAGAAAAAATCGCTTTTTTCCTGTGTAGGATCTTCCAGATTTCATCAAATCTGGGGCAGAATAAATTTTATTTTTTTATCCTATGCTATTTTAGATCCAATATATATTAGATCTAATTTTATTATCTGATATTTAAAATCTAAAAGTATGAGAAATATAGACATACCTTAAGGGTAATCTAATTACCCTGCAGATGATCGCAGCACTGCCTGAGGTTCTAATGTAGCCATGCAAGCGCCTGGCCTCTACCAGTATCCACTTAGGTAGGATCTAGAATGTCTTCTCCTCATGATTCTATACTCCAAAAATTAGATCAATATCTGATTTGAAAGTACTTCAGAACTCCTTTTGAAGTTGGAGCAGCAGCCTGTCGAAGATGTCTTGTAGCCTTCTGTTCCAGGTGTCACCACACCTTGTACCTTTGCCAAATGAATGTCCAACTTCTTGGATGTGAAGAGGGGAGAAAGGAGAGTAGGGAGAATGTAGAGAAGAGAGGAGGGGGTGGCAGCTAATAGGTTTTTTGCATAAAATAAGTTCTATCTCGAAACCCTAGGTGCAGCAGGATTTATATAGATCCTGTATGCTGCATAGTGCCACATCATTCGACCCATCAAAATATTCCAATAAATTTTGGAAAAACTCTGATTGGTGGAGTGATATCATCTGATTATATCAGATAAGAATCTTCATACTCTCTCTTATGTTGGCACCAACATTGGATAAGCACAAATAAGGTGGCACCAAAGAGTCCAAGTTTATCAGGACTCTTTGGTTCTTATCCATTTGGGGTGCCCACTTAAATCCAATTGAGCTCACACCATAATCTGATTATGGTGCCCAATTTAAAGTGGTTTGGATATGTGGACACTCCACAAAAATCCTCCAATGAATCCTCTTCAGTTTAAGACCCATATGTCAACTTTTGACAGATGTCCTAAAATAAAATTGGCAGGTGCTAGAAATTAGTAGGTGTTGTCTTAAATTCATCTCATGAATTATGACAAGCCTTTTCTGAGCTGGACAAGCTTCAATTAGACTGAAAAAAATATTTTCAAGGTTCTTTGGATGAGCCAGATCACATTTGGCTCAGTAGAGATAGAAAAGATTACACGAGGAGAAAGTTAGGCTCATTCGAGTGCTAGCACGATTTTCTTGAACCTAATTGGATCTTATCTAAATCAATTGGGGTAACCCAATTGATGACATCCAGACCCTAACCCTTGTTTATGTGACCCAATTAGATTCAATTCTATATGGTAATGAGACATGTCGTGATCTCATCATCGACATCATCGAAACTCCTTTCGATGGACCAGAACTCTTTTGATTCAGACAATTAGAATGATCGATCAACAAAATCATTCTAATTGCTCCCAAAATCTACCAATGATACCTAGCAGTATATGGTGGCAACTCATCAAAACTGAAGACAAATTTCTTGGTGCAACTACTTGTGTGATTGAGTTTCTCTATCATGAGTCCCGACTGAATTAGGGTTAAGGTGAACTCATCAAACCCAACATCAATCATATGAATCAATCGATCAATCCGAGTCCGATGTGAAACCCAATGGAAAACTCTTTTCTATTATTTCACTCTGCCATGGCCATGGGCTTACGGACTTGATCTTTCGATCATCATAGGACTACTTCTCTCATCTACCGAGGTTGATAGATCCCATCTTGATGCGATCTGATTCCTATAATGGATATACTACAGCCAACATACACCTCAGGGTTCTGAATGGCTAGGAGACCGAGTTATGGTGTAGTCAAACTATAACACACTCAAGGTGAACCATTGATGCACCTCAGATCAAAGAACTAGACACACAACTGCAGCATCGAGCTAGTCATCGATGAGAAGATAGACTTCCTTATGACTGCTCGAGGTGGTCATGCTCAGTACTCCCATTCTCAATAAATATCTATACTCTCACTCCGATGTCTCTACACCGTAGACTCAAGACTCATCTATCCTAAGAAAGTGATTGTACACCAACCTTCCGGATCGATCACCATCCTCGTGATGATCCTATGGTCAGGAGCAGTTTATGAGTTAGTTATGTAAATTCATGCCTTAAATTTTCAACTCTTGAAAATATGAATTTACATTCCCACTAACTTGAAGGATGTATCACAGACACAATGTACACAATGTGATAGAAGAATAACCCTTTTATTCATTTATAGTCAAAATTATAAATTTGCCCTTAGTTCTGTACAGGAATGTGTCAGCCGATCTGGCATCTAGGGTACACATCTAACACTATTGGCATATGGTTACCGTATAATTCTTTTCTTTGATCCAAATGCTCAAGGTGACCTAGAGTTTAACTGCCAACCCTGATATGGTCATCCACATTATATTTTAATTTTCAATATCCATCACATGGATTATTTCGAACAAGATTTTACTGAATTAAAATATACTGATACATTAACTTCTACTTATTCAAAGGGGTCAATTCCATCTTGACTCATCTACCAACTTCGCAAGTACTTGACTATGCTCAGAAACCTTTCATCATTGAATTAAAAATTTAGATAGTCCGGCACCAAAGCATAGTGAGTTGCTTGCAAGTCATTGTAGTGATCTCAAATCGGAGGGATACTTATATCCATATCCTTCATGAGCTACTCTTGATAGCAGAGTGCTCAATAATTGGTCATGTTCAGTGAGATGCACTCCTACGTCTCACTTGCATGCCATGCTAGTATTTTCATACTTTTTGATTAAGAGGACAACCAACGTACATGGTACACAACGATCTATACTTGATATAGCTATCGTCCTAATAATAGTATATCATTTGGTCATGAACTTAAGGCTTAAGGACTAAATAATATATCTTCTTATATCGAATCAAATAGTCCTAAGGACTTCATCACATAATAGGAGTTCAAAATGAGACATACACAATGATGAAAAAACTAAATAATATTTATTAATTAAATAATTTATATACAATTATAATGATAAGCACAATCGTCAACAGACTGATGATTGGCTTTGGGACACAATTCCCAATATCACCTTAATGGGAGGCTATGATTTAGTCATCCCTATAACTAGCTCATTTTATAGATCTAATAATTTAGAAGATTTGGTTCATTTATTTTATAAAATATTAGTCGACCTACAAGTCATAAATCCTTCCACTGACTTTATCAACTCATGAAAAGGACTAGTGACTAGTGGGTCTAACCGGTATGTCATAGATCCTCCTACTGACTTTATCAAATCATGAAAAAAATTAGAGACAAGTCAGTCCAGGGCACCTAAATCAGTCATACTGATTAACTTTAACAACATAGGTCAACTCGAGTCACCTAACGATCTAATCAGCCTAATGACTCGAGCTCGATCTTTGAGCCTCAATCAAGATCCATTTGGTTTGATCAAAGATATGGATTCAATTAACTATAACTATTATTTTTGATCTAGAGTACTCTTGGTCTAATCTAAATCAACTATTGGTTAGATTGGATCAACTACTCTTTTTAGTCTATTAAGTTTTTGATTCTAACTTTAGGTCTAACCCAATTAAAAAGATCTGATTCGAGCTAATCCATGTCCCATGTTTTATGTAATATCATTAGATCTTTAATTACAATTCTAGATCTAAGTATAGAATTAATATGGGTTAAGGGTATGAAACAATTGCTTAAGTAAATCTTTTACATTAAATCATAAAATCTTTTAGATCAAATCTAAATTTTTATGATTTTCAATCAAAATAATTTTGATTAATCAAGATTAGATGTAACTAGTTTTTTTGCAACTTGTATCACATATAACAACACCTAGGGTTTCAAGATCTAAGATTTTGCAAGAAAGTAAGTTTTCTTCTTTCGCTTTCTTCTTCATGGGATCTCATAGTGGCATCCCTACACACCATGAAGAGTATCCCATTAAATGGAAAGATAGGGTCATGTAACTCTACTTACTCCTATGACTGGACGGCCTGGTGATTACCCAATTTGAGTACTTTGCTATTCAGAATATCTAATCTAATTTACATATCATATATGCAAAAATTTAGATCAAATCTAAATTATATTATATTTAATTTTACATTAGATTATATCTAAAATCAGATCATAATACATCTCATACATTGCTAAATCTATATTTCAACTCTATATGCATATATGTTCATATCATAATGAACCTCCGCTCTAATACCATTTGAAGAGAAGCATGGTTGGTGATGTGCATGTATTTTTAAAAAATTTTTAGTAGAATATATATAAATTAAATAATTTAATATATAATGCATGCATAGATCAAATCTAAATCATCATATAGGATTTATGATATGAACTAATATGCATGTATGCATATCTAAAATTTAAAATTCAGTAAGTACAGAACATATCTAATCTATATTTAGATCATATCTAAATATTAATTGAATATAAAACTTCATACTTAAGCATGGGCAGTAGATCATCGCATCTGAAATCTATGGTAGATGGTTCTTCATGATGCTTAGCAGTCGCACATGCGTCCGACCTCTATGGGTATCCACACGAAGCGCTTATGCTGATCGATCTCTCCAAAAGTGCTAGCTTGCAACGACACCATTTTTTGGCTGATCTAAGAGGAACATGATAAAATTGAAGAATAAGGAGACCCTCTTCCTTTCTTCCTGAATCCATACATCTGATCTCTATAATAGACATCAAGAGAAGAATCTTTTTTTCTCAATTTTCCACATATAAGAGAGAACCTTTCTTTTTTCCTTTCACACCCTTAAGAAGAACTTTTCTTCTCTAATTTTTTATGATAAAAATTAAATCTAATCTAATTTTTTATGCTAAAAATCATATAAAATTTTAAGTTCTAGAAAAAATTTAAAAGAGAGATCCAAGAGAAGAACCGTTCTTCTCTCTTCTTCTTCCTTTTTTTTCTTGATCTAGAACTCCAGGAAGCCTCAAACACCCAACCAAATTTTTTTGATATTTTTTCTCTAAATTTTTATATAAAAAATTAAATCTAATCTAATTTTTATCTTAAAAAAAAATTTAAAAAAAATTTAAAAGAAGAACTCCTTCTTCAAGGCTGTGCACAAGAAAGAAGATCCATCTTCTTCCTTGATCTAGAACTCTAGAGAGCTCCAAACCCCAATCAAATTTTTTTTGATATTTTTTTCTAAATTTATATATTAAAAATTAGATTTAATTTAATTTTTATCGTAAAAAAAAATCTGAAAGAAGAACTCCTTCTTCAAGGCTGCGCACAAGAAAGAAGACCCATCTTATTTCTTGATCTAGAACTCTAGAGAGCCCTAAACCCCAATAAATTTTTTTATATATTTTTTCTCTAAATTTATATATTAAAAATTAGATCTAATCTAATTTTATCTTAAAAAAATAAAAAAAAAACTGAAAGAAGAACTTCTTCTTCTTCAAGGCTGCGCACAAGAAAGAAGACCCTTCTTCTTCCGTGATCTTTCTCTCTTTGGGAAGAACTTTTCTTCCTCAATTTTCTACTGTAAAAATAGCATAGAAGCCTCTCTTTGATGTACAAAAACTAGCAACAAAATCTTAAGAAAGAAGAGAAGAAGAGAGGATAGGCGTGAGGAGTTTGGGGCGTTCAACTCTTGGATGCTCCCTTATCTTTTTTTCTTCTTGGGCGACCACAAGGGGAGGGATGCCTCTTCCTTTTTCATGAGAGAAAGAGAGGAAAGAGGGCACACAAGAAAGTGGGGCATGGGGTTTCTTTTCAATGTGAAGAGATGTGGTGGCGTGGAGTTTCTTATATCACATGGGTTGGTTGGGTTGAGTCCTATTCCAAATAGGATTCAAGATCTTGATCAAATTCTAACTAATTCTTGGATCCAATCCTAACTAACTTAAGAATTAGTTAAAACAAACTAACTAATTAGATCCTAGTCCAATTATTAGGCTTCAATTGAATTTATAATTAGTTAGATTAAAATCTTATTAATCCAAGGAATGATTCTTGATTGTGATCAAGGAAGATATTTGATAATAGAGCTTTATCCAATCAAGCCTATTATCAAATGGTATTTGATCAAATCAAAGCCTATTATTCAATAGGGTTAGATCCAATCCAAACCTATATAAAAAATAATTTTATATTCATGCATCCCTAAGATCAATTAAAATAAGCCCTGTTATTCAATAGGGCTACCTCCAATTAATCCAAGGCCAATCTAATTGAATCCAATTCAATTAGATCTAATCCAATCCTCATTGCTCAATCAAATTGAGTTAATTAATAATCATATTATTAATTAATAATTCTTCTAATTTATTAATCATTAGTAAATAATTTATTACAACCTTTACGAAGGATTAATTATCAATCAAATTGATAATTAAATCCTTCAATGATTCATAATCATCGATCAGTCATTTGATCAGACAGGTACTTCTATGTGTGTGACCCCATAGGTTCGAACCTAAACTGATAGTAGAAGAGCAATTTCTGTACTAATCGATATAACCATCTAACAATGAGATCTGACATCTGGATAGGCCGAATGTATGTCCAGCAACACTCTAGAACCCATGTGGATATAGTTACCATATAATTCATCCCTTTGACACTTGATAATCAAGGATGACTTTGGGTTAAATTGTCAACCCAGAAAGAGTGGTCCACATTGTGTCTCAATCTTAAAAATTTTGTGACTCCTTACTAGGACTACTTTGGCCAAAGTTTTGCTAAATTGAAACACCATGATGCATTATCTCTAATATTACTTGGAATGATCAATCCCATCTTGACTCGCACTCAGACTTCACAAGTACTTGACTGTATCCAAAATTTTTCATCACTGAATTAGAAATTCAGATAATCCGATACCAAAGTACAATAAGTTGCTTGCAAGTCATCAAGGCAGCATCAGATCAGAGGGACATATATACCCATATCCCATCAGAGCAACCTTTGACAGTAGAGTGCTCTGAAAGTTGTCATGCTCAATAAAATATACTCTTATATATCATCCATATGCCATATCTGTGTCATTACACATCTTGGTTAAGAGAATAACCAACTAATATGGCACACAATGATCTACACTCGATACAATTATCATCCTTGTAACAATTGTATCATTTGATCACGAGCTAGATTTAAGAACCACATGATAAATCCTTCTTTATCATTTTGGCTGTAGTTCTATGAACTTCATCATAACATATGAGTTCTATTTTGAAAAATATATTCTTTATGATGAATTTGTCAGATAATATTTATCATTTTATAATTCATATATTTATATGGAGTACAATCATCTACAACCTAGATGATTGACTTTAGGATACATTTTCCAACATCTGGATGTCGGGTCCCATTGCTAGATGGTTATATCGATTAGTATAGAAATTATTCTTGTGCTACAAGTTTAGGTTCAAACCTATGGGGTCACACACATAGAAGTACCTGTCTGATCAAATGACTGATCGACGATTATGAATAGTTAAAGGGTTTAATTATCAATTTGATTGATGATTAATCTTTTACAAAAGTTGTAATAAAATATTTACTAATGGTTAGTAAATTAGATAAATAATTAATTAACAGTATGATTATTAATTGGCTCAATGTGATTGAGCAATGGAGATTGGATTAGATCTAATTGAATTGGATTCAATTAGATTAGTTTTGGATTGACTGGATGCATCCCTATTGAATAATAGGGCTTGTTCCAATTGATCTCAGAGATGCATGAATATGATTCAATTATTTTATATATATTTTAATTATATCAAATTTTATTGGATAATAGGACTGATTGGATCAAGCCCTATTATCAGATAGCTTCCCGGATATCCATCAAGAATCAATCCTTAAATCAATGAGATTTTAATCTAACTAATTTCAAAATTGATTAGAGCCTAATTTATTTCATAATTGGGCTAGAATCTAATTAGTTAGTTTGTTATAATTAATTTCTAAATTAGTTAGGATTGGATCCAAGAATTAGTTGGAATTTGACCAAGATTTTGAATCCTATTTGGAATAGGACTTAACCAACTAAAACATCCCATGTGATATATTCTCCACGCCCACCTTTTATCGTGAAAAATTTCTCACACCCAAGTGCACCCCCTCTCTTTCTCCCATGAAAAAGAAAGAGGCATCTCTTCTCCTCTTTCTTGTCATCCAAAAAAAAAAGAAGGGGACGTCCAAGAGTTGGATGCCTCATATCTCATGCACCTTGTCTCTCCTCTTCTCCTCCCTTCTTGAAAGAATTTTGTGAGAGTTTGTTGCTAGTTTTTGGATATCAAAAAGTGGCTTCTCTACTAGTTTTACAATAAAAAATTAGAGAAGAAAAGTTCTTCCCAAAAGAGAGAAAGATCAAGAAAGAAGAAGGGTCTTCTTTCTTGTGCGCAGTCTTGAAGAAGGAGTTCTTCTTTCAATTTTTTTTTCTATTTTTTTCTACAGTAAAAATTATATTAAATCTAATTTTTAATGTGAGTATTTAGAGAAGAAATGTCAAAAAAATCTGGTTGGACATTTGGGGCTTTCTAGAGTTCTAGATCAAAAAAGAAAATGGGTCTTCTTTCTTGTGCGCAGCCTTGAAGGAGTTTTTCTTTCAAATTTTTTTTTTATTTTTTTAAGATAAAAATTAGATTAGATCTAATTTTTAACATGAATATTTATAGAAAAAATATCAAAAAAATTTGATTAGATGTTTGGGGCTTCCTGGAGTTCTAGATCAAGGAGTAAAAGGGAGAAGAAAAGAGAAGAATGATTCTTCTCTTGGGTCTCTCCTTTGAATTCTTTTAGGACTCAAAATCAATTATGATTTTTAGCATAAAAAATTAAATTAGATCTAATTTTTATCATAAAAAATTAGAGAAGAAAAATTCTTCTTAAGGGTGTGAAAAGAAGAGAAAAAAGTTCTCTCTTATGCATAAAAAAATTGAGAAGAAAGGGTTCTTCTCTTGATCTCTATTGTAGAGATCAGATGCATGAATCTAAGAAGAAAATAAGAAGGTCTCCTTATTCTTCATCTTCATCATATTTCTCTTAGATCAGTCAAAGGATGGTATCTTCATGAGCTAGCACTCTTGAGGAGATCGATCGGCATGAGGGCTTTGTGTGGATACCCATAGAGGTCGAATGCGTGTGCAGCTGCCAAACATCATAAAGAACCAACTACTATGGATTTTGAATACGGTGATCTACTATCCACACTCAGGTATGAGGTTTTGATCTCAATTAATCAGATTAGATGTGATTTAAATATAAATTAGATATGATCTAATTACACATAGATATGATCTATACTTGCTGAATTTTAGATTTCAGTTTTGAATACATGCATATTAGTTAATATCATAGATCCTATATGATAATTTTAGATTTGATTTATGCATGTATTTTTGATTAAATTATTTAATCTATGTATATTCTACTGTAAATTTTTAAAAATACATACAAATCATCCACCATACTTTCCTTCACCTCTTTTCCTTTGGTATCTCATGGTAAAAATCAAAGAGTGATTGGCACACAAAAATCAAGCATTTTTATGGTTGCCGGCATCATCAGATTAGATAGGATAAGAGCCAAAGTTTGTTGCAATTCAAATTATTTTGAATTTCAATTTAACTCCAACTTTTTCTCATCATTATCTGACTTGTACCAAAGGATTTTGGACATGGAAAACATACAGGAGCTCTTCTTTTTTGTCACACAGATCAAGGTCCTTCATAAGGTGCTGGTGTGTAGGAAAATATAGATAAAGTTTTAAGTTTAAATTCAAACCTTTTGAATCCAACTTAAAACAAACCTAATCCAATCTAAAGAGGGTGACAAAAAGGATGTTAGCTTCTAGTTTTGTTATACATAACTGATTTTGTGTGATGAGAAAAGGCGTGAGTCTTTTTAGGTGGTGCAAGGGAGAGAGTCCCATTCATTTGAGACTCTAAGGTTTAGCCAATTAGATTTTTATCAAACCCAATCCAATTAAACTCAAATAAAATATAATAAATTTAATCTAATTAGACTTCCATAATCTCAATTAAATCTGATTAAATTAGTGAATTAATTGAGCCGTAGATCCAATCAAATCAAGATCAATTCTCTCTTACCGATTAGGTCATCTCATAACCTAATCAAATCTGACCTTATTGAATCCAATTCAATCAGACGATCCAGACTTTAATGCTCAATCAAATTAAGCTAATTAGTGATCTAATCACTAACTAATCTTCTATTAATGATAGAGTCCCAGTCCAATGGGACTCTTCAGCAGAGTCTCAGTCCAGTAGGACTCTTCACCAGAGTCCCAATCCAATGGGACTCTTCAGATTAGCTATCTGATCTGAGAAAAACTTTTAATATATGAGACCCCACAGGCTCAAATCTAGGCCTATAGCATGGAAATAAATTTCTGTATCAATTAGAGTAACCATCTAGCAATGATACCCGCTGTCCAGATAGGCCGAATGTATGCAAAGCAACACTCAAGAACCTATCTGGATACAGTTTCCATATAATTCATCTCTTTGATCTTTGATGCTAGGATGACATAGAGTTTAAATTGTTAACTCTTAACAGTGCATCTATTATGTGTCTCAACCTAATAAATCCTGTAACTCCTCACAAGGACTGCCCTGGCTAAGGTCTTACTAAATTGAAATACAAAGCATTCTCTCTAATCTTTTGGAGTGGTCAATTCCATCTTGACTCATGCATCAACTTCACAAGTACTTGACTGTGCCCAAAAGCCTTCTGATCTTGAATTAGAAATTCAGAGAGTCTGACATCAAAGCACAGTGAGTTGCTTGCAAGTCTCCATGGTGATCTCAGATTGGAGGGACACTTATACCCATATCCCTTCAGAATAACTCTTGACAGTAGAGTACTCTGGAGTGGGTTACGTTCAGTAAAATATACTCCTATATTTCACCTGCTTGCCATACCAGCATCTCCACGCTTCTTGATTTAAGAGGACAACCAACCTATATGACATGTAATGACCTACACTTGATATGTCTATCATCTTAGTAATAGCATATCATTTGATCACAAACTTATTTAAGGACTAAAAGATAAATCCTCCTTTATCGATTTAAAATAGTCCTAAGGACTTTCATCATAACATAGAAGTTCGATATAGAAGATGTACAAAATTATGATAAAAAATTATCAAATAAATATTTTTATTAATAATTAATTCATATATGATTACATCAAATAGCACAACCGTCAACAGATTGACGATTGACTTTGGGACATATTTCTCAACAACTCTCACTTGTACTAAAGCTAATCGGTATAGTATCATATACCGATCTTCATTTTGTGATCTTCGAACTCTTTTACTGCAAGAGCTTTAGTGAATGGGTTAGTCAGGTTCTTCTTTTCATCGATCTTCTGAAGGTCAATGTCACCTCGATCCATGATTTCTCAAACAAGGTAGTAGCGACATAGAATATGCTTCATTCGCTGATGTGCCTTCGGCTCCTTTGCTTAAGCTATAGCTCCAGTACTATTGCAATAAAGTAGAATTGGACCATCGATGAATGGTACCACTTCAAGCTCGATGATGAACTTCCTCAGCCACATAGCTTCTTTTACAGCATCGGATGCTGCGACGTATTCCACCTCGCATACTGAATCGACTACGGTGTGTTGCTTGAAATTTTTTTAATAGATAGCCCCACCATTTAGAGTAAAAATATATCCCAACATACTTTTGCTATCATCATGATCTGACAGAAAATTAAAATCAGTGTATCCCATGAGTTTCAAATCAGATTCTTTATAAATGAGACACTGGTCCTTAGTATTTCTCAAATACTTAAGGATGATTTTTGCAACCTTCCAATGGTTCTCATCCAGATCTGATTGGTATCTGCTTATTACTCCTAGTAAGTATGCCACATCCAATCTCGTACATATCATGGCACACATTATAGAACCTACTATCGAGGCATATAGAATTCTACTCATACGCTCTCTCTCTTGAGGGATTGTCAGATAATCCTTCTTTGAGAGAGAAATTTCATGATCTATCGGAAGATAGCCTTTCTTGAAATTCTCTATGCTGAACTATTTCAGCATGGTATCTATGTACATAGATTGGGAGCAGCCTCTTAGATCTATCCTTATAGATCCTCATCCTTAAGATGTAGGCTGCTTCTCCCAGATCTTTCATGGAGAATTATGACGACAGTCACACTTTTATTTTCTGTAATGCAGGAACATCATTTCTGATTAAGAGAATGTCATCCACATATAAAATAAGAAATAAAATTATGGAACCATTAGCCCATTTATATATGCAGGGTTCCTCTCCGTTCTTAACGAAGCTATATATTCTGATCACCTTATCAAAGCACATGTTCCAACTCCTAGATGCTTTCTTCAATTCATAAATGGATCTCTGAAGCTTGCACACCTTGGACTCATCTGTAGATGTGAACCCTTCAGGTTGTATCTGTTGGATTTTGATGATGCAGTAGAATATATATTTTAAAATTTTTTAATATGTATACAATAATAAAAACTAAGTTTAACAATTAAGCTCATCCATCGAAACTCAAAAACCCAAGGAACCCCTTAATGATTACAATTAAATCATAAAATTAAGCAAATGAGGAGAAGATCAAAAGTCATATACCACCATGAAGATCATGAACTGATGATTTTGAGATCTTCATGAGACTCCAAAGCAGAAGTGTAGGAACCAGATCTAGGGTTCAGGGTTAGATCTTGAAACTTTTTCAAGATCATACAGCGGAAGACTAAAATAAATCAAAATTTATTTTCTAAAATCAGAGAATCCCTAGATCTAAGATCCTATTATATGATTATTACATATCATTAAATCAAAAATTAAAATATATAAATATAGCATGAACCACATGTTGATCATATCAACATGTTTCTATACCACATCTAATGTATGTATTAAACAATAGATCAGATCTATTACCTTGCAAGTTAGATGCTCTAACCTTGCTAATCTGGGCTTAAGGATAATGTTGCAAGCCGCACATGCATCCGGCTTCTAGGAGTCATCCACACGAGCCCATGAATCTCGATCAGAAGTCCTGCTTCAGGAAATCAGCACAGTATGCTAGTACTGCGCTGATCCTTCTTTGATGGTTGATTAGGTGCCTCCTTCTTGATTTGGACTCTTCCAAAGATGAAAAGTAAAAGGAAGAGTTTCAGATCTGAGATACTCTCAGAAAACTCAAGATGGAGGGAGGAAAGATATGAAAATAAAAAACCCTAGAAGAAGACCCTCTTCTTCTTCACGTTTTTCTCTCTAGACACCCTAACTTGCATCTTTTATATCTTCACGACCCAAAGGTCTTTCTCTCTGATTTTTGGATGGCACAAAGGAATCTCAAATATCTATCTTCTCATAAATTTCGTGAAGAAACTCATTTTATACAGAGAGATATGATAGAGTCCTTGTCTAGGTCAAATACCTAGTCAAGGCTTATCCAAACATGGCAAGTTAAGGGGCGCCCAACTCTTGAGCACCTCCTCCATATTTTCATGCATGGATCACCAGCAAAGAGTGCACAATGTGTACCCTAAAAACCATAAAAATTCCAAAAAAAATTTGGATAAATTCGGTATAAAATTAAAAGAGTTTTGGATTTCTAAAACTCTATCTCATAGAATTCGAAATCCAAACTTATTCCTTTTTTATTTGATCCAAACCACCTACCATGTAAGAAAGAAGAGAGAAACCTTTTGTAAATGTGGGAGAGACCTGGGAGAGGGCTTTTGTCGCACAAAATAAGTGGAGATTGGCGTTGAATAAGAGAGAGGGCGTGGGGAAGGCTTATGTGGTGCAAGGTGGAATCCTAGTCTTACTAGGTTTCTATCTTATGTCTTGTTTTAATTTGGTTTCCCAAACCAAATCAAATCAAAATTAGATCAACCTTATTAAAATAGATCTTAACCCAATTAAGAACCTAATTTAATCAGATTAAATTAGATTTAAATCTGATTTAATTTTTTAATTAAATTAGAAATTAGATTGACCCAAGTCCTAGTTGAACTAGGACTAGTTTTTCCTTGCACTTGGCTTATCCAATAAACCAATTGGACTTGATCCAATCAAGCCCAAAATAAATTTAATTAAATTATATTTAATTAGACTTAATCTCAACCCATTGACTTAATTAAATTAAGCCAATTAGCAATCGAATTGCTAATCGATCCTCTTGCAATACTTGCACTGGGTTAAATGTCAATCGTATTGATCATTTAACCCTAGAATGATTCTTAATCGTTGATCAACCATCCGATCGGATCATGAACTCTAATGTGTGTGACCTCATAGGTCCGAACCTAAGCTGGTAGCACAGGAACAAATTTCTGTACAAATCAAAGTGACCATCTAGCAATGGTACTCGACGATCGGATAGGTCGAATGTGTAGAACAACATCCTTAGAACCCATGTGGATATAGTTTTCATATAATTCATCCCCTTGACCAAAATGATCATAGGACACCCCAGAGTTCAACTGTCAACTCTGATCAGATTGTCCACATTGTATTTCAAAATATCAAATCCATCTAATGGATTACCCTGGCCAAGGTTTTGTTAAATTGAAATACAGCGACTCATTCTTCTCCAACTCTTGGAGTGGTCAATCCCATCTCGATCACACTCTGACTTCACAAGTACTTGACTGTGCCCAGAAGCCTTCTGTTCCTGAATTAAAAATTCAGTTAGTCCAGTACCAAAGCACAGTGAGTTGCTTGCAAGTCACTGAGGCGATCTCAAGTCTAAGGGGCACTTATACCTATATCCCATCAGAGATATTCTCGACAGCAGAATGCTCTGGAGTTGGTCACGTTCAATGATGATTTACCCTTACATCTCACCTGTATGCCATACCAATGTCTCCACACTCTTTGGTTAAGAGGACAACCAACCCATATGGCCTACAGTGACCTATGCTCGATAGAAGCTGTCGTCCTTATTAACAGCCTATCATTTGGTCGTGAACAGTTTTAAGGACTAATCGATAAATCCTCTCTTTGTCGAATCTAAATAGTCCTAAGGACTTCATCATAACAACGGAGTTCATTAGAAGATGAAAGCTTATGATGAAGATGCCAAATATATTTTATTCATTAACAAATCAATTACAATACTTGGTTGCTCAACTGTCAACAGCTTGACGATTGGCTTTTTGGGACACATTTTCCAACAACTCCCACTTGTCCTAAAGCCACTCGGCACAGTATCTAATACCCATCTTCGACTTGTGGTTGTCGAACTCCTTTATCGTCAGGGCTTTAGTGAAGGGGTCAGTCAGGTTCTCCTTTCCGTCGATCTTCTGGAGGTCGACGTCACCTCGATCCACGATCTCTCGGACCAGGTGGAAGCGGTGCAAGATGTGCTTCGTTCGCTGATGTGCTTTGGGTTCCTTCACCTGAGCTATGGCACCAGTGCTGTCGCAGTAGAGTAGGACTAGACCATCGAGGGAGGGTGCTACTCTGAGCTCGATGATGAATTTTCTTAGCCACACAGCTTCCTTCACGGCATCCGATGCTGCGATGTACTCCGCTTCACAAACAGAGTCTACCACAGTATGCTGCTTGGAACTCTTCCAGCAGATGGCTCCACCATTTAGAGTAAAGATATAACCCGACACGCTCCTGCTGTCATCATGGTCAGATTGGAAGCTGGAGTCTGTGAACCCCACAAGTTTCAGATCTGACTCGCCATAAACCAACCATTGGTCCTTAGTATTTCTCAAATACTTAAGGATGGCTTTAACCACTTTCCAGTAATTTTCTCCAAGATCAGATTGGTATCTACTCACTACTCCTAGTGAGTATGCCACATCTGGTTTTGTACATGTCATGGCGTACATGATAGATCCCACGGCTGAAGCATATGGGACTTTACTCATACGCTCTCTCTCTTCAGGAGTTGTCGGACAATCCTTCTTAGAGAGAGAAATTCCTTGGCCTATCGGTAGATAGCCCTTCTTGGAATTCTCCATGTTGAACCTCTTCAGCATAGTGTCTATGTACATGGACTGGGATAACCCAAGCATCTTTTTAGATCTATCCCTATAGATCTTCATCCTTAGGATGTAGGATGCTTCACCCAAGTCCTTCATGGAGAACTGTGATAACAACCAAACTTTTATTCCCTAAAGTGCAGGGATGTCATTCCCGATTAAGAGAATGTCATCCACGTACAAGACAAGGAATACCATAACTGGACCATTTGCCCATTTATAGATGCAGGGCTTTCTCCATTCTTAATGAAGCCATACGTTTTGATCACCTTATCAAAATGCATGTTTCAACTCCGAGAAGCTTGCTTCAGTCCATAAATGGATCTCTGAAGCTTGCACACCTTGGACTCATCTGTGGATGTAAACCCCTCAGGTTGTATCATATACACCTCTTCAGTCAGCTCTCCATTCAGGAAAGCTGTCTTTACATCCATCTGCCAGATCTCATAATCCAGATGGGCAGCTATTGCAAGCATTATCCGAATGGATTTGAGCATTGCCACAGGGAAAAATATCTCGTCATAGTCAATACCATAACGTTGATGATATCCCTTGGCGACCAGACGGGCTTTATAGGTCTCCACCTTTCCGTCTGCGCCCCTCTTCCTTTTGAAGACCCATTTACACCCAATGGGTTTAACTCCTTCAGGTGGGTCAACCAATGTCCATACATCGTTGACCTTCATGGACTCCATTTCGAATTTTATGGCTTCAAGCCATTTCTCAAAATCAGGTCTCTGCATTGCATCCATATAGGTGATCGGATCCTCATTATTCTCATCAAGTTCGATGGGATCACCGTTTCGGATCAAGAAACCGTAGTATCTGTCCGGCTGATGCGGTACTCTATCGGATCGCCTTAATGGTGCAGGTATATTAGGCTCTGGATCTGATCTAATCATATCTGACTCAGGTTCAGCTATTGGTGTCGGTCCTTCTACCTGTTGAACTTCATCAAGTTTAACCTTAGAGGCAACGGTTCCTTCACCAAGGAACTTCTTTTCTAAAAAGATTGCCTTAAGGCTGACGAACACCTTTTGTTCATCAGCATGGTAGAAAAAATATCCTTTTGTCTCTTTGGGGTACCCTATGAATGAGCATTTGTCAGACCTAGATCCAAGTTTGTCTGTGACTAATCGTTTGACATAGGTCGGGCACCCCCAGACCCTAAGGTGTGAAAGTACTGGCTTACGTCCTGTCCATATCTCATATGGAGTCTTAATTACAGACTTACTTGGAACCCTATTTAACAGATAACAGGCCGATTTGAGTGCATATCCCCAGAAGGATATCGGCAAGCTAGCAAAACCCATCATGGATCGGACCATGTCTAACAGAGTCCGATTCTTCTTTTTAGACACACCATTATGCTGTGGTGTTCCTGGAGGAGTCCATTGGGAGAGAATCCCATTCTCTCTTAGATATGTGAAAAACTCACTAGAAAGGTATTCTCCTCCTCGATCAGATCGAAGAGTTTTAATACTCTTCCCAGCTTATTTTTCTACTTCACTTCGAAATCGTTTGAACATTTCAAATGAATCCGACTTATGTTTCATCAGATAGACATATCCATATCGGGATAGGTCATCTGTGAAAATTATGAAGTAGAAATATCCACCTCTAGCACTGGTGCTCATGGGCCCGCATACATCAGTATGTACTAGGCCCAAGAGCTTAGTAGCTCTCTCACCTTTTTCAGTAAAAGGTGACTTGGTCATTTTACCAAGAAGACAGGACTCACAGATTGGAAGTGATTCACAATCACTGACTTCGAGGATTCCCTCTTGAGTCAACCTGTTTATTCTGTTCTTGTTTATATGACCTAGCCTACAGTGTCATAAGTAGATATCTAACACACTATCTAATCTAGGGTGCTTGCCAGTAGAATAGACTCTTATCAGGCTTGATCTTTTTGGTCTGGCTCTGCACAGATGTCCCAGCCTGAACTTGCACCTTCTTGACTTTCTTCTTCTTGTTCTTCTTTCCTTTCTTAAAAGGTCGAGAACCAGAAGATGAACCTTCCACTAAGTTCACCGACTCCTTGTAAAGTTGGTGATCCTTCTCAAAGTTCTGAAGCAACCCCAGTAACCCGTGGTAGTTCTCTTCAGGCTTTGTCATTCTATAATGAGTGAGGAATGGGAGATAAGACTTGGGCAGTGAGTTCAGTATTGCATCTTTCCCAAGCTGCTCATGCAAGGAAAAGCTGAGCTTGCTCAATCGTTCCATCAGCTCGATCATGTACAATACATGATCAGTGACAGAGGCACCATCCCGCATTTTAGCATTGAAGATGGCACAACTAGTCTTGTACCTCTCTACGTCATCGAGTGTGCCAAAGGCATCCTCCAACACTTGAAGCATGTCCTTTGGCTGAGCCGTCTCGAATCTGTGACTGAACTCATCGCTCATGACAGCCAGCATGATACAGCGCACCATGGTCTGGTCACTGAGCCACTTCTGGTAAGTGTCTTTGACTGTTCCACGTGCATTGGCAGCTGGCTCCTCAGGTGCAGGATCCATTATCACATATAGAATCCATTCATGCTCTAGGACTATCTTCAACTTTCGGTATCAGCTACCGAAGTTGGGTCCCACCAACTTATCATTGTCCAACAATGATCGGAGTGATAGGGAGTGGCCATATTTGCACAAAGGAGAACCATAACCTAATTAGTAATTGATTCATTAAACCTAAAGATTTGGACTTTAATCAAAAGGTTTCTCCCACTATTTTATTCGAATTGGTAGCCTCTACCTCCAACTCAAGGAATTACCCTAATTCCTTAGCGGGTACTATAATCCACTTAGACTGCACACAAGCCCAACTTTGGTTGGTCAACCCATGTACATCTAAGGGTAGGTTCATAACCAATTGTTTCTCTAAACAATTTCTAGTAATTTTAATTTTTCCCCAGAAACCTAATCAGTAGGCTTTGGCCTCCACTGTAAGGATCCGGTTAGGTCCAACCATTAACATGATCATACTTGGTGTATCTAACCAACGAATGATTAAGCCCAACTTTGGTTGGCTCACCTAACCACCATTAGAGAGATACTTCCAAGTCGTCATATGATGAGTGATAATTCCATTAGTCAACAAGCACCAGGCCTTTGGGTCTGCAATGATTATTGAGTTAATGGACTCATTATCAAACACCTTAATGGGAGGCTATGACTCAGTTATCTCCATAACTTTATCATTTTAAGGACCTAATAATTTTAGAGGATTTAAATAATATAGAGGATGAGGTCATATGAACCAGCTTATCATGATCCTCCCACTGGCTTCACCAAGTCAGCTTAAGGGAGACCATTAAAAGGGCTGGTCTAGGAGCACCTAAATCAGTCACACTGATTTACCTAGCTGACATGGGTCAGCTCGAATAGTCAAGTGATCTGATCAAAACATAATTTCACCAAGAGGCCAGGTAAGTTCGATCAGTGGGAGGGTCTGCCAAAGCTTGCCTTAGACACCATCAAAAATGGCCAGGTAAGCGGGCTCCCAATTAAAAACCACCGGTCTGGTTTACCTTAGACACCAACTGGTTTAATTAGTTTCGATTAGATCAACCTAACAGTTCGTGCTAGACCGCTTAGCCAAGAATCAAGTCCATTTGGTTCTCGTTAAAGACATGGACTTGACCAACTACAACTATTGTAATTGATCTAGAGAATCCTTGACCTAATCTAAGACAATAATTGATTAGATTTAGTCAATTCTCTAATTAAGTCCATCTTTAATCTAACCATAGGTCTAACCCAATTAATGAACCTAATTTTTACTAACCCATTAACCCAATGTGTTATGGTTTGTTCTTAGGTTCTTCAATTCACAATCCTAGAACCTAATCAAACAACTTCTTAATTCTTAATTAAGTTTTGGGCTGAGGGTTGGGTTCGACTTTTCAAAAAATAATTTTTATATTTGTAAAATAATTTTACAATATGATTCTACCAACCATATTGCATGTTTGATTCATAATTAAGATACAAGTAAAATAAACATGAAACTACTTTAGATCTAATCTAAACAGGTTCATGTAATTGAAACAATTTTAACTTTAAATAATTTTTTTACACAAAAATTATTAACAAAGAGATTTTATTTTAGATTTAAATATTTTTTAAATCTAATAAATCATAAATTTAATGTAGATCATATCTAATAAATTTATGATTAAAGATAGATCTACACAAACTAGGACAACCTTTGCACTGTAAGGGGTAAACCTTACAGCAGGACAACCTTGCAGTTTGTGATTGATCTAAAATTTTAATTTCAGATTTAATAATTAGATTATAAATTAGATCTAATCTAAGAAATAATCTAAGCATATACAAATAATCATGTAATAAAGAACCTAGGCTCTGATACCAATTGTAGGAACCAGATCTAGGGTTTTAGGGTTAGATCTTGAAACTTTTTCAAGATCATACAGTGGAAGACTAAAATAAATCAAAATTTATTTTCTAAAATAAGAGAATCTCTAGATCTAAGATCCTATTACATGATTATTATATAGCATTAAATCAAAAATTAAAATATATAAATATAGCATGAACCACATGTTGATCATATCAACATGTTTCTATACCACATCTAATGTATGTATTAAATAATAGATCAGATCTATTACCTTGCAAGTTAGACACTCTAACCTTGCTGATCCAGGCTTAAGGATGATGTTGCAAGCCGCACATGCATCCGGCCTCTAGGAGTCATCCACACGAGCCCACGAATCTCGATCAGAAGTCCTGCTTCAGGAAATCAGCACAGTATGCTAGTATTACGTTGATCCTTCTTTGATGGTTGATCAGGTGCCTCCTTCTTCTTGATTTGGACTCTTACAAAGATGAAAAGTAAAAGGAGTTTCAGATCTGAGACGCTCTCAGAAAACTCAAGATGGAGGGAGGAAACATATGAAAACAAAAAACCCTAGAAGAAGACCCTCTTCTTCTTCACGTTTTTCTCTCTAGACACCCTAACTTGCATCTTTTATATCTCCACGACCCAAAGGTCTTTCTCTATGATTTTTGGATGAAATAAAGCTCTCTCAAATATCTACCTTCTTATAAAATTTTACAAAGAAACTCATTTTATACAGAGAGATATGATAGAGTCCTTGTCTAGGTCAAATACCTAGTCAAAGCTTATCCAAACATGGCAAGTTAAGGGGCGCCCAACTCTTGAGCACCTTCTCCATATTTTCATGCATGGATCACCAGAAAAGGGTGCACAATGTGTACCCTAAAATCCACAAAAATTCCAAAAAAAATTTGGATAAATTCGGTGTAAAATTGAAAGAGTTTTAGATTTCTAAAACTCTATCTCATAGAATTCGAAATCCAAACTTATTCCTTTTTTATTTGATCCAAACCACCTACCATGTAAGAAAGAAGAGAGGAAACCTTTTGTGAACGTGGGAGAGACCTGGGAGAGGGCTTTTATCGCATAAAATAAGTGAAGATTGGTGTTGAATAAGAGAGAGGGCGTGGGGAAGGCTTATGTGGCGCAAGGTAGAATCCTAGTCTTACTAGGATTCTATCTTATGTCTTGTTTTAATTTGGTTTCCCAAATCAAATCAAACTAAAATTAGATCAACCTAATTAAAATAGATCTTAACCCAATTAAAAACTTAATTTAATCATATTAAATTAGATTTAAATCTGATTTAATTTTCTAATCAAATTAGAAATTAGATTGACCCAAGTCCTAGTTGAACTAGGACCAGTTTTTTCTTGCACTTGGCTTATCCAATAACTAATTGGACTTGATCCAATCAAGCCCAAAATAAATTTAATTAAATTATATTTAATTAGACTTAATCTCAGCCCATTGGCTTAATCAAATTAAGCCAATTAGCAATCGAATTGCTAATCGATCCTCCTGCAATACTTGCACTGGGTTAAATGTCAATCATATTGATCATTTAACCCTAGAATGATTCTTAATCGTTGATCAACCATCCGATCAGATCATGAACTCTAATGTGTGTGACCTCATAGGTTCGAACCTAAGTCGGTAGCACAGGAATAAATTTTTGTACAAATCGAAGTGACCATCTAGCAATGGTACCCGACGATCGGATAGGTCGAATGTGTAGAACAACATCCTTAGAATCCATACGGATATAGTTTTCATATAATTCATCTCCTTGACCAAAATGATCATAGGATACCCCAGAGTTCAACTGTCAACTCTGATCAGGTTGTCCACATTGTATTTCAAAATATCAAATCCATCTAATGGATTACCCTAGCCAAGGTTTTGCTAAATTGAAATACAGCGACTCATTCTTCTCCAACTCTTGGAGTGGTCAATCCCATCTCGATCATACTCTGACTTCGCAAGTACTTGACTGTGCCTAGAAGCCTTCTGTCTCTGAATTAAAAATTCAGTTAGTCCTGTACCAAAGCACAGTGAGTTGCTTGCAAGTTACTGAGGCGATCTCAAGTCTAAGGGACACTTATA
The DNA here is from genome assembly GCF_000442705.2 of Elaeis guineensis. Classification (NCBI taxonomy): domain Eukaryota; kingdom Viridiplantae; phylum Streptophyta; class Magnoliopsida; order Arecales; family Arecaceae; genus Elaeis; species Elaeis guineensis. Next base: position 124,456,432 of record NC_025993.2, read on the forward strand.
CCTATATCCCATCAGAGATATTCTCGACAGCAGAATGCTCTAGAGTTGGTCACGTTCAATGATGATGTACCCTTACATCTCACCTGTATGCCATACCAGTGTCTCCACACTCTTTGGTTAAGAGGACAACCAACCCATATGGCCTACAGTGACCTATGCTCGATAGAAGCTATCGTCCTTATTAACAGCCTATCATTTGGTCGTGAACAGTTTTAAGGACTAATCGATAAATCCTCTCTTTATCGAATCTAAATAGTCCTAAGGACTTCATCATAACAACGGAGTTCATTAGAAGATGAAAGCTTATGATGAAGATGCCAAATATATTTTATTTATTAACAAATCAATTACAATACTTGGTTGCTCAACCATCAACAGCTTGACGATTGGCTTTTTGGGATACATTTTCCAACAAGAAGCCCTCTAATAGTGATCCACACAGGATTAATCAGGGTCCTTCTCAACTTGTCATGGTGCTGCAGCCTTCTTCCTAAGTGCGCTGCCGATAGTCCTTCGCAAGAACTTGATACACCATTGCTTATATACTTTTACGACCTTCACTAGGACCACTCTAGGAATCCTTTTTCAAAGTATCAAATCACACTCTAATCAGATTTTATGTTCAACACATGAACAATTTGATTTTAGGATAAGTATCTCATACTTTCTTTTCTTCTTCTTCTCTTCCTTTCTATTTTTCCTTCCCTTTCCCTTAGTATTTTCACTTTAGATTTATCCTATCACTTCCTCATCTAATCCTATGTCCAAAGCCATTTTTGGATAATTTTTATGCCATATGGGGCACCCTTTATATAAGGGATGAAGGGGCACCACACAAGACACCAAGGGACGCCAACTCTTGGCATCCCATCTTCTTTACAAGCATATATATAAATTTTTTACATGTAATCCCAATGAATATGGCATAGAAAATGAAGTTTTTTACAAGTAGAAGGACTCTTCCTCTACTAGAAAAAATCAAAACACCAAAATACGGCATGTGGAAAGGGAGAACATGGAAATACCAAGAGTCCGTGACAAGGTGGACTCTTCCATATCCAATGCATAAATAAATGACTTTCATTTATTTGTGGCATTCAAATTTTTTTTCAGAGAAGGACTATTCATTCTTCAGCATTCATAATTCCAACGGCCATCTTATGACACGGTGAATTAATAAACACATGAAGAATTAAAGGAAGAAAATTAAGAGTCCACATTAAAATGGACTCTTCCATTTCAACACCATAAATGGGGCGTCTACATTCAAAGGTCTTCCTCTCCTCTTCCACATCCCACATCCGAAGGTGCCATCTAATGGTGCACAAAAATAAAGGGATGCATGGAAGATGTAATAATTTTAAGAAGAGTAAGAAAGAAGGACTCTCCTTCTTAATTCCAAAAATAAATGCGATGCCACCCATATTTTTGCATGTGGTTTGACGTGGAAGAAGTTGATTCCATATGAAACACTTTCATAAAATCAGATACAACTAACTAATAAATTAGATGGTTCAAACCTAATCATATTAGGTCAAGGCAACAAGACTAGATTAGCACAAACACCTTTGCACTGAACCCAATTGGAAACTTGGGTTAATTCATGTGCTAGCAATTTAATTAACCCTTTGAATTTAAAATAAATTCAAATTAATTAAACCAAGATCAAATTTTTATTATGTGTGACCCATTAGGTGAAAGAAAAATGGGTAGTTCAAAGTATGTATTTTTAAAATTTTACAGCAGAATAATAAAAGATTAAACATTTTAATCTTCTAAACATGCTTTAAATCAGATCTAAACTACTATTAAAGATTTATGATATAAAAATTTACATATAAAATCTAAAATAAAATAAAAAACTATATCGATCACATCGATGCCCTAAATTTGACCAAACCTTTAGATTATGTCGGGAGAGTTCAAAATGAAGGAGGAAAACCGCTTTTCCTCTATAGGATCTTCCAGATTTCATCAAATTTGGGATGGAATAATTTTAAATAAATTTATCTTACATATATTTCAGATCTAAGTCTCTAGATCTAATCTTCATATCGAATATTAAATCTAAAATAAATCTAAAGGGATGAGGAAACAAGTAATACCTCAAGGATAATCTGATTATCTTGTAGATGATCTCTGCACAGCCCGAGGTTCTGATATAGCCACACAAGTGCCTGGCCTCTACCGATATCCACTCAGGTAGGATCTAGAATGTCTTCTTCTCATGAATCTATGCTCCAAAAATTAGATCTAAATTTGATTAGAAAGATCTTCAAAAGTCTTCCTGAAGTTGGAGTAGCAGTCTGTCGAAGAAGTCCTGCAGCCTTCTGTTCCAGGCGTCACCACGCCTTGGATCTTTGCCAGATAGATGTCCAACTCTTTAGACATGAAGAGGGGAGGAAAGAGAGCAGGGAGGACATAGAGAAGAGGGGAGGGGGCAGCAGCTATTGGGTTTTATGCATAAAATAACTTCTACTCAAAACCCTAGGCGCAGCAGGGTTTATATAGACCCTGTATGCTACGCAGTGCCATATCATTCAACCAATCAAAAAATTCTAATAAATTTTAAAAAAATTTTGATTGATGGAGTGATGTCATCTGATCATATTAGATAAGAACCCCACCTTATCTCTAAAAGATGGTGCCAACATTGGATAAGCACAAATAGAGGTGGCACCCAAGAGTTTAAATTAATCAAGACTCTCCAATCCTTATCCACTTGGGACGCCCACTTTAATCCAATTGGGCTCACACCATAATCTGATTATGATGCCCAATTTGATGTGGCTTGGCTTGTGGACACTCCACAAAAATCCTCCAATGAGCCCTCTTCAGTTTAAGACCCATATGTCAACTTTTGACAGATGTCCTAAAATAAAATTGGCAGGTGCTAGGAATTAGCAGGTGTTGTCTTAAATTCATCTCATGAATTAAAATAAGCCTTTTCTGAGCGAGACAAACTTCATTTAGACTGAGAAAAATCTTTTTAAGATTCTCTAGATGAGTCAAATCACATTTGGCTCAGTAGAGACAGAAAAGATTACACGAAGAGAAAGTTAGGCTCAATCGTGTGCTAACACAATTTTCTTGAACCTAATTGGATCTTATCCAAATCAATTGGGTTAGCCCAATTGATGACATTCAGATCCTAACCCTTATTTGTGTGACCTAGTTAGATTCAATTCTGTATGGTAATAAGATATGTCATGATCTCATCATCGACATCATCGAAACTCCTTTCGATGGACCAGAACTCTTCTGATTCAAACAATTAGAATAATCGATCATCAATATCATTCTAATTGCTCTCAAAATCCACCAATGACACCTAGCAGTATGTGATGGCAACTCATTAGAACTGAAGATGAACCTCTCGGTGCAGCTACCTCTATGATTGAGTTCCTCTATCATTAGTCCCGACTGAATTAGGGTTAAGGTGAACTCGTCAAACCCAACATCAGTCATATGAGTTAATCGATCGATCTGAGTTCGATGTGAAATCTTAATGAAAAACTCTTTTTTATTATTTCACTCTGCCATGGCCATGGGCTTAAGGACTCGATCTTTCAATTATCATAGTACTACTCCTCTCATCTATCGAGATTGATAGATCCCATCTTGGTACGACCTAGTTCCTATAATGAATATGCTACAGCCAACATATACCTCAGGGTTTTGAATGGCTAAGAGATCGAGTTATGGTATAGTCAAACTATAACACACTCAAGGTGAATTATCGATGCACCTCAGGTCAAAGAACTAGACACACAACTGCAGTATCGAGCTAGTCATCGATGAAAAGGTAGACTTCTTTATGACTGCTCGATATGGTCACGCTCAGTACTCTCATTCTCAATGAATACCTGTACTCTCACTCTGGTGTCTCCACATCATAGACTCAAGATACATCTATCCTAAGAAAGCGATCGTACACTAATCTTCCGGATCGATCACCATCCTCGTGATGATCCTATGGTCAGGAGCTGTTTATGAGTTAGTTATGTAAATTCATGCCTTAAATTTTCAACTCTTAAAAATATGAATTTACATTCCTACTGACTCAAAGGATGTATCACAAACACAATATACACAATGTGATAGAAGAATAACTCTTTTATTCATTTATAGTCAAAATTATAAATTTATCCATAGATCTGTACAGGAATGTGTCAGCCGATCTGGCATCTAGGGCACACATGTAACAAACTCCCACTTGACCTAATGCCAATTGGCTACATATCTAAGTCCCATCTTCTCAAGGTGGGTTTCGATCTTTTACTGGCCCAATGGCTTAGTCAGCGGGTCTGCCACATTATCTGTAGAGTCGACTCTCATAACCTCGACATAACCCTTTTCGAGGTAATCACGGATCAGATGGAATCGCCACTCGATGTGCTTAGACTTCTAGTGAGACCTTGGCTCCTTAGCTAGGGCTATGGCGTCATTATTATCACAGTAAAAAGGTATGGCATCCGATGACATCACTTCAAGCTCTGTGGCAAACTTCTTGTACCAGAATGCCTCCTTCGTAGCTTTCGATGCAGCAATATACTCTGCCTCCATGGTGGAATCAGCAATCACCGTCTGCTTGAAACTCTTCCAGCTTACTACACCACCATTGCAAATGAACAGACTTCCAGATGTTGACTTTCGATCATCTATATCAGATATAAAGTCTGAGTCTGTATATCCCTGAATCTGAAGTTCTCCATTCTCAAAAACTAGAAACATATCCTTAGTCCTTCTCAAGTACTTAAGAATACATTTCACAGAAGTCCAGTGCTCTTCACCTGGATTCGACTGATATCTGCTTGTGACACTCACAGCATGGGCTATATCAGGTCGTGTACATAGCATGGCATACATAAGGCTCCCTATTGCCGAAGCATAAGGGATCTTGCTCATGTGTTCAATCTCCTCAGGTGTGCTAGGGAACATCTTCTTGGAGAGATGAATTCCATGTTTAAAAGGCAATAAATCTCTTTTGGATTTTTTCATGCTAAACCTCTTTAGCACCTCCTCTATGTACATCTTCTGTGAAAGTCCCAACATCCTATTTGGTCTATCTCTATAGACCTTAATACCCAGTATAAAGGATGCCTCTCCTAAATCTTTCATAGAGAACTACTTAGACAATCATTCTTTGACTGAGGTCAACATGGGAATATCATTTCCAATTAGGAGGATGTCATCTACGTACAATACGAGGAAGACAACTGCCTCTCACTGACCTTTTTGAACACACATGGTTCCTCCTCGTTCTTGATGAAACTAAATATTTTGATCACATCATTGAAACGAGTATTCCAACTTCGAGATGCTTGCTTAAGTTCATAAATGGACCTTTACAGCTTGCAGATCTTGTGATCATCATCACTGGATATGAAACCAAGCAACTGTTCCATATAGATATCTTCTTCAAGATGTCCATTTATGAACACCATTTTCACGTCCATCTACCATATTTCATAATCGAAATAGGCTGCAACAGCAAGCAATGTGCGGATGGATTTTAGCATAGCTACGAGCGAGAAGGTATCTTGATAGTCAATGCCTTCGCACTGACTATAACCTTTCGCTACGAGCCTAGTCTTGAATGTCTCTACATTTCCATCTGCACCTATCTTTCTCTTGAAGATACATTTACACCTAATAGGTACAATACCTTCAGGTGGATCTACCAAGGTCCAGACTTGGTTTGAGTGCATCGAGTCAATTTCTGATCTCATTGCCTCTAACCATTTCTCAGAGTCAATATCTGATATCGCCTCATCATAGGTCTTGGGGTCATCACCATGAGCACCATTTTTCATGAGGAATATTTTCTCTACATCTTCTTGTATAGTACCTAAGTACCTTTCAAGAGGATGAAAAACCTTAGTCGATCTACGAGGTGGAAGAGGTTGTGTTAAGACTGATTCTGATTGATTAGGTTTCTCAGGTTCTTTAGCTCGTTGCTCTTGAGAGATATTCTCCTTGAGCTTAATTATTCTTCCGATGCCACCATCTTGAATAAACTATTTTTCAAGAAAAATAGTATTTCGACTCACAATCACATTGTGGTCTTTCGAAATATAGAAATAGTATCCTAATAACTCTTTAGGATATCCTATGAACCGAGCTCTAAAAGATCTGAACTCTAACTTGTCCGCCTGCTGTCTCTTGACATGAGCTGGACAACCCCAAATTCTGAGATGATTCAGACTTGGCTTCTTACCATGCCATATCTCATATGGTATGGTAGGAACGATTTTAGAGAAAATCCTATTCAACACATAAATTACTGTCATGAGACAATGTCCCCAAAGAAATTTGGGGAGGTCCGTGAAGCTCATCATGGAACGGACCATATCTAATAGGGTTCGATTTCTCCATTCTGAAATCCCGTTGAGTTGAGGCATTCCTGGTGAAGTCCATTGAGAGACTATGCCATTATCCTTAAGATAGTCTAGCAACTCCTGACTAAGGTATTCACCTCCTCAAATCTGATCGAAGAACCTTAATGGGCTTTCCTGTTTATTTTTCTACCTCATATCTGAATTCTTTGAAACTTTCAAAAGCTTCAGACTTATGTTTCATTAGAAACACATACCCATACCTAGACATATCATCAGTAAAGGTAATGAAGTAGATGTAGTTGCCTCTAGCCGGCACATCAAATGGGCCGCACACATCCGTATGTACTAGGGCAAGTAGGTTTGTGGCCCTTTCTCCATATCCCATAAAAGGAAGCTTGGTTATTTTGCCTTGAAGGCATGATTCACAAACTGGATATGACTCGGAAGTCAACGAACTCAATAGCCCGAATTTCTTCAATTTGTTAACCCTGTCTTCCGCTATATGACCTAACCTTAGGTGCCACAGAGACTTATCATTTAGACTATCTCTAGGTCTTTTAATTTCTATGGCATTCACATTTTGCTCAATATTAAATATAGATACATCAATATGTAGCTGATAGAGACCGTTAATAAGAAAACCATCTACAACTTTATTATTTTTATAAAAAATATTATAATGATCCTTATGAAAACTAATCACATAGCCTTCTTATGCTAAATATGAAACAGAAATCAAATTCCTGCTTGCTGCAAGCACATAATAACAGTCTCTTAAAACTAAATCTAATCCTAACGGTAATCGCAGAGGATAGGTTTTCACGGCCACAGCAGCAACTCTTGCTCCATTCTCGATGCGTAGGATCATCTCCCCATCCCTCAGTTTTCTGCTCTCCTTAAGACCCTGTATAAAGTGCACAAATGAGCATTAGAGCCAGAGTCAAGCACCCAACTGGATGCAGAAGAAATCATAAGATTAGACTCTAAAATGAGCATACCTCCAAAAGGACCATCCTTCTTGTTCTTCAGGGTGGCCAGGTACTGAGGACAGTTCCACTTCTAATGGTCGTCTGATTGGTAGTGAAAATATTTTCCCTTATTAGCAGCCTTCTTCTTTAGTTCTGTCTTCTTCTTCTTGCCATCCACCTTCTGCTTCTTCGCAGACTTCTTTTTCTTTCCAAAAAACTTTCTCTTGAAAGAAGTCCGCTCCACAGTAAGAACTAAGCCTTTTGAACCCTTCATAGAAAGCTCAGCCGTAACCAGCATGTTCATTAACTCGACCAAGGTATACTGCATCTTATGCATATGAAAGTTCATGATGAACAGACCATATGCATCAGACAAGGACTGAAGGATCACATCAATCTGAAAATCTTTGTCTAAGATGATACCGAGCTTCTCAAGCTCCTCAAGATCCTTGATCATTGTCAAACAATGATCTTGGACTGACTGCCCATCACGCATCTTGGCCTTAAAAAGTCTTTGACAGACTTGATACTTGGCTGCGTGACTTTGTTCACCAAACAACTCTTGCAGGTGAGCCAATATTTGGCGGGTAGTCAAAATGTTCTCATGTTGGCACTGCAAGTTATCAGATATTGCACCCAACATGTAGTACCTTACTTTGTTATCATCATCCATCCACTTTTTCAGAGACGCTCTCTGTTCAGCAGTCGGACGTGCTGGCATGGCAGGTGGGTCCTGATCCAAGACATGAGTCAATTTTTTGAAATTCAGAATAATTTTATAGTTTCTCAATCAGTCTTTGAAATTGGGTCCAGTCAATCTATGGGTGTCTAGTATTTTGGTCAGGAGGTTTGAGGCAGACATATTTCCTATAGAGAGTCAAAAGTTTTTAGTTAGATTTTGTAATCAGACTTAACCAATTTGTTTAGGAGTTTTATTTCTAAAACAAATTAGGTTTTCACTATTTTCTCAGATCCCTACACTCCCTTGGTAGAGATGTGAAAATCTCTGTGATCAGTGATTTTTAGTGGGTGGTACGGTCTCACCGACTGGCTCACCACCTCACCTAACAGTTATTGGTGATGGGTCAACCGATGAGTGGACAACTCTTGTCCAATGATTCTCTAATCATGGTGCATCCAAAACTTGGTCTCTAATTCATGAAGCTCACCGTATCCGAGATATTGCTCCAATCCTTAGTTAAGTCAGACCCACCATTTGCATGAACTAGATTTCTAATTGGATCCCTCACCGTATCCGAAATATTGAGCCCAACCCATCCTCTAATTCATAGCATCCAATGCCTAATGGACATGGTTGCATCTTTCCGGTGCAACTGAGCCACTGTAACCAGTCGAGAACAATCAACCCCGGAAAGGACCCGCACATCCACAATGGTGGAAGACCTAGACTTAATATTTTCTTAGGAAGATTTGATTTAGGTCTCATTAAACTTGACTTGACATAGTCATAATAATTATGACTAACCTAGTGGTATGGGTTAACTCGAATTATTAGCCACCTCTAATCAGAACTGAGTCGACACATATGGCCAGGTAAGTGAGACCGGTGGGAGGGATATGCCATTAACTCGATAAGAATGCATTCGAGTCGAGTAGCTCCTAATTAAAAAATCAGTCAGTCGCATCTGCCCAACTTACCTTAGACACCAAATTACCGAACAAGAACTAATTGGGTTAGCCTACAATCCAGGCTCTAACCACTGAGCCAAATTAGGTCTTAACTTGATCGAGTCACATCTAAATGTGATTCGATCTTGATCCAGACTTAATCCTATTAGGCTAGTCAATTATTAGCTTTCATGATCCCACCTAACCAACTCTTGATTTGATTGATCAACTGCTAGACCTAATTGAGCTACCCAAGCCCGAACCCAATTTTATGAAAATATCTTAGATCTGAAATTTTCAATTTTAGATCTAACTTAATTTCATAAGCTTAATTCATTAATTAAGTTTGGGTTCATAAACAAAGCATGTAAAATAAATCCTAGAGTTTCAAGATCTAGAGTTTTTCAGAAAAGTAAGTTTTGATTTCTGATTAAAGATGAACGTGCGGCACCCGTACACGTCATATGAACATCCCATTAAATGAGAAGAGAGGGGCTTAAAATCCTACTTTGTTCTTATGACCGGACGGCCATGAGGAATACCTTAATCAGAAATATAAATTTAACTACAAAACTAGTTAGATCTAAATTAACATATCACATATATAATTTAAGATCTAACTAATACATACTTTGCATACATCTCATGTATCAAAAATCAATCTAATTAACATGTATTCAGATCTGATACATCATATGTAATATCTAAAAAATAGGATTTAAATTGAACTATTCAAAATTAAATCTATTCTAGATAAGTTACTAGAATAATTCTACAACTAGTCTAGATATGCAGCAGATCAATTTTATAGAAAAACTAAAGTTTTATTTTCTATTTTCTGATCTGATTATAATACTTATAACATTAAAAAAATAGAGAATAAATTAGATTTAATTCATATTTTAATCTCATTAAAACATAAGACTTAAGACTATTCATGGATTCAACTAATCCTAGTCTAGTCATGCATCTTATGCATGTTAGATCTTCTTAGATTTAATTTTAAATATTTTGATTTTAGATCCTATCATATCGGATGTTACATCTAAAATATTTAATATTAGATAAATAAAAATTAAAATCATATCTAAATTAGATCTGAAATAGAGCCAACAACCTGGCTCTGATACCAGTTGAAGGAGGAAAACTGCTTTTTCTCTATAGGATCTTCTAGATTTCATCAAATCTGGGATGGAATAATTTTAAATAAATTTATTCTACATATATTTCAGATCTAAATCTCTAGATCTAATCTTCATATCTGATATTAAATCTAAAATAAATTTAAAAGGATGAGGAAATAAGTAAGACCTCAAGGGTAATCTGATTACCCTGTAGATGATCTCTGCACAGCCCGAGGTTCTGATGTAGCCACACAAGCGCCTGGCCTCTATTGGTATCCACTTAGGTAGGATCTGAAATATCTTCTCCTCATGAATATATGTTCCAAAAATTAGATCTAAATCTGATTAGAAAGATCTTAAAAAGTCTTCCTGAAGTTGGAGCAGCAGCCTGTCGAAGAAGTCCTACAGCCTTCTGTTCCAGGCATCACCACACCTTGGATCTTTGCCAAATGGATGTCCAACTCTTTGGACATGAAGAGGGGAGGAAGGAGAGTAGGGAGGATGTAGAGAAGAGGGGAGGGGGTGGCAGCTATTAGATTTTATGCATAAAATAACTTCTACTCAAAATCCTAGGCGCAACAGGGTTTATATAGACCCTGTATGCTGCGCAGTGCCATATCATTCAACCAATCAAAAAATTTCAATAAATTTTGAAAAAATTTTGATTGATGGAGTGATGTCATCTAATCATATCAGATAAGAACTCCATCTTATCTCCAAAAGATGGCACCAACATTGGATAAGCACAAATAGAGGTGGCGCCCAAGAGTTTAAATTGATCAAGACTCTCCAATCCTTATCCACTTGGGGCACCCACTTTAATCCAATTGGGCTCACACCATAATGTGATTATGGTGACCAATTTGATGTGGCTTGGCTTGTGGACACTCCACAAAAATTCTCCAATGAGTCCTCTTCAGTTTAAGACCCATATGTCAACTTTTGACAGATGTCCTAAAATGAAATTGGCAGGTGCTAGGAATTAGCAGGTGTTGTCTTAAATTCATCTCATAAATTAAGACAAGTCTTTTCTGAGCTGGATAAATTTTATTTAGATTAAGAAAAACCTTTCTAAGATTCTCTGGATGAGTCAAATCATATTTGGCTCAATAGAGACAGAAAAGATTACACGAGGAGAAAGTTAGGCTCAATCGTGTGCTAGCACGATTTCCTTGAACCTAATTGGATCTTATCCAAATCAATTGGGTTAGCCCAATTGATAACATCCAGATCCTAACCTTTATTTGTGTGATCCAGTTAGGTTCAATTTTGTATGATAATGAGACATGTCATGATCTCATCATCGACATCATTGAAACTCTTTTCGATGGATAAGAACTCTTCTGATTCAGACAATTAGAATGATCGATCATCAATATCATTCTAATTGCTCTCAAAATCTACCAGTGACATCTAACAGTATGTGGTGGTAATCCATCAGAACTGAAGATGAACCTCTCAATGCAGCTATCTGTGTGATTGAGTTCCTCTATGACGAGTCCCGATTGAATTAGGGTTAAGGTGAACTCATCAAACCCAACATCAGTCATATGAGTTGATCGATCGATTCGAGTCTGATGTGAAACCTTAATGAAAAACTCTTTTTCATTATTTTACTCTGCCATGGACATGGGCTTAAAGACTCGATCTTTTAATTATCATAGGACTACTCTCATCTACCAAGGTTGATAGATCCCATCTTGGTGCAACCTAGTTCCTACAATGAATATGCTACAGCCAACATACACCTCAGGATTCTGAATGGCTAAGAGATTGAGTTATAGTGTAGTCAAACTATAACACACTCAAGGTGAACTGTCGATGTACCTCAGGTCAAAGAACTAGATACATAACTGCAGCATCGAGCTAGTCATCGATGAGAAGGTAGACTTCCTTATGACTGCTCGATATGGTCACGCTCAGTACTGTCATTTTCAATGAATACTTGTACTCTCACTCTGGTGTCTCCACACCATAGACTCAAGATACATCTACCCTAAGGAAGCGATCATACACCAACCTTCTGGATTGATCACCATCCTCGTGATGATCTTATGGTCAGGAGCTGTTTATGAGTTAGTTATGTAAATTCATACCTTAAATTTTTAACTCTTGAAAATATGAATTTACATTTCTACTGACTCAAAGGATGTATCACAGACACAATGTATACAATGTGATAGAAAAATAATCTTTTTATTCATTTATAGTCAAAATTACAAATTTGCCCTTAGATCTGTACAGGAATGTATCAGCCGATCTGGCATCTAGGGCACACATCTAACACAAAACTCATCATCTTTTTATGGGTTGATGATCTTCACTACTGGTAAGCATGATATAAAGCTTTCATTGATATCAAGTAGCTGCACAAGCATCCGACCTCTACGGATGGTCCACGTGAAGCCCCTCAGACCGATCAGCCCTCTGTGGGAGTGCTAACTCGTGCAGTCGACTTCTGATGGTAGATCTAACTTGATCTCCTTCTTCGATCACCTCGAATCTTTTTGATATCAAAGATGGATCAGAGAAGGATGTTGGATGGTGGAGAAAATTTGGATGAAGACTCTCTTCTCTTTGGTTTTTCTCTCACCCAAAAACCAAGAATAGTTCTAGGTCTCTCACCCAAGAGGAGAATGATCTACTCTTTTGTTCACGCCAAGGAGGAAGGAAATCCACCCAATCTTCATATCCCAAAGAAGTATTTTTGACCCTCTTTCTCTTTGGTATCTCATGGTGAAGAGATCTCTTCTTTTGGCATACAAAATTATGGCTCTTTTATGATTGTCGCACAAACCAGATAAAATAGGATAAGGGCTGGAGTTTGTTGCAATTCAAACTCTTTTGAATTTCAATTTGACTCTAACTTTTTTCCACCCTTATATAAATTAAAGAGAGACTTATCAAAAAAAATTAGATATGAAAATTAATTAGAAAGACCTCGTTTTCTCATACACAATAGACCCCTTCAAAAGCAGCTAACGTGTGGAAGGATATAGATAAAGTTATAAGTTGAAATTCAAACTAATTTGAATTCAGATCAAAACCAACCAATTCCTATCCTTAATGAGCAAGAAAAAAAAATTATTTTTTTAGTTTTCTCATATATATAAACTAATTTTGTGTGGTGAGAAAAGGTGTGAGACAATTTAGGTGGCGCAAGGGATAGAGTCCTACTCATTTGGGACTCTGGGGTTTAACCAATTGGATTTCTTTCAAATCCAATCCAATTAGACCCAAATAAAATATAGTGAATCTAATCTAATTAGATTCTTATAATCTTAATTAAATTTGATCAAATCAATAAATTAATTGAGCCATAGATCCAATTAAATCAGGATCATTTCTCCCTTACTGATTAGGTCATCTCATAACCTAATCAGACTTGACTTGATTGAATCAAATTCAATCAAACTTGATCCAGACTTTGATGCTCAATCAAATTGAGCTAATTAGTGATCTAATTACAAATTAATCCTCTATTAAAGATAGAGTCTAAGTCTAGTGGGACTCTTCTCTAGAGTCTCCATCCAGTGGGACAGTTCAGCAGAGTCCCCATCAAGTGAGACTTTTCACCTGAGTCCCCATTGACTGAGACTCTTCAGATTAGCCAAGTGATTGGAGAGAAACTTCTAATATGCATGACCCTATAGATTCGAACCTAAGTCGGTAACACAAGAACTGATTCATATACCAATCAGAGTAACCATCTAGCAATGGTACCTGATGTCCAGATAGGCCAAATGTATGCTAAGCAACACTCAAGAACCTATTTAAATATAGTTATCATATAATTCATCTCTTTGACCCAAATTCTCAAGGTGACCTAGGGTTTAACTGCCAACCCTAATATGGTCATCCATATTGTATTTCAATTTTCAAAATCCATCACATGGATTATCCCAGCCAAGGTTTTACTGAATTGAAACACAGTGATATATTAACTCCTACTTATTTGGAGAGGTTAATTCCATCTTGATTCATACACCGACTTCACAAGTACTTGACTATACCCAGAAATCTTTCATCATTGAATTAAAAATTCAGATAGTCCAGCACCAAAGCATTATGAGTTACTTGCAAGTCACCATGGTGATCTCAGGTCGGAGGGACACTTATATCTATAACCCTTCGGAGTGACTCTTGACAATAGAATGCTTCAAAGTTGGTTATGTTCAGTGAAATATACTCCTATATTTCATCTGAATGCCATACCAGCATCTCCACACTCTTTGGTTAAGAGGACAACCAACCTATATGGTACACAACAATCTACACTTGATATGTCTGTCGTCCTAGTAATAGAATATTATTTGATCATGAACTCATTTAAGAACTAAACGATATATCCTCTTATATTGAATCAAATAGTCTTAAGAACTTCATCACATAACAAGAGTTCAAAATGAAATGTACATAGTGATGAAAAATTAAATAATATTTATTAATTCAATAATTCATATACAATTATAATGATAAGCACAACCGTCAATAGGCTGATGATTGATTTTAGGACACAATTTCCAACAACTCCCACTTAGACTAAAACCAATCGGTGCAGTATCGTATACCCATCTTTGATTTGTAACCTTTGAACTCCTTGACATCAAGGGCTTTAGTAAATGGGTCGCCAAGTTCTCCTTTCCATCGATCTTCTAAAGCTCAACATCATTTCGATCCACAATCTCTCAGACCAAGTGGTAGCGGTGCAAAATATACTTGATCCGCTGATGTGACTTCGGTTTCTTCGCTTGAGCAATGGCATCAGTACTATCGCAGTACAATAAGATAGGGCCATTAAGGGAGGATGCCACTTTGAGCTCGTTGATAAACTTTCATAGCCACACAGCTTCCTTCGCAGCATCGGATGTCATGATATATTCCGTCTCACAAGAAGAGTCAGCTACAGTGTGCTGTTTGGAATATTTTTAGTAGATTGCTCCACCGTTCGACGTATAAATATATCCCAATATGCTCTTGCTGTCATCATGATCTGACTAAAAATTAGAGTATGTAAATCCCATAAGTTGTAAGTTGGATTCTCTATAGATAAGCCACTAATCTTTAGTATTTCTCAAATACTTAAGGATGGTCTTTACGACCTTCCAGTGATTCTCGTCTGGATCGGACTGATATTTGCTCACTACTTCTAATAAGTATGCCACATCCAATTGCATACATAATAGATCCCACTATCGAAGTATATGAAATTCTACTCATACACTCCCTCTCTTGAGGAGTTGTCAGACAATCACTCTTCGAGAGAAAAATTCTTTGGCCTATCGGAAGATAGCCTTTCTTGAAATTCTTCATACTGAATCTTTTCAGTACAGTATCAATGTACGTCGAATGGGATAATCCAAGCAACCTTTTAGATCTATCTCTATAGATCTTCATCCTAATAATGAAGGATGATTCTTCCAAGTCTTTCATGGAGAACTATGATGACAACCAAACTTTTATTCTCTGTGATACAGGGATGTCATTCTCGATTAAGAGAATATCATCGACATACAAAATAAAAAATACTACCATAAAGTTATTAACACATTTGTATATGCAGAATTTCTCTCCATTCTTAATGAAGCCATACGTTCTAATCACTTTATCAAAATGCATGTTCCAACTCCGAGATGCCTGCTTAAGTCCATAGATGGACCTTTGAAGCTTGTATACCTTAGACTTATCTGTGGATATGAAAACTTCAGGTTATATCATATACACCTCTTCTTCTAGCTCTCCATTTAGAAAGGTTATTTTCACATCCATTTGTCAGATTTCATAGTCTAGATATGCTGCTATCGCAAGTATAATCTGAATAGACTTGAGCATTGCCACAAGAGAAAACATCTCATCATAGTCAATACCATAATGCTAATGGTAACTCTTGGCAACCAGACGGGCTTTATAAGTCTCCACCTTTCTGTCTGTGCCCCTCTTCTTTTTGAAGATCCACTTACACCCTATGGATTTTACCTCTTCAGGTGAATCAACCAATGTCCATACATTGTTGATTTTTATGTACTCCATTTTGGATTTCATAGCTTTCAGCCACTTATCGGAGTCAGACTTCTACATCGCATCCATCTAGGTGATTGGATCCTCATTGCTCTCATCGAGTTTAACTAGATCTCCGTCTCGGACTAAGAAACTATAGTATCTATCCGGTTGACGCAGTACTCTACCAGATCTTCTTAAAGATGTTTTTACAATAGGTTCCAGATTTGATCTAATTAAGTCCGACTCTATGGATTTACTAAATTGTGTCGGTTCTTCTACCGATCAAACTTCATCAAGTTCAATCTTTGAGAAATTAGTTCCTTCACCAAGAAACTCTTTTTCTAAAAAGACAGCCCTATTACTGACGAACACCTTTTGTTTGTCAACAAGGTAGAAGTAATATCTCTTGGTCTCTTTTGGGTACTCTATAAATAGATATTTATCAGACTTAGGTCCAAGCTTATTAGTTTTCAATCGTTTGACATAAGCCAGACATCCCCAAACCCTCAGATGAGAAAGTGCTGGTTTACGCCTGTCCACATCTCATGTGGTGTTTTACTTACAGACTTACTCGAAACTTTATTTAAAATATAATAAGCCGACTCAAGTACGTAACCCCAATAAGAAATCGACAGACTTGCAAAGCCCATCATAGACTGAACCATGTCTAACAGGGTTCGATTCCTCCTTTCTAATACATCATTATGCTGTGGTGTTCTAGGAGGGATCCATTATAAGAGAATCTCATTCTCTTCTAAGTATGTCAGAAACTCACTAGAAAGATATTCTCCTCTTCGATCAGATGGAAGAGTTTTAATACTCTTTTCAGTTTGTTTCTCCACTTCATTATAAAATTATTTGAATATTTTAAATAATTATGACTTATGTCTCATTAACTAGACGTGCCCATACCTCGATAGATCGTCTGTAAATATAATAAAATAATAATATCTCCTCTGATACTAGTGTTCATAGGTCCATATACATCAGTATGTATCAGACTTAGAACTTCACTGGCTTACTCACCTTTTTCAGTAAAAGGTGATTTGGTCATTTTTTCAAGAAGGTAGGACTCATAGGTTGGGAGTAATTCACAATCACTGACTTCAAGGATTCACTCTTGTATCAACCTGTTTATTCTATTCTTGTTAACATGACCTAACCTATAATGCTAAAGGTAGATATTAGAGACATTACTAATTCTAGGGTATTTGTTGGATGTGTACATTACACTAACAGGTTGTGATAATATGTAAATATCATTATTCAGTTATCCATTCATCACATAACACCATTCATAATGATATTAAAATTATTTTTTTTATTTAAATTTCATAACTGTACATGGCCAAAAGACTTACAGAAATAATATTCAATAAAAAGGAAGGATAAAAATGACATTCACTTAGAACAATTACATTAGACTTGAATACAAGCTTAATAGTTTCTAATGCTAGAACTGAAACTGGTCTTCCACCTCCAACATTAAGGAACCTTTCGCCTTCTTCAAATCTCCTACTGACCTGTAGATCCTAAAATGAATTACAAATATTAAAAGGGCTTTTGATATCTAATACCCAGGTAGGAGAATCATAAATTAAAAATTATAAGGTATTATCATATAATTACATTATCCAGCAACAACTTGCTTCTTTCTCGATCTGTTCAGATCCAGAGAGGCAATGTATTGAGGATAATTTCTTTTCTAGTGCCCTTACTTTTTGCAGTAGAAGTATTCCATCTGACTCTGATCGGACTTGGGTTTCTTGGTCTGACTAGGTTTGGGTGCCCCAGCACTTTGTACCCTTTTTTTGTTCTTCTTGTTCTTCTTGTTCTTCTTTCCTTTCTTAAAGGATCGACGTCCAGAAGAAGATCCTCCCATAATATTCATCGACTCTTTTTGGAGCTGATGATCCTTCTCAAAGTTTTATAGTAATCCCAGCAAATCATGGTAGTTAACTGCAGACTTTGTCATTTGAAAATAAGTAAGAAAAGAGAGGTAGGACTTGGGCAGAGAGTTCAAAATAGCATATTTTCCCAACTGCTCATGCTGGGGAGAGCCGAGCTTGCTTAGGCATTCGATCATCTCGATCATATACAATACATGATCAGTGACTGATGTGCCAAAGGACTCGTTCAACATTTGCAATATATCCTATGGCTGAGCATTCTTGAAATGATGATTAAACTCATCATTCATTGCCATCAGCATAATATAACGAACCATAGTTCGGTCATTGAGCCACTTCTGATAAGTGCCTCTGACCGTGCTACATGCATTCGCAGCTGGCTCCTCGAGTACCAGATCTGTCAATACATACAAGATCCATTCATACTCCAGGACTATTTCAAACTTTTGATACAAGCTATCAAAATTTGATCCTATCAATTTATCACTATCTAATAGTGATCGGAGCGACAAGGTGGTGTCATAACTATAAAAGAAAAATTAGAACCTAATTAGTATATATGAATTGATTAAGCCTAAAGATATAGATTTTAGCTATCAAAATTTGATCCCATCAATTTATCACTATCTAATAGTGATCGGAGCGACAAGGTGGTGCCATAACTATAAAAGAAAAATTAGAACCTAATTAGTATATATGAATTGATTAAGCCTAAAGATATAGATTTTAGTCTAAAGATTCTTCCACTATTTTATTCGAATTGATATTCTCTACCTTCAATTTGAGAAATTACACTAATTCCTTAGTGCATACTAGAATCCATATGGGCCTGAGTGTGGCTCGACAAACTCTTGTGTACCCATGGATAGGTTCTTAATCAATTATTTTATCAAATAATTTCTAGTATTCAATTTTGTTTTAGACATCTCTTCAGCAGACGTGTGGTGCCTCCACTGAAGGTTCTGGTTAGGTCCAACCATTAACATGCCAAAATTTAGTACATCTAACAAATGAGTGATCAAGCCCGAGTGTGGCTCGACCAACCTGACCATCATCAGAAAGACACAACTAAAATAATATATTATGAATGATAATTCCGACAGTCAGATGAGCACCAAGCGTGTGGCACTTCCAATGATCATCTAAACCATTAGACTCATTATCATCCAACTTAATGGGAGGCTATGATCTAGTTATTGCCATAACTATTTTATTTTAGGGACCTAACAATTTTAGAGGATTTAATTAGTTGAATTGAGAGATGAGATGAAACTTGATCAGTTAATCTTAATCCTCCCACTAACTACACCAAGTCAGATTTAAGAAGATCAAGCATAAGCTGGTCCAGCCAACCAGTCATGAATCCTCCTACTGGCTTCACCAAGTCATAAAGAGGACTCAAGACAAGTTGAACTAGGGACACCTAAACCAGTCATACTGATTTTCTAGTTAGCATGGGTCAACTCCAATCATTAAGTGATCTAATCAAAATATGATTCATCATGTTAGCCAGATAAGTAAGATCAATGAGAGGGATATGCCATTAACTTGACATAGACTCAATCTATGCGAGTAGCTCCTAATTAATGATCATCGATCAAAGCTACCGTACTTACCTTAGACACCAACTGGTTAGTCATTTTCAATTTGATCAACTTATAGACTTAGATTTGACCACGAAGCTACAATCAAAATCCATATTGGTCTAATTAAAGATATGGATTTGATCGACTACAACTATTGAAATTGATCAAGAGAAAAAATTGATCCAATCAGAATTAACTTTTAATTAGATTTGATCAATTACTAACATGGTCCATTATCAATGATTTCTAACCCTAGGTCTAACCCAATTAAATGGACTTGACTCGAGCTATCCCATTAACCCATGAGTTATGAAATTATTGCCTTAGATCTTTGATTCTCAAATCTAGATCGCTTAATTCTTAATTAAGTTTTGGATTGATATGTGTTCGGGTTCGGTGTTTGAAAATAGTTTTTAATTTTATAAAATATTTTTACAATCAATCATCTAATAATTAAAACTTTAATTTCAGATCTAATATATATTATTTCAGATTTAAAATAAAATTTTAATATTTTTTTATTGTTCATCATCATAGAAAAAATTGTACAGCACTCCTACACACCATAGGAGATCCCATCGAATGGATAAATAGGATAGTGAAATCCTGATTTCTCTTATGATCGGATGACTATGAGGATCTATCCAATCAGATTACTATACTATATATATTTAAAATTAACTATTTAAATCTAATCTAAATAATTAAAATTAGATTATATGCAAAAAATTCATATCATAAGAAACCTGGCTCTGATACCATATGAAGAAAAAATAGGTAGTTCAAACCATATATTTTTAAAATTTTACAGTGAAATAATAAAAAATTAAATTTTTTAATTTTTTAAATATATTTTACATCAGATCTAAATTATTATTAAGGATCTATGATATAAAAAATTTGCATATAAAATCTGATCTAAAATAGAAAACTACATCGATCACATCAATGCCCTGAATTTGATCTAACCTTTAGATTATGTCGGTAGAGTTTAAAACTCATCATCTTTTCATGGGTTGATGATCTTCACTACTGATAAGTATGGTATGAAGCTCTCACTAATATCGAGTAGCCACACAAGCATCCGACCTCTACGGATGGTCCACACGAAGTCCCTCAGACCGATTAGCCCTCTGCAGGAGTGCTAGCTCGTGCAGTTGGATTCTGATGGCAGATCTGACTTGATCTCCTTCTTCGATCACCTTGAACCTTTTTGATGTCGAAGATGGATCAAAGAAGAATGCTGGATGGTCAAAAAAATTTAGATGAAGACTCTCTTCTCTTTGATTATTTTCTCACCCAAAAATCTAGAACAGTTCTAGGTCTCTCACCCAAAGGGAGAACGGTCTCCTCTTTTGTTCATGCCAAGGAGGAAGGAAACCCACCCAATCCTCATATCCCAAAGAAGTATTTTTGACCTTCTTTCTCTTTGGTATCTTTTGGTAAAGAGCTCTCTTCTTTTGGCACACAAAATTATGGCCTTTTTATGGTTGTCGCACAAACCAACTAAAATAGGATAAGGGCTGGAGTTTGTTGCAATTCAAACTCTTTCGAATTTTAATTTGACTCCAACATTTTCTCACCCTTATCTAACTTAAAGTGAGACTTATCAAAGAAAAATTAGCATAAAAATTAGTTGAAAAGATCTCTTTTTCCCATACACAATAGACCCCTTCAAAAGTAGCCAACATGTGAAAAGATATGGATAAGATTTTAAGTTAAAATTCAAACTAATTTAAATTCAAATCAAAACCAACCAATTTTTATCCTTAATAAGTGATAAAAAAAATTATTTTTTTAATTTTCTCATATACAAACTGATTTTGTATGGTAAAAAAAGGCATGAGACAATTTAGGTGGTGTAAGTGATAGAGTCTTACTCATTTGGGACTCTAAGGTTTAACCAATTGGATATCCTTCAAACCTAATCTAATTAAACCCAAATAAAATATAGTGAATCTAATCTAATTAGGCTCTTATAATTTTAATTAAATTTGATCAAATTAATAAATTAATTGAACCATAGATCCGATCAAATCAGGATCATTTCTTCATTACCGATTAGGTCATCTCATAACCTAATCAGACTTGACTTAATTGAATCAAATTCAATCAGACTTGATCCAGACTTTAATGCACAATCAAATTGAGCTAATTAGTAATCTAATCACTAATTAATCTTTCATTAAAGATAGAGTGCAAGTCTAGTGGGACTCTTCTAAAGTCTCCATCCAGTGAGACTCTTCAGCACAGTCCCCGTCAAGTGGGACTCTTCGCCAGAGTCCCCATTGACTGGGACTCTTTAGATTAGTCAAGTGATCAGAGAGAAACTTCTAATGTATGTAACCTCATAGGTTTGAATCTAAGTCAGTATGATAGAAACTAATTTATGTACCAATCGGAGTAACCATCTAGCAATGGTACCCGATGTCCGAATAGGCCGAATGTATGATAAGCAACACTCAAGAACCTATTTGAATATAGTTATTGTATAATTCATCCCTTTGATCTAAATGCTCAAGGTGATCTATGGTTTAACTGCCAACCCTGATATGGTCATCCACATTATATTTCAATTTTCAAAATCCATCACATAGATTACCCCGGCCAAGATTTTACTGAATTGAAACACACTAATACATTAACTCCTACTTATTTGGAAGGGTCAATTCCATCTTGATTCACATACTGACTTCATAAGTACTTGACTATGCCCAAAAACTTTTCATCATTGAATTAGAAATTCAGGTAGTCCGGCACCAAAGCATAGTGAGTTGCTTGTAAGTCACCGTGGTGATCTTAAGTTGGAGGGACACTTATACCTATATCCCTTCGAAGTGACTCTTGACAATAGAGTGCTCCAGAGTTGGTCACGTTCAGTGAAATATACTCTTATATTTCACCTGCATGCCATACCAGCATCTCCATGCTCCTTGGTTAAGAGGACAACCAACCTATATGGTACACAATGACCTACACTTGATATGTCTATCATCCTAGTAATAGCATATCATTTGGTCGCGAACTCATTTAGGGACTAAACGATATATCCTCCTATATTGAATCAAATAGTCCTAAGGACTTCATCACATAACAGGAGTTCAAAATGAGATGTACACAGTGATGAAAAAATTAAATAATATTTATTAATTTAATAATTTATATATAATTATAATGATAAGCACAACCATCAACAGACTGACGATTAGTTTTGGGACATAATTTTTAACATTAGATTCCAAATCTAGCCAGCATGGATCCAAAACCTCAACGAAACCCTAATCCAATTGGATTAGGTCAGCTCAAGAGTCTCAATCAACTAGGGCTCTTCCTTATCGATTTTAGAATTAAACTCTTTTAATTCTGTCGAGTCCACAAGTCAAGATTGACATCTAGCAATACATTATGACTATCCAAAAAATTTAAAATTTGATAAAAATATCAAAATTATCCTTTCATGATGAGTTATCGTGCAATTCAATCCTTCGATCACACAACATCCCGAAAAGACTATGGATATGAAAATATGTCAAACTCAAATACCTAACAATATGTATCTCGATCTAATGATGATGACTCAATTGATAAAGCAGTAGAAATCATTTCTACTATTTATCCCTACTCTGGTCAAAGACTCTCAAAGTCACCATCCTATGAGATCACATAGGATGTTCTCTCCTCCTACAAGGAGTGATCGATTTCTTATTAACCGCTCACAATCTTTATGCACATTTCAACATACCCAGAATATCCCACACACATCTCAAAGTGGTGTGCTATGGAATAAACCAAAGTAAGGGTCCATGTATATAAGGTACCATGGTGATCTCAGGTTAAAGGATCACATGCACCACTCTTACTGAAAAACCATCTATTGACATGCTGTAAGGCTCCATCAGATATTCTTTTATGGGGGTCTATTCAGTGAACTCATTCTCTAATGAGCACCTACATCCTTGTATTAGTGTCACCACATAAGTGGTTGTAAGATCAACCACCCTCTCCATCAAGCATACATAGGATGTACCAGTCTTACCGACATCATCAATCTCCAACTTGATGATCCTATGACTGAGAATATTTTAGATTAGGACTATCAAGATTTTAGATCTCACTGGCATGATCTCATCATGGTCTTAAAATTATTGTTCTAATCTATGGAATTTATCATAATCATATAAAAATGATACAACAAATGAAAAAATATAATACCTCATATAAATAAAATAACTAATGTGTTATCCAACTATGCAACCCAAGAGGGGGGGTGAATTGAGTTTTTAAAAATTTAAAATTAATCTAGAACCACAAGGATTAAGTAATAAAAGACAAGTTAGTTGAAGTGAGTGATTTAAGCAAAGTCAAGATATTAGATGCAAGAGTGCAAGAAGAAAAAGAAAATAAGATAGAGAATAAGTAAGTACACCATAAACAACCAAGATTTATAGTGGTTTGGTGCCAACCTTGCACCTACATCCACTCTCCAAGCTCCTACTTGAGAATTCAAATCTACTAAATCGTATTCAACAAGAATACAACGTCGGTACCTCTGACTCTAGCTATCCCAAGCTAGAACACTTATTTTTCGGATATAAACCAACCCAATATAATTCAATTCAAGATTCGGATCAATCTTTCTACATTTTGGAATCCTTCCAAAATTAAAGATCAACTCAAAAATAGAGTATAACAGTTAATCACACGAAAATATAAATGTAGCTCCTTTAATGAGTAAATAAAGCTTTAAATACACTTTACACAATAATGAAGAAGCTTTTCTGATTCTCCTCAAGGTTGTTGAAGATTTGAATAAGCTCTTGAGGGGTTGGTGAACTTGAAATGAAAGCTTCTTTAACTTCACGAAGGCTTATTGCTTAGGGCTGAAATGAATGCTTAAAAAACCTTCTTTATTCCCTCCTTTAAGTGCTTTTTATAGCTTCAAATGATGGTGGAGAGTGATCTGGATAGTTTTAGAGCTGTTGGAGATCATTAAATGAGCATTAAATGTGCCAAAATAAGCTGAAAAGCTAGCCATTACGGAGTTTTTCCGTCACAAGGATCGACTCATACACATGAGTCGACTCATGGGGTCGACTTCTGTGGCATAGAACAGAAAATGATTGTTCTGTAATTTTGGCGTACACAACAATATGGGTCGACTCATAGGATCGACTCATGCACAGGGATTGACTCATGGGGTTGACTCAATTGGGTGTGCCAGTCAAAAAATCAGCATGCCGTTCAGCCTCTTTTGACATGAGTCGACTTATAGGGTCGATTCAATTTTATAAATATAATTTTCTTTCAAAATATACATCCAAAAATTTTAAAATTACTTCTAATAGATCATAAATCTTCTATTCTTGCTCTTGAGACTTTCGAATTAGGACTTGATGAAATAACGATTTTGCCCCTGATAAACAATAAATCTTTTTCTAAGCCAAAATCATTAGTAACCCCCTCAAATACTTTGTAATCATCAAAATCAATTCAAGGAGCAACATAATGTCATGCAAATGAGCAGAAAGATAATAAAAAAATATCCCATCGCATCCCTATATGATTGGTTTGTAGGGTACTATTCTTTAAATCTTTCACTTGTACTAAAATCAATCGCCTCTGTACCTGATGCCCATGCAATCAGGATGGCGATTACACTGCTGGTGTGTATAGCTTAGTGAACTAGTCCATTGTGATGTTCTTAATATTAACTCATTTTATGATCAAATCAAAAATAAGGTGAAAGTGCCTAGGATTTGCATGGATACTCGATGAGACCAGACCCAACTCAATGATGAACCCTTCATCAGGCACCTTTTCTAAGCAATCTTTACTAACAATATTTAACTGAAATAAATATAGTATGCTATTTGAAACTTTTTTAATTCACTGCTCTTCTAGTACTTCTCAAGTACTTTGAGAGTGCATTCCATAGTTTTCAAAAGATCATATCATGGATCAGCCCGAAATCAATGATTATACACAAGGTATAATTTGCATCAGGCTTGGTACATTGAATGTATGGATAAGTAAACACCTTTACACCCATTCATGTTGAACCCTTTCAACATTAAATTCTATGTACCTAGACTGGGACAAACCTTGCATCCACTTACATCGATCTTTATAGATGTATTGCTCCAAGAATTAATTTTGATGATTACAAACTATTTGAGGAGACTACTAATATGTTTCTTGTCTTTGAAAATTATTTTTATGATATTTCAGATAGTCTAAGAAATTAAGTTTAAAAAGCCACATCTAGCATGCCAAAGTTGAAATTTCTGCAAGATGGAGAAGTTTTCGAAGGTTTTTGAAAGTGTCCAAGTCATTTGAAAGTGTCCAAGTCATTTGAAAGTGTTTGGAAGTATGCTGATAAGTTTTAGACTTTAAATATATAAAAAATTAGGTTGGCACAAAATGGGGCAACCTATCTGGGTCATCTCCTTTCATTGGGTAGCCGGCATGCTTCATTTTGGCTCATGGCATGCAGTGGGATGACCCACCTTGGATGACCCATACAATAGGACAACCCACCTGGTGTTGGGAATAGTGTCCCAAAGTCAATCATCGTCTGTTGACGGTTGTGCTCATTTTTGTATATGTACATGAATTATGAATTAATAAAAATTATTTTGATATTTTTCATCACAAAATATTTCATCTTCTAATGAACTCCTATGTTGTGGTGAAGTCCTTAAGACTATTTAGACTCGACAAAGGAGGATTTGTCATTTAGTCCTTAAATCTGTTCGCGATCAAATGATACGTTGTTATCAAGGATGACAACGTTTATCAAGCATAGGTCGTTGTGTGCCATATAGGTTGGTTGTCCTCTTAACCAATGAGTGTAGAGACACTGGTATGGCATACAGGTGAGATGTAAGGGTACATCTGCACTGAACGTGACCGACTCTAGAGCTATTTCTGCTGTTGTTGGTGCAAAAATCTGCCTGCATCAGAGAAGCTAGAGTCGAGAGAATCACGGTCACCACCGGGACCTGCAAAAGAAGTCTAAACTGGAGTTGGGGTTGCTCTGGCAAGACCCTCTGACACTCAAGTCAGTTCTCTGCCTCAACAAGAATGGAGTGCTCGAACGAAAATTTTAGTAGAGTTTTGGGATAAAAATTAGAGCTTAGAGAATAACGTATCTGGGGTCCCTCTTTTATAGGCGGGGGAGCAACGGATTGATAGTGATTGTTTGTAACCACCTAGTCATGGGCCACACGGGGCCAGGAGAAATTTATCATGAAGAGTAATGGGGTGGAGTTGTGGCAGTCACCATGGCTCGCCATGTGGAATCAGTTATGGAGAGTGGAGCGGCGTCCGTTATCGTGACTCGCCAGGGAGTGATGGAGCCGCGCAGCATCCATCGCAGGAGGTGGAGCAAAATCGTGGCCGTTACTGCGCCCTGCCATATGGAGCCTATTGCGGGGAGTGGTGGAGCCGTGCAGAATCCGTCGCAGGAGGTGGAGCAGAATCGTGGCCGTTACTACGGCCTGTCAGGGAGTCCAGGCCTGTCGGTCGAAGCTCGGTTGAAGCACCTGGCGGAGAGAGGTGGCTATCCATCTGGAAGGAGCTTGGATATTGCTGGTGGGCCGTCCACCGTTGGGTGCCTTAAGCATTAGTACTATAGGCGAGGGCCATCTGCAATTGAAGTCGGAGACAAAGTCCGGCTCCCGTAGGAGTCCGGATGAAGTTCACCTGCAGTAGAAGTCGGAGATGAAGTCCGGCTCCTATGGGAGTCCGGATGAAATCTACCTGCAATTGAAGTTGGGGGTGAAGTCCGGCTCCCGTAGGAGTCCGGATGAAGTCTGTCTGCAATTGAAGTTGGGGGCGAAGTCCGGCTCCCATACGAGTCCGGACGAAGTCTACCTGTAATTGAAGTCGGGGGCGAAGTCCAGCTCCCATAGGAGTCCGGACGAAGTCTACCTGCAATTAAAGTCGGGGGCGAAGTCTGGCTCCCGTAGGAGTCCGGACGAAGTCTACCTGTAATTAAAGTCGGGGGTAAAGTCTGGCTCCCGTAGGAGTCCGGACGAAGTCTACCTGTAATTGAAGTCGGGGGCGAAGTCCGGCTTCCGTAGGAGTCCGGACGAAGTCTACCTGCAATTGAAGTTGGGGGTAAAGTCCGGCTCCTGTAGGAGTCCGAATGAAGTCTACCTGTAATTGAAGTCGGGGACGAAGTCTGACTCCCGTAGGAGTCTGGACGAAGTCTACCTGCAATTGAAGTTGGGGGCGAAGTCCGACTCTCGTAGGAGTTCGGATGAAGTCTACCTGTAATTGAAGTCAGGGGCGAAGTCCGGCTCCCGTAAGAGTCCGGACGAAGTCTACCTATAATTGAAGTTGGGGGCGAAGTCCGGCTCCCGTAGGAGTCCGAACGAAGTCTACCTGTAATTGAAGTCGGGGGTGAAGTCCGGCTCCCGTAGGAGTCCGGATGAAGTCTACCTGTAATTGAAGTCGGGGGCAAAGTCTGGCTCCCGTAGGAGTCCGGACGAAGTCTGCCTGCAAGTGAAGTCATGGGCGGAGTCCGGCTCCCGTAGGAGTCCAGACGAAGTCTACCTGTAGCCAGAGTCGGGGACGAGGTCCAGCTCCCGTAGGAGTTCGTCTGTCGTGAAGAATCTGCTCGACGCTGGTGGGGGTTTATCCATCAGCAGAACTAGAAAATACTGTGGAGGCTCGGCCGCCAGAGAGGTTTGAAAAGATGTCGCCGAAGTTCAGAAGTTGGCAGAATCTCCGGAGGGTCACTCCTGGCATGAACTTCGACTGAGGGGGTATTTTGTACCCAACACCACCAATCCTGTTGGTGCAAAAATCTGCCTACGTCAGAGAAGCTGGAGTCGAGGGAATCGCGGTCGCTGTCGGGACCTGCAAAAGAAGTCTAAATCGGAGTTGGGGTTGCTCCGGCAAGACCCTCCGACGCTCAAGTCAGTTCTCTGCCTCAACAAGAATGGAGTGCTCGAACGAAAATTTTAGCAGAGTTTTGGGATAGAAATTAGAGCATAGAGAATAACGTATCTGGGGTCCCTCTTTTATAGGTGGGGGGAGCAACGGATTGATAGCGATTGTTTGTAACTGCCTAGTCGTGGGCCGCACGGGGCCAGGAGGAATTTATCATGAAGAGTAATGGGGTGGAGTCGTGGCTGTCACCATGGCTCGCCATGTGGAATTAGTTACGGGGAGTGGAGCGGCGTCCGTTGTCGCGACTCGCCAGGGAGTGGTGGAGCCGCGCAGCATCCGTCGCAGGAGGTGGAGCAGAATCGTGGCCGTTACTGTGGCCTGCCACGTGGAGCCTGTTACGGGGAGTGGTGGAGCTGCGCAGAATCTGTCACAGGAGGTGGAGCAGAATCGTGGTCGTTACTGCGGCCTGTCAGGGAGTCCAGGCCTGTCGGCTGAAGCTCGGTTGAAGCACCTGGCAGAGAGAGGTGGCTATCCATCTGGAAAGAGCTTGGATATTGCTAGCGGGTCGTCCACCGTTGGGTGCCTTAAGCGTTAGTTCTATAGGCGAGGGCCATCTGCAATTGAAGTTGGGGACAAAGTTCAGCTCCCGTAGGAGTCCGGACGAAGTTCACCTGCAGTAGAAGTCGGGGATGAAGTCCGGCTTCCGTGGGAGTCCAAACGAAATCTACTTGCAATTGAAGTTGGGGGCAAAGTCCGGCTCCCGTAAAAGTCCGAATGAAGTCTGTCTGCAATTGAAGTTGGGGGCAAAGTCTGGACTCCTACGTCTACCTGTAATTGAAGTCGGGGGCAAAGTCCGGCTCCCGTAGGAGTCCGGACGAAGTCTACCTGTAATTGAAATCGGGGGCGAAGTCCGGCTCCCGTAGGAGTCCGGACGAAGTCTACCTGTAATTGAAGTCGGGGGCGAAGTCCGGCTCCCGTAGGAGTCCAAACGAAGTCTACCTGCAATTGAAGTTGGGGGCGAAGTCCGGCTCCTGTAGGAGTCCGGACGAAGTCTACCTATAATTGAAGTTGGGGGCGAAGTCTGGCTCCCATAGGAGTCCGGACGAAGTCTACATGCAATTGAAGTTGGGGGCGAAGTCTGGCTCCTGTAGGAGTCCGAACGAAGTCTACTTGTAATTGAAGTCGGGGGCGAAGTTCGGCTCCTGTAGGAGTCCGGATGAAGTCTACCTGTAATTGAAGTTGGGGGCGAAGTCCGACTCCCGTAGGAGTCCGGACGAAGTCTACCTGTAATTGAAGTCGGGGGTGAAGTCCGGCTCCCATAGGAGTCCGGATGAAGTCTACCTGTAATTGAAGTCGGGGGCAAAGTCCGGCTCCCGTAGGAGTCCGGACAAAGTCTCCCTGCAAGTGAAGTCGTGGGCAGAGTCTGGCTCCCGTAGGAGTCCGGACGAAGTCTACCTACAGCCGGAGTCGGGGATGAAGTCCGGCTCCCATAGGAGTTCGTCTGTCGTGAAGAATCTGGTCGATGCTGGTGGGGGTTTATCCATCGGCAAAACTCAAAAATGCTGCGGAGGCTCGACCGCCAGAGAGGTTCAAAAAGATGTTGCCGAAGTTCAGAAGTTGGCAGAATCCCCGGAGGGTCACTCCTGGCATGAACTTCGGCTGAGGGGGTATTTTGTACCCAACACCACCAATCCTGTTGGTGCAAAAATCTGCCTGCGTTAGAGAAGTTGGAGTCGAGGGAATCACGGTCTCCATCGGGACCTGCAAAAGAAGTCTAAATCGGAGTTGGGGTTGCTCCGGCATGACCCTCCGACGCTCAAGTCAGTTCTCTGCCTCAACAAGAATGGAGTGCTCGAATGAAAAATTTAGCAGAGTTTTGGGATAAAAATTAGAGCATAGAGAATAACGTATCTGGGGTCCCTCTTTTATAGGTGGGGGGAGCAACGGATTGATAGCGATTGTTTGTAACCGCCTAGTCGTGGGCCGCACGGGGTCAGGAGGATTTTATCATGAAGAGTAATGGGGTGGAGTCGTGGCTGTCACCATGGCTCGCCACGTGGAATCAGTTATGGGGAGTGAAGCGGCATCCATTGTCGCGACTCGCCAAGGAGTGGTGGAGCCATGCAGTATCCGTCGCAGGAGGTGGAGCAGAATCGTGGCCATTACTGCGGCCTGTCAGGGAGTCCAGGCCTGTCGGTCGAAGCTCGATTGAAGCGCTTGGCGGAGAGAGGTGGCTATCCATCTGGAAAGAGCTTGGATATTGCTGGCGGGCCGTCCACCGTTGTGTGCCTTGAGCGTTAGTACTATAGGCGAGGGCCATCTGCAATTGAAGTCGGGGACAAAGTCCGGCTCCCGTAGGAGTCCGGACGAAGTTCACCTGCAGTAGAAGTCAGGGATGAAGTCCGGCTCTCGTGGGAGTCTGGATGAAATCTACCTGCAATTGAAGTTAGGGGTGAAGTCTGGCTCCCGTAGGAGTCCGAACGAAGTCTGTCTGCAATTGAAGTTGCGAGCGAAGTTCGGCTCCCGTAGGAGTCCGGACGAAGTCTACCTGTAATTGAAGTCGGGGGCGAAGTCCGGCTTTCGTAGGAGTCCGAATGAAGTCTACCTGCAATTGAAGTTGGGGGTGAAGTCCGGCTCTCGTAGGAGTCCGGACGAAGTCTACCTGTAATTGAAGTCGGGGGCGAAGTCCGGCTCCCGTAGGAGTCCAGATGAAGTCTACCTGTAATTGAAATTGGGGGGGAAGTCCGGCTCCCGTAGGAATTCGGACGATGTCTACCTGCAATTGAAGTTGGGGGCAAAGTTCGGCTCCCGTAGGAGTCCGGACAAAGTCTACCTGTAATTGAAGTCGGGGGCGAAGTCCGGCTCCTGTAGGAGTCCGGACAAAGTCTTTCTGCAATTGACGTTGGGGGCGAAGTCCGGCTCCCGTAGGAGTCCGGATGAAGTCTACCTGTAATTGAAGTCGGGGGTGAAGTCCAGCTCCTGTAGAAGTCTGGACGAAGTCTACCTGTAATTGAAATTGGGGGCGAAGTTCGGCTCCCGTAGGAGTCCGGACGAAGTCTACCTGTAATTGAAGTCGGGGGCGAAGTCCAGCTCCCGTAGGAGTCCGGATGAAGTCTGCCTGCAAATGAAGTCGTGGGCGGAGTCCGGCTCCCGTAGGAGTCCGGACGATGTCTACCTGTAGTCGGAGTCGGGGATGAGGTCCGGCTCCCATAGGAGTCCGTCTGTCTTGAAGAATCTGGTCGACGCTGGTGGGGGTTTATCCATCGGCAGAACTCGGGAATGCTGCGGAGGCTCGGCCTCCAGAGAGGTTCGAAAAGATGTCGCCGAAGGTCGGAAGTTGGCAGAATCCCCGGAGGGTCACTCCTGGTACGAACTTCGGCTGAGGGGGTATTTTGTACCCAACACCAGTCCTCCTACTTTCAAGTTCAAGTTTCGAATGAAGAAAGTACAAAGGAATTTCACAGTCGAAGTTGTCCCCTTGAATCCTGTGCACGATCGCCCTCAGATATTTTGGCATTTAACGTGCGCATGCCGGAGCCTTTTTCCAATCGGGGTGATCCGAAGGATCCTTTCAGAATTCTCACCAGAGCGTAGTCCCAAGCGCCACTCCATAATGGTCCCGCCAGTGGTCAGCCCTACGCCACGGTGAGTGGGACACGTGGTGGGCACTGGTGGACTTAGGGATATCCACCACCATAACTGCGCCAGGCCCCATCGCTTATTTAAGCCCCCTCCTTCCCTCCAGGGGCTTTACTTCGCCTGAGAGTTGGCACCCTTCTTCTGCCTGAGAGTTTAGCCACCCCCATCGGCGCCCTTTTTGACTCCAAGTACTTTTCGCACCAGTCTTCGCCATCCCCACCGGCTCCTCACCACCTTCAGTCTTCCGAGCCCCTTCAAGAGGTTCTCCCGTCGAGGCTTCTGCCCCGGAGGCCAACCTTGAGAGGATGCCACGGACCAAGAGGAGTATGAGGGGGAAAACAGTGGCCTGCGAATTCTCCGGCTGTCGAACTATCACAGAGGGTTCTCATCGCCTCAAAAGGGGCTCGAGGGAGAATTCCTTCAACAACAGAAATTTAATAACGGGGACAACTGGTGAGCGCGTTCCGCTCGAGAATTTTGGAGTAGTTGAATGGGGTGACACCGGTCAAGGGGACAGAGTTATCGTCACAAGCTGTGGCGGGATTCTTGATGTCGTCGGGGCCGAGGGACCAGAAGCGATCGGTGCTGATGGTGGGGCAGTAGAACTTGTTGCGGGGATGGTGGAAGTAGCGCATGCCGACCTTGCCGGAGTACCTAGGACGGTGGTTGTCATGGAGCACACGGTGGTGGTGCATGCCTCCGGCACCATCACGGCCTACGGGGTACCTCCGGTTCTTCTTGATGTAGGTCGTCATCGCCACTGCCGTCGCCGTCGCTGTCCTTTCAATTCTATCTCCTCCTTTTCCCCCTAGGGTTGGGGCTTCGGCAACGGAGCAGAACGAGGCAAGGGGCGAGAGCAGAGGGGTTTATCACATACACCAAAAAATACTGCTAAAAAGGATGGAGCTGGAAGGAGAAGCTGAGAGCTTGAAGTGATCCCTAACGTGTTCCTTTTGGGTCTTGTAGTAATGTTCTTTTTCCTCGGCCCTCAAGGTCTTGTAACGTACATCTTGTTAATCGAGAATGAGAAGGAGATTTTGTTGTAGCTGTCTGCCGAACTTCTTCCATTCACCATTATTATTGTTGTATTCCTCTCCTCTTTTCCTTTTCGTCTGCTTACTCTCTTCTTCCCTCCCCCTTCTTCTCTTTTTTTTTTTTTTTTTTGTCGACGTCATCCGGAGGTTACTGGTCGTTGCTGCATCGGCTCGCTTTTCCAGTCATCCTTCTTCTTCAGCCTTGATGGCTCGAGCTTCTTTCAGCTTTTGCCTTGCTCGAAATTGATGCCGTTCGGAGGTACCCGATTGCCGTCGCATTGACCCATCCTTTCATCCATGGCCGCAGATTTGTCCGGGGCTGCTCGGGTTTGAAGCCCCCTTCCAGAGTTCGAGCTCAGAGGCCCGAGCTTCTCGTCACCCCAAGGAAGCCATCTTATTTCTGGTCTGTGTTGGGAGCTTTCTTGAAGGCCGGGGATTTTGATAAGAATTTCAATCCTCGCTGAGACGAGGTTCCTCATGTCTTCGATGCGATTTATTTTTCATTCGTCGCTGATGCAGTTTGTCACTTTCCTTTTTAACTCCCCTCCCCTCCCCTTTTTTCTTTTTCTTTTCTCTGAGTGAGGGTTTTCCCTCCATTCTTGGTGGGGTCGTGGGAGTGTGAAGGGGTCACCGATAAGGTTCCCTTCTTCTTATCTGGTCTTAAATGATCAGATCTCAATTGGCGTCAGGACGGGGTTCTTCCCCTGTTTCTGACGTAATCGGTTTTAGCTCAGATTAGGATGAGGTCCTCCTCTTGTCGCTAACGGGGCTATGGGGGCACATATGGGCGTTGCGGGGCCTCTCCCCCCATCCGGTCTAAGTGTGACCGGGCCTTCGACCTTACTCAAGTTAGGGCGAGGTTCTCCTCCTGTCCCTAACAGGGCTGTGGGGGCAAATATGGGCGTTGCAGGGCCTCTCCCCCCATCCGATCTAAGGGTAATCGGGCCTTCGACTTTGCTCATGTTAGGGCAAGGTTCTCCTCCTGTCCCTAACATGGCTGTGGGGGCGCATATGGGTGTTGCAGGGCCTCTCCCCCCATCCGATCTAAGGAGAATCGGGCCTTCGACTTTGCTCATGTTAGGGCGAGGTTCTCCTCCTGTCCCTAACATGGCTGTGGGGGAGCATATGGGCGCTGCTTGGCCTCTCCCCCCATCCGGTCTAAAGAGAACCGGGCCTTCGACTTTGCTCATGTTAAGGCGAGGTTCTCCTCCTGTCCCTAACATGGCTGTGGGGGCGCATATGGGCGCTGCAGGGCCTCTCCCCTCATCCGGTCTAAGGAGAACCGGGCCTTCGATTTTGTCGAGATGAAGTTCTCCTCCTGCTCCCGACACGGTTTGTTTTGACTGTCCTGTCGATATAGGCTCGTGCCAAGAGAGGAGATATGTAGACATAAAACTTTTATTTAAAATAAAGTTATCGGTAATACATTCGTAAGTTTTTCGAGCTCCATGGTCGCGGGAGGTCTGCTCCTCCGAGCTCCTTGAGGTAATAAGTTTCGGGTCGGACTACTTCTTTGACTTCGTACGGGCCTTCCCAATTTGGGGCGAGCTTCCCTCGATCCTGAGGTTACGAGACAGCGGCTCGTCGAAGCACTAGATCTCCTACTCTAAAGACTTTATTCTTGACACGGGAATTGTAATAGCGGGCGACTTTCTGTCTGTAGGCTACCATCCAAACTTAAGCTACCTCCCGCTTTTCTTCCAGTAAGTCGAGGTTGGCTTTAAGACCTTACGAATTGTGATGTTCGTTGAATGCCACGACTTGTGCCGATGAGAGTTTAAGCTCAATTGGGATAACAGCCTCCGTTCCGAAGGCTAGAGCGAAGGGGGTCTCCCCCGTGGGTAGTCTTTGGGTAGTTCGGTATGCCTACAGCACATGATAAAGTTCATTTGCCCAAGTTCCCTTCGCCTTTTCGAGCCTTGTCTTGATCCCCTGCAGCAGGATTCTGTTGGTCACTTCAGCTTCGCCGTTCGCCTGAGGATGGGCTACTGATGTAAAGTTGTGGGAGATGTTTAGGTCCTCACAAAATTTGGCAAATCTCGCTCCCATGAATTGCCTCCCATTATCAATAATTAGGGTTCTCGGCAGGCCGAACCTGCAAACGATTGACTTCCAGACGAAGTCTTGCACTTTAGCTTCTGTGATTTTCGCCAGCAGTTCGGCCTCAACCCACTTGGTGAAATAGTCAATCGCCACCAGGAGGAACTTCCTCTGCCCCTGAGATATGCCATCAGTGGGTCGATCCAACTGGGCTCATGATCAATTTCTATCACGAGCCATGATTCTTCCGTACTTGGGTACTTCAGAACTTCAAAGAGAACACCTTTGGGCAATTCAGCTGGAGCCAGCATAGCTAGCTTGGAGAGAAGATCGGCCCTAGTATTTTTCATTCTTGAAATCTGCCTGATGTGGAAGCTACTAAAGGCGGGGACGAGCTCCTTTACCTTTTCAAGATACTTAGCCATGCTGTCCTCCCGCGCTTCATAGTTTTTGTTGACTTGTCCCACTACCAATTGGGAGTCGCTGTGAACTTGGAGCCGATCTACTCCCAATTCTTTGGCGATCCTTAACCCTGCGACCAGAGCTTCATATTCAGCTCCATTGTTTGTTGCGGGGAACTCGAAGCACAGAGCGTACTCCACGATGATTCCCTCTGGACTGATCAAGATCAGGCCCATGCCTG
This sequence comes from Elaeis guineensis, assembly GCF_000442705.2. Classification (NCBI taxonomy): domain Eukaryota; kingdom Viridiplantae; phylum Streptophyta; class Magnoliopsida; order Arecales; family Arecaceae; genus Elaeis; species Elaeis guineensis. The sequence goes on from NC_025993.2 coordinate 124,492,244, forward strand.
CGCCTGACATGTTGGAAGACCCATCCACGTAGAGGGCCCAAAAGCAACCAGGGAGGTCAGCTTCTTCTTCAGGGGGGTTCGGTCAGGGCTCAAGGTCGTCCATTTCATCCTGTTCCGGTTCGACCTCCTCCGAGATAGTGCACTCTACTATAAAATTTGCCAATATCTAGGCTTTTATCGTCGGTCTAGGTCGATAGTTAATGTCGAATTCGGTGAGCTCAATCGCCCATTTTGCCATCCTCTTGGAGGCATTTGCCCGATGGAGAATCGCCTTGATCGGCTGGTCGGTGAGCAACGTTACGGTGTGCCCTTGAAAGTAGGGTCGGAGCCTCTGGACTGCAATCAATAGGGCGTAAGTTAGCTTTTCTAATTTAGTATACCTGGTTTCGGCGTCTCTCAATGCATGACTGATGTAGTAGATCGACCGTTGAATTTTTGCTTCTTCCTTGACGAGAACTGCTGCGAGAGCCATAGGGGAGACCGCCAGGTATAAGAACAGCTCCTCTCCAGGATCGGGCTTTGCTAACAGCAAAGGTGAGCCGAGGTAGCTCCTTAGTTCTTCGAATGCCTATTGGCACTCAGTGGTCCAATAGAAGTCCTTCGGTTGCTTGAGGGTTTAGAAGAAGGGTAAGCACCGTTCGGCCGATCTCGCGACGAAGCGATTCAGGGCTGCTACCCTCCCTGTAAGGCATTGAACCTCTTTTATCGACTTCGGGGGGGGCCATCTCCTGGATGGCATGAATTTTCTCTGGATTGACTTCAATCCCATGTCTCGACACCATGAAGCCCAGGAACTTCTCCGAGGTCACTCCAAAAGTGTTGCCCAGCTATGCAACCCAAGAGGGGGGGTGAATTGGGTTTCTAAAAATTTTAGGCTTAATTAATTACTTATGATGAATGAGAACAAAGACTTTAAATTAAGATTAATTTCCTAAAGCAAGAATGCAAGGATATAATAAAGAAATAAAGAGAAACAATAAAGCACACCACAAACACAAGGATTTATAGTGGTTCGGTGCCAACCTTGCACCTACATCCACTCCCCAAGCTCCTACTTAGGAATTTCAATCCACTATACTTGTATTCAACCCGAATACAAAAGTCGGAAACTCCGACACTAGCTATCCCAAGCTAGTCTACTTATTTCTCGGGTACAAGCTAACCCAAAACACTCCGATTTCAGGTTCGGATCAACCTTTCCTTATTTTGAAAATCCTCCAAAAATAAGAACAATTACTCACAAAGAGTAAGAAAATTTAGAGCACAAATTAATACAATAACAGCTCCTTAAATGAGCGAATATAACAATAAAAATACTTTACTTAAATGAAGAATCTCCTTTTTGGATTTTCTCAAGGTGGATGAACGCTTGAATGAACGCTTGAGAAGAAGATGATCTTTGATTGAGGACTTCTTAAAGGCTTTGAAAGATCTCTTGATCAACGTTGAACAATAGGCTTGAAAAATCCTCTCTTTGAATGCTCTTGCTTTTCTCTTTCACAATCTCTCTTGTATATTGTGGATCACTTGTCTCTCTCGTGTAGATTTTGGATCCTCTTTTCTTTTTCTCTCGAATGTCTCGTTGATCACTTCATGTATATTTTGGATCCTCTCAAATTGTATCTTTGATCTACAATTTCTTTCACCATTTGAAACCTTTTATAGCCTTAAGAAACAAGAGAAAACATATTAGGTAGAAAAAGAGCCGTTAGAGCATTTTTAGGAAGCATAAAAGGCAATTAAAATGGGCAAAAAACTAGCCGTTGCTGACATTTTCCATCGCAGGGGTCGACTCATGAGTCGACTCATGCTTCAGGAGTCGACTCATGAGTCGACTTCTGTTGCATTAGCCAGAAACTTTGATTTCTGGATTTTTTGGCCCAAATCAGCAGAGGTCGACTCATGAGTCGACTCATGCCTTGTGGGTCGACTCATGAGTCGACTCACAGGTCATGCCAAGCCAAAAATCCAGCATGCCAAGGGAAATTTTTGCGTGCCAATCAGCTCATAGTGCCATGAGTTGACTCATGAGTCGACTCATGCACTTCAAACCTTCATAACTTCAAAAATATAAGTCCAAAAATAATGTAATTTTCACCAATATATTACTAATCATTTGTTCTACCAAATGATACTATCAAATCAGAGTTTTAGTAAAATTACAATTTTGCCCTTGAAGAGCATAAGGACTTTTTCAATTTAAAATTATTTGTATCCCTTCAATCTGCTTTGTAATCATCAAAATCAATCTAGGAGCAACAATCTCCCCCTTTTTGATGATGACAAAATATTTGAACAAAAGTATTTATGTGAAACACTAATTTCAAAAGAATGCATTATAGGTGTATATGCTTGAAAAGAGTATGATTCTTTTGGCATGTAATATAAATGGTCATATACAAAAATAATTTGTCCATTTGCTTAAGGATTTGAAGATATGCTCATTGGATTATGTGATTTTGGTGTTAGAGCGGAAAACTTGTTTTTGTTATCAGATTAAGCTGTATTTTGAAAATTTCATTCTCATTTGATTTTAGTTTTAGCATCAGAGCAAAAAATACTTATGTGCTTTAATTACTTTTTGATAAAAAAAATTATGTGTGCCAAAGTATGTTTAAGAGTTGATTTTGAAAGTGTATTAGCTCATTTTGAGTTTAAGTTATATCAGAGCAAGAGAAAAATAAATTTTGCAATGTATCAGAGCAAGAAAACAATTTTACAATGTATCAGAGAAGATTTTGTAATGTATCAGAGAAAATTTTATAATGTATGAGAGAAAATTTTACAATGTATCAGAGAAAATTTTTACAATGTATCAGAGCAAGTTAAAAAAAAATTTAAGATGTATCAGAGTAAGTTAAATTTCTTAAGATGTATCAAGGTAAATAAAATTTCAAAAGATGTATCAGAGCAAGTTGGAATTTTGAAGTATATCAGAGCATATTTAAATTTTTAAAGCAAATCAGAGCATATGTAAAGAAGTAATTTAAAAGTTACTTATTTGCATTGTACTTAGCATTGTATTTTTGATATTGTTCTTTAAATTTTCAATTCATTCATTAATTTCTCATAATTTATAGTTTTGATTGCTTTTTCTTTAATTGCTCATAATTTATGGTTTTGCTTTTGATGGATGGCTTTTTGTTTAATTTCTGTCTGATACCAAATTTCTCTCCCTTTTTGACATCATCAAACATGGTTAACTTCTCCTTTTTCTGAAAAATTCTTTAATTTCTTCCCCTTTAGAGTTAATCACAGATGTTTGCTCCGCCTTAATACAGCAATTATTAACAGCAAACAACAACAAAGAGAAGATAATATTTCAACAAGGAGAATATATATAACCAAAATATGATCAACATCATTACAAAAGGTAGAAATATAAGTAAAAGATGATTCCATTAAAACCATAATTGTTTCAATACATAGTTCATATTATAAAAGTCAACCAGCTAATTGTCAATACATGGCCCCAAAATACAGATCCTAGAACAAGACACTAACACCTAGGATCTAGTAATGATCAAGACAAGTCAAAGATCGGAGTCATCAGATATGAGATGAGAAGTTGATGGATCAGAAGTGCGTCCTCTACCCCGTCTGCCTCTGGCACGAGCAGGAGAGCGAGATGAACTGGGAGGCTGAGTACGCTGAGATGCTAAGGACTGAACAGAAAGGATGAGTCTGATGGAATCAAGTACATTCAGTGCTCTGGAAACAGACTGTAGTAGAGCAGTGAACTGAGTGGTAGCATGCTCACTCGATCCTCGGATCTCTTTCCTCAGTAACTCATATCCACCTTCTAGTGCTCCTCTGAGCCTGCCAGCCTCTGCAGTGAGGTCTGTGACCTCAATAGTTGACTCCTGTGGCTTGGGATGGGCCAAAGCAAGGACTTGCCCCTGCAAGTCTAGAACTCTGCCAGTCAGTCTCCAGACTGTGTCCTCAAGCTGCTGGATCCGGATGGACTGATCTGATATCATCTGAAACACAGTGGAGATGTGGGGAGTAATGGTCTGATCAAAAGAGGTGGCTCCTGGTGCAAAAGAAGTACTACTCCACTGGCTAGACAGCAAAGAAGCCACACGCTGTGATATATGCTCGATCTGATCATCAGCCAGTCTGAACTCTGAATGAGGTGCTCTGCTCTCTGGCTGATACACTGGTGTGGGCATCCTAGTAAACTCTGAAGGGCCAGCCTCTGTATCAGGAATGAACTGGATATTTGGTGATGCTGCCCTGAAGTCATGGACAGGAGATGATGGACCTTCTTCTTCTACTCTGCCTTCAGTTCTGTCTTCAGCTCTATCTTCAGTTCTCTCTTCAGTTCTCTCCTCAGATCCCTTGATCCAACCACCATCAGTCTTTGTAAATCTCATTCGGTGCAGGGTGTGTTGGTTGAAAGTGTCCACATGAGAGAGCTTAGTAGAAGCCTCCCCCTCACAGCTAACTCCAAACCTCCTAAATACTCTAGTAAGGGCCATACCATAAGGCAAGTGTGCCTTGGATCTGTTCAAAGTTTCTCTCATGGCCTCTATCATAAGTGCAGGGAGGTTCAGGGGGGTCTGAGTGATGACATGAAACATGATACATACATCTCTGCTGGAAAGTAAGTCATGCCTACCACTCCTAGGAAAGAAGAGCTTCGTTACCATCTGATGTAGGATCCTCATTTCAATGGACAAAATCTTTGCTTCCAATTTGTTTAAACTTCCTGAGTAAGTTCCCCCTAAAATAACTCTGATCCCCTCTTCTTTTACTGGGAGTTCCATATAAGAGTAACCCTCACTAGGCAACTGAAGAATTTCTCCCAATATACTAGAATCCAAGCAAATATCAATACCCTTGACTGTTGAAGTCACTGACCCATTTCCATAATGTAGGTTCTGGTAGAATTCTCTAACTAGGTCAACATAGGTGACTTCCTTAAGGGAGCAGTAGAAATCCCATCCTTGGTTTTTAATCTTACTTGCAAAAGTAAAACCTTCTTTCTCAAAGAACCGAAAATCTATATTCTTCCCGGTTTCGACTTTTCTATCAGAAAGAGGATTCACACTGGGGCTTAGGAAGGATTGAGAGGGACCTTGAGCAAATACTGAAGCTGGAGTGGGAGCAGTTGAAGACTGAGCATGCCTTTTCTTTCGGATAATTTTTTCAGGCTCACGGATTGACTTTCTTCTTTGGGGAAGTTTCATCTTTGGAGCCATATTCAATATAGTAGCAGGCAAGGAGACTTGAATTGAGTGGAGGAGGGATCACCAGAGAGTAAAGAGGGATTTTGGTGGAGAAAAGAAGTGGATTTGGGAAGATCGGTGAAGTGCTAGGGCACGTTCCAACCGTGCCAAACAATGCGAGAAAGCACAAAAAATCTCTTTCCAAGGAGGCGATTTTTGGTGGAGAGGAGGAGGGAGAATTGCCTCGAAATAAATCTTTGGATTTGGAGCAAAAAGAATTGGAGAAGATGGCTTTTGGAAGGAGGATGATGAGAAGATGAGTCGTCTCACGAACAGGGTCTCTTATAAAAACAATGAGCCCGTGGGAAGTTTGAGGAAATAACAAGTTTGCCATTGAGTCGACTCATGGGGGTCGACTCATGAAGTTCAGAAATTCAAAAAAAATATGAATAAATTCCAGAAAAATTTGAAATTTTGGGAGAAGGAGTTTTGCTCAATGATAAGTTTTTAGAATGATAAATTTGAGCTTTTGGGACCAGGATAGATGTTGGAAATTGAGTTCTAAGAATTTTGACATCAATTCTTGGAAATTGAAAAAAATTTAGGCATATGGATCTAGAATTCCTAGATTTCTCCTAATTTCACAGAATCTATCCTCACTAAGAGCCTTTGTAAAGATATCAGCTAATTAATTTTCAGTGCAAACATATTCAAGAATTATATTTTTGTTTTGAACATGTTCTCTTATAAAATGATGTCTTATTTCAATATGTTTGGATCTTGAGTGTTGAATTGGATTTTTAGATAGATTTATGGCACTTGTGTTATCACATCTTATTGGTGTTTCATTAAGTTTGATTCCAAAGTCTTCGAGTTGTTGCTTAATCCACAAGATTTGAGCACAACAACTTCCGGCTGCAATGTATTCGGCCTCAGCCGTAGACAGTGCCACCGAATTTTGTTTCTTGCTAAACCATGAGATTAGGTTAACTCCAAGAAATTGGCAAGTTTCACTTGTGCTTTTTCTATCTAATTTACATCCAGCAAAATCAGCATCTGAATATCCTAATAAATCAATTTGTGAGTCCTTAGAGTACCATAACCCTAGAGTTTGAGTACCATTTAAGTATCTAAGGATTCTTTTAACAGCATTCAAATGAGATTCTTTAGGATTAGATTGATATCTAGCACATAAACAAACACTAAACATGATATCAGGCCTACTTGCAGTTAAATATAATAATGAGCCAATCATACCTCTATAGTATTTTAAGTCTACACTTTTACCTTCATCATCCTTGTCAAGCTTACATGAGGGACTCATTGGTGTGCCAATTGGTTTGCAGTTCTCCATTCCAAATCTTTTGAGTAGTTCCTTGGTGTACTTGCTTTGGGTGATGGAGATTCTCTCTTTTGATTGTTTGATTTGGAGTCCGAGGAAGAAGGTGAGTTCTCCCATCATGCTCATCTCGAACTCCCCTTGCATAAGCTTAGCAAAGTCTTGACAAAGGGATTCATTAGTAGACCCAAAAATTATGTCATCAACATAAATTTGTATAACTAGCATATCATTTTGATTTCTTTTAATAAATAGGGTTGTATCTACATTACCTCTTGAAAAACTATTATTTAGTAGAAATTTGCTTAGCCTTTCATACCATGCTCTAGGTGCTTGTTTTAATCCATATAAAGCTTTATTTAATCTAAAGACATGATTAGGAAAAGCATGATTTTCAAATCTAGGGGGTTGTTCTACATATACTTCTTCAGCGATATATCCATTTAAAAATGCACTTTTAACATCCATTTGAAATAATTTAAATTTCATAAAGCAAGCATATGCAAGTAGAAGTCTAATAGCTTCTAATCTAGCAACAGGTGCAAAGGTTTCATCAAAATCAATTCCTTCTTCTTGATTATATCCCTTAGCAACCAGTCTTGCTTTATTTCTAATTACATTTCCATGCTCATCTAATTTGTTTCTAAAGACCCATCTTGTGCCAATTATTGAATAATCTTTAGGTCTTGATACTAAGGTCCAAACATTATTTTTTTCAAATTGATTAAGTTCCTCTTGCATAGCATTAATCCAATTATGATCATTTTTAGCTTCTTCAAAAGTTTTAGGTTCAAGATGAGATACAAAAGCACAATGATTAACTACATCTCTAAGTGAAGAACGGGTTTTTACCCCATGCATAGGATCACCAATAATTAACTCCTTAGGGTGGTTGTGAACATACCTCCATTCCTTGGGTAGGTTATTTGTACCTTGAGGTTGTTCTTGAATTTCTTCACCTCTCTCATTTTGTTCGTCTTCTTGATCCTTGTCTTCTGGAGTTGCTGAATCTTTCAGAGTGATCTCCTTCATACCTTCTATTAGTGGATCTGCATCATCGACACTTTCATTCTTCCTTGAAGGAAGATCGTTAGATTCATCAAAAACAACATGTATGGACTCCTCAACTACTAAAGTTCTTTTGTTGAAAACTCTAAATGCTTTACTAGTGGAGGAGTAACCTAGAAGGATTGCTTCATCTGATTTTGCATCAAATTTATCAAGTTTTTCTTTGCCATTATTTAATACAAAACATCGGCAACCAAAGACATGAAAATATGCAATATTTGGTTTTCTTCCTTTCCAAAGTTTATAGGGGGTTTTCTTTAAAAATTGTCTAATCAAAGCACGATTTAAAATGTAACATGCTGTGTTAATTGCTTCCGCCCAAAAATATCTTGGAAGGTTGCTTTCACAAAGTATGGTACGGGCCATTTCTTCTAAGGTTCTGTTTTTCCTTTCAACTACCCCATTCTGTTGGGATGTCCTAGGAGCAGAGAAGTTATGGCCAATTCCATTTTCATCACAAAAATTTTCAAAGTCTTGATTTTCAAATTCAGTTCCATGATCACTTCTAATATTTTGAATTGAAAACCCTTTTTCATTAGTGACTTTTCGGTGAAATTTAGTGAAAATATAAAAAGTTTCATTTTTGTGTGCCAAAAAGAAAACCCAAGTAAAACGAGAGTAATCATCTATAATTACAAAGCCATATCGTTTTCCTCCTAGACTAGTGGTTCTAGTTGGTCCAAATAAGTCCATATGCAAGAGCTCTAAAGGTCTAGAAGTTGAAACAGTATTTTTGGATTTAAATGAAACTCTAGTTTGTTTACCTAATTGGCATGCATTACAAATTCTATCCTTTTCAAAATTCAGTTTTGACAAACCAAGAACTAATTCTTTCTTAATTAATTTTGAAAGAAAATGCATGCTAATATGTGCAAGTCTACGATGCCAAAGCCAACTAGTCTCATTAACTTTAGCATTCAAGAAAACCAGGCATTGCATGTCTAATTTGGCTAAATCATTCAAATCTACCATATAAATATTGCCATGCCTATGTCCTATCAATTTAATGCCATCGTTAATAGGACTAGTCACAATGCAAACAGATGATTCAAAAACAACTTTATACCTTTTATCACAAAATTGACTAATGCTAAGTAAGTTATGCTTTAAACCTTTAACTAATAAAACATTCTCAATGTATTTGGAGGGAGTGATACCAATGTTACCTATCCTGATGATCTTTCCTTTGCCATTATCTCCAAAGGTGACCATCCCTCCATCCTTAGCATCAAGCGTGATGAATTATGATTCATCACCAGTCATGTGTCTCGAGCATCCACTGTCAAGATACCATTTCCTGTTTCCTCCTTGGGATGCTAGACACACCTGCAAGCAAAGGTCAAGTTTCTGTCTTAGGTACCCAAGCTTTCTTGGGTCCTTTTAGGTTAGTCAGAATGGTTCCTTTTGGAACCCATATTTTCTTTATAGTTGTGTTTGCAGATTTGAGGCATGTGTATGATTTATGTCCTATTCTACCACATTTGAAATAAGTGATATTTGTAGACTTGTTACTTGAATAATTTACATAAATATTCTTCAGAAATTTTTGTTTCTTCAGGGGTTTATAGCCAAGTCCAGCCTTATCATATATAGCTTTCTGATTATCAAGAATCATATTTAGTTTGTTTGAACTTAAGGTGAACTTATCTACTATAGGTTTCAGCTTGTTAATTTCATTTTTTAAGTTTTGATTTTCTTGAATCAAGGTAGATTTTTCAATTGAAAGGTTTTCAGCTTGTTTCACTAAGGACTGATTTTCTAATTTCAGTTCTTTGTTTTTCTTCCCTAGTTTCTTTAATTCATCAATTAAATCATAGAATGCTTCATGCAATTCTTCAAAAGTAAATTCACTAGTGGATTCAGAAGTTACCTCATTTTGGTGTGCCATCAGGCACAGGTTGGCTTGTTCTGTTGAGGTTTCCTCATCGGAGCTTGAGTCATCACTCGCACTCCAAGTCGCCATCATTGCTTTCTTTTTGAACTTTTTGGGACCTTTCTTCAGTTGTGGACATTCGGATCTGAAATGTCCCGGCTTCTTGCACTCGTAGCATATAAGGGGTTGATCTTTCTCTTTCTCTTTGCTTTGTTCCCCTTTTGTGAACTTCTTTCTCATCCCCTGTTTCCTTTTTCTTAGAAACTTCTTGAATCTCCGGGTGATGAGTGCCATCTCTTCATCCTGTTCTTCATCTTCAGTGTCATCCGTTTCATAATCAGGCGAAGCTGTGGATTTAAGGGCAATGGTTCTTTTCTTTTTGACTTCATCCTCTTGATGTTGCTTCATGCTAAGTTCATGAGTCATCAAGGATCCAAGAAGCTCTTCTAGAGGTAGAGTGTTCAAGTCCTTTGCTTCTTGGATGGCAGTCACCTTAGCTTCCCAAGTTCTTGGCAATGACCTGAGAATCTTCCTTACTAGTTCACTGTTAGTATAAGATTTGCCAAGACTCTTCAAACCATTAATTATATCAGTAAAACGAGTAAACATAGCAGTTATGGACTCATCATGCTCTATTTTGAACAATTCATATTTATGCACTAGCATGTTTATTTTAGTCTCTTTTACTTGATTTGTTCCCTCATGGGTTACTTCTAACCTATCCCATATTTCTTTAGCAGATGCACAAGTAGAAATACGATTAAATTCATTTACATCTAGTGCACAATAAAGAACATTCATAGCTTTAGCATTTAATTGTACCAATTTCTTATCAACCTCATCCCATTCTTTCTCGGGTTTGGTTGACTCCTCACCATCTATAATCTTGGTGAGTGTGTGAGGACCATTCACTATGATACTCCACATATCATAGTCGAGTGCTTGTATGAATATCTTCATCCGAGCTTTCCAATAGGTGTAATTAGACCCATTAAAAAGTGAAGGTCGGTTTGTAGATTGCCCCTCGGCTAGAGAAGTACCGACATGGATTGCCATAGATCTTTGGCTCTTTGATTGTTAGATCAAAAAAGGGCTAGAGCACCGTGCTCTGATACCACTTGTTGCCCAGCTATGCAACCCAAGAGGGGGGGTGAATTGGGTTTCTAAAAATTTTAGGCTTAATTAATTACTTATGATGAATGAGAACAAAGACTTTAAATCAAGATTAATTTTCTAAAGCAAGAATGCAAGGATATAATAAAGAAATAAAGAGAAACAATAAAGCACACCACAAACACAAGGATTTATAGCGGTTCGGTGCCAATCTTGCACCTACATCCACTCCCCAAGCTCCTACTTGGGAATTTCAATCCACTATACTTGTATTCAACCCGAATACAAAAGTTGAAAACTCCGACACTAGCTATCCCAAGCTAGTCTACTTGTTTCCCGGGTACAAGCTAACCCAAAATACTCCGATTTCAGGTTCGGATCAACCTTTCCTTGTTTTGGAAATCCTCCAAAAATAAGAACAATTACTCACAAAGAGTAAGAAAATTTAGAGCACAAATTAATACAATAACAGCTCCTTAAATGAGCGAATATAACAATAAAAATACTTTACTCAAATGAAGAATCCCCTTTTTGGATTTTCTCAAGGTGGATGAACGCTTGAATGAACGCTTGAGAAGAAGATGATCTTTGATTGAGGACTTCTTGAAGGCTTTGAAAGATCTCTTGATCAAGGTTGAACAATAGGCTTGAAAAATCCTCTCTTTGAATGCTCTTGCTTTTCTCTTTCACAATCTCTCTTGTATATTGTGGATCACTTGTCTCTCTCGTGTAGATTTTGGATCCTCTTTTCTTTTTCTCTCGAATGTCTCGTTGATCACTTCGTGTATATTTTGGATCCTCTCAAATTGTATCTTTGATCTACAATTTCTTTCACCATTTGAAACCTTTTATAGCCTTAAGAAACAAGAGAAAACATATTAGGTAGAAAAAGAGCCGTTAGAGCATTTTTAGGAAGCATAAAAGGCAATTAAAACGGGCAAGAAACTAGCCGTTGCTGACATTTTCCGTCGCAGGGGTCGACTCATGAGTCGACTCATGCTTCAGGAGTCGACTCATGAGTCGACTTCTGTTGCATTATTCAGAAACTTTGATTTCTGGATTTTTTGGCCCAAATCAGCAGAGGTCGACTCATGAGTCGACTCATGCCTTGTGGGTCGACTCATGAGTTGACTCACAGGTCATGCCAAGCCAAAAATCCAGCATGCCAAGGGAAATTTTTGCGTGCCAATCAGCTCATAGTGCCATGAGTTGACTCATGAGTCGACTCATGCACTTCAAACCTTCATAACTTCAAAAATATAAGTCCAAAAATAATGAAATTTTCATCAATAGATTACTAATCATTTGTTCTACCAAATGATACTATCAAATCAGAGTTTTAGTGAAATTATGATTTTACCCTTGAAGAGCATAAGGACTTTTTCAATTTAAAATTATTTGTACCCCTTCAATCTGCTTTGTAATCATCAAAATCAATCTAGGAGCAACAAAAAGCATATTTAGTCGGGTTCAGCTTCATCTTATATTTCTGGAGGATGCCGAAGGTCTCCTCGAGGTCGACGACGTGGTTCGTGGAAGATTTGCTTTTCACGAGCATGTTGTCCACAAAGACCTCCATGTTGCGGTCGATCTGCTCCTTGAAAATTTTGTTCACCAGCCGCTGATAGGTCGCACCTGCATTTTTGAGGCCAAAAGGCTTGACCTTGTAACAATAAAGGCCACGGTTAGTAACGAAAGCAGTCTTTTCTTCAACTTCTGGCACCATCCTGATTTGGTTATAGCCAGAGAATGCGTCCATAAAGGTGAGAAGCTCATGGCCTGAGGTCGTGTCCACCAGTTGACCAATTCTGGGTAAAGGGTAGCTATCCTTTGGGTAGGCTTTATTCAGCTTTTTGAAGTCTATACACATCCTCTACTTGCCATTTGCCTTGTTGACTAGGACAACGTTGGAAATCCAGTCAGGATAATTGACTTCTCTAATGAATCCGGCTTTCAGAAGTTTGTCCACTTCCTCGGCTATCGCTTTCTACCTCTCCGGTGCGTGGCCTCAGATTTTTTCTTTCATCGATCGATGCTTTGGATCGACAGCCAGATGATGCTCCATGACTTTCGTGTCAATCTCCGGCATGTCTGTCAGAACCCAAGCGAAAATGTCCGCATTCTTTCATAGAAAATCGACGAGATGCTCCCGCACCTCTTCCCCCAGGTTAGATCCGATCTTCACCACATGCCCCGCATTCCCGTCGCTCAAAGGGATCGAAACCAGATCTTCGATTGGGCCGCCCCTCTCCTCAGCGAGGTCGTCGCGGGCGTCCAGCCCATCAACTAGACAGAGGTCGGATTGGTCACTTCTTTGCAAGGCTATGTTGTAGCAGTGTCTGGCCAGGGCTTGGTCTCCCCTGACTTCTCCGACCCCCTGGTTGGTAGGAAATTTCAATTTCAAATGGTAGGTTGACACGACGACCTGGAGAGCATTGAGGCCAGGTCGGTCGAGGATTGCGTTGTAGGCTGACGGTGCCTTCACCACTAGAAAATTCACCAGAGCCTTGGATTGTCTTGGATATCGACCCGCAGCTACAGTCAAAGTTATCACTCCCTCCATCGGGACAGCATCGCCGGTAAACCCTACCAGAGGGAAGCTAATTGGTCCTAAATCGCCGTCAAGGATGGATATTCTTGAGAAGGCATTGTAGAACAAAATATCTGCCAAACTTTCATTGTCGACAAGAATGCGACGGACGTCATAGTTAGCTATATTCAAGAAAACTACAACCACGTCGTTATGAGGAAATTGAACTCCCCGAGCATCTTCTTTAGTGAAAGTTATGGATTCCTCAATCTTTTGTCGCTTGGGAGGTCCGACCAATACGCCGGTCGCTCTCCATCGGGATTCTTTCGAGATGGTGTTGGCAAAATCCATCGGAGGTCGATTGTCTGACCACTCCATGCCGACGGTCGTTGCAGGAGGGGGAGGAGCCTGGGAAACTGGAGGCAAGGTTGGAGCCTGAGATCTGGCCGCAGAGGCCGTGGGCCGCCATGTGGATGCTTCGCGGGAAGGCATCGGGCGAAGATCTAGTGGGGGAAGGAAGAGAGGACATCAGAAAGGATGACCGGAGGCGATCCCGTTGAGCGCTCCTTTAAAAACAAGGGTACTATGAAGACATTCTCCTTCCTCTAGCATCAATTCTGTTGGTGCAAAAATCCACCTACGTCAGAGAAGCTGGAGTCGAGGGAATCGCGGTCACCATCGGGACATGCAAAAGAAGTCTAAACCGGAGTTGGGGTTGCTCCGACAAGATCTTCTGATGCTCAAGTCAGTTCTCTGCCTCAACAAGAATGGAGTGCTCGAACGAAAATTTTAGCAGAGTTTTGGGATAGAAATTAGAGCTTAGAGAATAATGTATCTCGGGTCCCTCTTTTATAGTCGGGGGGAGCAACGGATTGATAGCGATTGTTTGTAACCGCCTAGTCGTGGGCCACACGGGGCCAGGAGGAATTTATCATGAAGAGTAATGGGGTGGAGTCATGGCTGTCACCATGACTCGCCACGTGGAATCAGTTACGGGGAGTGGAGCGGTGTCCGTTGTCGTGACTCGCCAGGGAGTGGTGGAGTCGTGCAGCATCCGTCGCAGGAGGTGGAGCAGAATTGTGGCCGTTACTACGGCCTGCCACGTGGAGCCTGTTGTGGGGAGTGATGGAGTCACGCAGAATCCGTCACAGGAGGTGGAGCAGAATCGTGGCCGTTACTGCGGCTTGTCAGGGAGTCCAGGCCTATCGGCCGAAGCTCGATTGAAGCGCCTGGCGGAGAGAGGTGGCTATCCATATGGAAGGAGCTTGGATATTGCTGGCGGGCCGTCCACCATTGGGTGCCTTGAGCGTTAGTACTATAAGCGAGGGCCATCTGCAATTGAAGTCGGGGACAAAGTCCGACTCCCGTAGGAGTCCGGATGAAGTTCACCTGCAGTAGAAGTCGGGGATGAAGTCCGGCTCCCGTGGGAGTCCGGATGAAATCTACCTACAATTGAAGTTGGGGGCGAAGTCCGGCTCCCGTAGGAGTCCGGATGAAGTCTGTCTGCAATTGAAGTTGGGGGCGAAGTCCGGCTCCCGTAGGAGTCCGGACGAAGTCTACCTGTAATTGAAGTCGGGGGTAAAGTCCAGCTCCCGTAGGAGTCCGGACGAAGTCTACCTGCAATTGAAGTTGGGGGCGAAGTCTGGCTCCCGTAGGAGTCTGGACAAAGTCTACCTGTAATTGAAGTCGGGGGTGAAGTCCGGCTCCCGTAGGAGTCCGGATGAAGTCTACCTGCAATTGAAGTTGGGGGCGAAGTCCGGCTCCCGTAGGAGTCCGGACGAAGTCTACCTGTAATTGAAGTCGGGGGCGAAGTCTGGCTCCCGTAAGAGTCCAGACGAAGTCTACCTGCAATTGAAGTTGGGGGCAAAGTCTGGCTCCCGTAAGAGTCCAGACGAAGTCTACCTGTAATTGAAGTCGGGGGCGAAGTCCGGCTCCTGTAGGAGTCCGGACGAAGTCTACCTGTAATTGAAGTCGGGGGCGAAGTTCGGCTCCCGTAGGAGTCCGGACGAAGTCTACCTGTAATTGAAGTCGAGGGCGAAGTCCGACTCCCATAGGAGTCCGGACGAAGTCTGCCTGCAAGTGAAGTCGTGGGTGGAGTCCGACTCTCATAGGAGTCCGGATGAAGTCTACCTGCAGCCGGAGTCGGGGATGAGGTCCGGCTCCCGTAGGAGTCCGTCTGTCGTGAAAAATCTGGTCGATGCTGGTGGGGGTTTATCCATCGGCAGAACTCAGGAATGCTGCGGAGGCTCGACCGCCAAAGAGGTTCGGAAAGATGTCGTCGAAGGTCAGAAGTTGGCAGAATTCCCGGAGGGTCACTCCTGGCGCGAACTTCGGCTGAGGGGGTATTTTGTACCCAACAGCTGTCAAGATTTGCTCTGATGGAATATGGGTATAAATGTCCCTCTGATCTGAGACCGCCACGGTGACTTGCAAGCAACTCACTGCACTTAGGCACTGGACTACCTGAATTTCTAATTCAGTGACGGAAGGCTGCTGGGTGTAGTCAAGTACTTGACTTATCGATGCATGTGTCAATATGGGATTGACCACTCCAGTTCAGGAGCTGTGTACAGTCATGTTTCAATTTAGCAAAACCTTGGCCAGGGTAGTCTTTGTGAGGAGTCACAGGACTGTTTGAGTTGAGCACGATTCGGATGATCTAATCAAGGTTGACAGTTTAACCCTGAGTCATCCTAAACACAGACGTCAAAAGGATGAATTATACAGTAACCATATTCATGTAGGTTCTGAGTGTTGCAATTGCGACTATTCGACCTATCCGATCGTTGGGTACCATTGCTAGATGGTCACTTCGATTAGTACAGGAATTGGTTCCTGTGCTACCGGCTTAGGTTCGAACCTGCGGGGTCACACACATTAGAGGTTCCTATCTGATCTGATGGCTGATGAAGAGTCCTAATGCTCATGGACTATGAGTCCTACGTGTCTGGGACTCTATGATTGAGAATCAAGATTCTCTGATCATGAGTCCCACACATTTTGGATACCGAGGTCAAGAGTCCCACTGATTTGGGACTCTTCGATCAGGGTTACATATCGATGAATTCTGATGCCCGATTACCCATCAGATTTGGACTCAATATTTATAAGAACTTTAATTAGTGATTTGATCACTAATTAACTCAATTTGATTGAGTAATTATTTTTGGATCAAGTCCAATTGAATTGGATTCAGTTGGCTTTGACCCGATTAGGTTAAGAGTTGACCAAATCGTCGAGATGATTTGGTCCCTGATTTGATCAGTGGTTGGGCTTAATCAATTTTTGATTTGATTAAAATTTTATTGAGCCTAATTAAGCCTAATTAAATTAGATTTAAATTAGTCTAATTGGGCCTAACTTATTTGGTTCAATTAGGTTGGTTTAAATAATGAAACCACCTTGACCCATTCTCCCTGTGCCACCTCACTTCTACTTCACCCATTTGAATTCATGAGAAGAAAGTTCTCATGAATTTTTTCTCATGCAAACCCATCCTCACACACTACTTTAATGCACCAAATGAGTGGATAAGGATGATTGGTTGGCCATTCAAATTCAAAACAAAGTTTGAATTTGAATGAGCAACCAATCTTAGCGCCTTGACCTTATCCTCTTTTAGCACCCCATTTATTACACGAAAAAATATTTCTCATGAAATCACTCACGTACAAATTAAGCCACACCCTCCTCTTCTCACACCCTTAGTGGATAGGGATAAATTGATTTCCATTTGAATTCAAAATTTGGTTTGAATTCAAATGTGCAATTACTCATCTTTATCCTCTCACGTGGATAAGACGTTTGACATTGTTTTAAAAGGAGGAGAAGAGTGGGGCATGTGCAAGAAAAATTTTGAAGAGAAAATTTGGACGTGAGGAATCCTTGTGTGCAAGGTGAAGGTCTATATCCTTCTGAGAGAAAAAGAAAGAAAAGAAAGAAAAAGTGTGCGCAGGGTTTCAGTCAGTTCTTCAGGGTTTCAGCCTGGAGTTCGGGAAGTGAGAAGGTAAGCTACGAGTGTCGTGAGCCCACCAAATTTTAGAAAGATCTTCAACATCCTCTCAAACAAGTCTGCTGAAGATCCAAAGTATCTGAAGAATCGACAGACATCGATTGAAGGAGTTCGATCAGCATCGGTTGTTGAAAGGGCTCTACAACGAGCTAGCACTTGTGAGGAGTCGATCAGATCGGGAGCTTCGTGTGGATGATCTACAGAGGCCAGACATACTGTGTGACTGCATCACGATGATCAGACTCTCTCGACAGTGATCACATTGCGACAATCTACTATCCGTACAAAGGTATTATGTTCTGAACACATTACAGTAAAGTATTTACTGTTCAAATTTGAATTTCAAATTTAAATGCATGCATGCTATATATCATATTTAGATCCTAGTGTAGGGTAAATTTTGATTAATTAATTAGATTAATTAATAATTTTTACTGTAAAATAGTGATTTTAAAAAAATTTAAAATTACCATTTTACCCCTGCACTGAATTTTCCCATAAAATGGTATCAGAGCGGGTTCTTAGATATGATATATATATTTGCATGCGTAGATTAAGTTGTAATCTAAAAGTTTAAATTTAAAATTTAAAAATTTAAATTTAAATTTTGAAAGTTGTTCGAAATTCAAAATTCAAAAATTTGAAATTTAAAATTTGAAATTTAAATTTTAAAATTTGAAATTCAAAATTCAAAATTCAAAAATTTAAAATTCAAAATTTGAAATTTAAAATTTGAAATTTGGTTGGAATTTCAAATTTGAAATTCAAAATTTAAAATTCAAAATTTAAAATTCAAAAATTTGAAATTTTAAAATTTATTTTAAATTTAAAATTTAAAATTTAAAATTTGAAATTTGAAATTTAAAATTTAAATTTTAAAATTTATATATTTAGATATACTTGATCCAAGTAGCAAGTAATCGAATTGGGTCGGTTGCCATGGCCGTCCGGTCATAGGAGAAAAGTAGGGTTTGAAGGCCCTCTCTTCCCATTTGATGGGGTCTCCTATAGTGGTAGGGGTGTCGATGTGATTATATCCCATGCAGATGAAGCAGTGAAAGGAATATTCATGATTTATTTTGATTGAGTTATTTTCTGTTATGTAATTAGCAATAGGATTGCTATTTATGAAATGTGCTGATATATTTGTGTAATAAGTCAACATATTTGGTGAATAAAAAATAAAACCTTTAAAATTTGAAAATTATTTTTGAAATGCCAAACCCTGACCCATCAGCCCAAATACTTAATTAAAAGAATTAAGTGTTGTCTAGTAGGTCTAGAATTGTGAATTAAGACCTAAGACAATTGCATAAACTTGTGGGTCAATGGGTTAGATGGATTTGATCCATAATTGGGTTAGACCTAAGGTTAGCTTAAAGAAATGGACTAAATTAGAGTAATTGATCAAATCTAATCAAAAATTGAATTAGATTAGGTCAAGGATACTCTAGACTCAACTCCAATAGTTGTAGTTGAATGGGTCCATGTCTTTAACTAGACCAAGATGGACTTAATTCATGGCTACGCGGTGGTCAAATTAAAACTAATGAACCGATTGGTGTCTAAGGTAAGTTTGGCAGTTTGACCAGTGATTTTTAAGCGAGAGCTACTCGCAACGATTCGATCTCTGATGAGTTAATGGCTTATCCCCACCACTGATCTCACTTACCTGGCCAACCTGATGAATTAGGTTTTGATTAGATCACTTGGTGATTAGGACTCACCCATGTCATTAGGTAAATCAGTTTGACTGATTTAGGTACTCCTAATGCCAGCTTTAAGTAAATTCTTTTTTAATCTGACTTGGTGAAGTCAGTGGGAAGATTAAAATTGGCTGGATATTTTCTTCTCATCTATTCTTTAATAAAATTCTCAAAAAAAAAAAAATTATTAGGTCCTAAAAATGATTAAGTTATATTGATAACTAAGTCATAGCCTCCCATTAAGTGAGTGATAATGAGTCCATTAGTTTAATAATCATTGGAGGCCCAAAGGCCTGGTGCTTATTGACTAATGGAATTATCATTCATAGTATGATAATTTGGTTTGAGTCTTTCTGATGGTGGTTAGGTTAGCCGACCAAAGTCGGGCTTGATCATTTATTGGTCTGATTCATCAAATCAAATCATGTTAATGGTTGGACCTATCCAGATTTTTTCAGTGGAGGCCAAAGCTTACTGATTAGGTTCTGGGGCAAAATTAATTACTAGAAGTTGTTTAGAGAAACAACTGGTTATGAACCTACCCATAGATGCACATGGGTTGACCAACCAAAGTTGGGCTCGTGTGTAGTCTGTGTGGATTCTAGTACCCACTAAGGAATTAAAGTAATTCCTCAAATTGGAGGTTGAGGCTACCAATTCGTGAAAATACTGGGAGAAACTTTAGACTAAAGTCCAAGTCTTTAGTATTAATAATTTATGTACTAATACAGGTCTGGTTTTCCTTTATGCAGCTATGGCCACTACCCTGTCGCTTCGGTCATTATTAGATAATGACAAGCTCATGGGACCTAATTTTGATAGCTGGTATCGAAAATTAAAAATCATCCTTGAGCATGAGCGGAACCTTTATGTAGTAACGGATCCGGCACCTGAGGAGCCAGCCCTGAACACTAGAGGGACGGTCTGAGACACTTACCAGAAGTGGCTCAACGACCGCACCAATGTTCGGTGCATAATGCTGGCGGCAATGAATGATGAGTTCAGTCGCAGGTTCGAGAATACCCAGCCACAGGAGATGCTTCAAATATTGAATGACTCTTTTGGCACGCCTGACGACGTTGAAAGGCACAAAACTAGTTGTGCCATTTTCAATGCTCGGATGAGGGATGGAGCCTCAATCACTGATCATGTACTGTACATGATCGAAATGATTGAGCGCCTAAGTAAACTGGATTTTTTCCTGTACGAGCAGCTCGGTAAGGATGTGATCCTTAATTCTCTGCCCAAGTCCTTCCTTCCCTTCCTTACTCATTTTCGAATGATAAAGCCAGCAGTGAACTACCACGGCTTGTTGGGGTTGCTGCAGAACTTTGAGAAGGATCACCAGCTCCATAAGGAGTCGGTGAATGTTGTGGGAGGGTCTTCTTCTGGTCGTCGACCCTTTAAGAAAGGGAAGAAGAACAAGAAGAAGAAGAAGAAGAAGGTGCAGCTGTATACTACGATGTCTAGACCAAGAAGCGCAAGCCCGATTAGAGCCAGGCGGAGTGCTTCTTTTGTAAGAAGCAGAGGCACTGAAAGAGGAACTGTCCTCTATACATTGCCTCACTGGATCCGAATAGGCCAAAGAAGAAGCAAGGTACTTATATGATAACACCTTACAACTTTTTCATTTGTGATACTACTGCCTGGGTATTGGATACCGAAAGCTCTTATCATATTTGCAATTTGATGCAGGGTCTGCAGGTCAGTAGGAGATTTGATGAAGGCGAGAGGTTCCTGAACGTTGGAGATGGAAGTAAAGTTCCAGTTCTAGCATTAGGAATCATGAACCTTGTAATCAATTCTCGAAATATAATTCTGAGTGAATGTCACTATTGTCCAAGCTTTTTATTAGATATTATTTCTGTAGGCCTTTTGGCCATGAACGGTTATCAATTTTTAATAAAAAAAAATATTTGCAATATCATTTTGAATGGTGTTATAATGTTTATTGGATAACTTTATAATAAAATTTACTTTCTATCACAACCTGTTAATGTGGTTCAAACCTCCGGTAAATGCCCTAGAATAGATAATGTGTCAGAAGTCTACCTTTGGCACTGTAGGCTAGGTCATATCAATAAGAACAGGATAAACAGGTTGGTTCAAGAAGGAATTCTTGAAGTAGGTGATTGTGAATCACTTCCAACCTGTGAGTCCTGTCTTCTTGGTAAAATGACCAAGTCACCTTTTACTGAAAAAGGTGAGTGAGCCAGTGAACTCTTGGGTCTAGTACATTCTGATGTATGTGGACCCATGAGCACAAGTGCAAGAGGTGGATATTTCTACTTCATAACCTTCACAGACGACCTATCGAGGTATGGGTATGTCTATTTGATGAAGCATAAGTCGGAGTCGTTTGAAATGTTCAAACTATTCCAAAATGAGATAAAAAAATAAACTGAAAAGTGTATTAAAACTCTTCGATCTGATCGAGGAGGTGAATACTTTTTTATTGAGTTTCTGACATATCTTGGGGAGAATGGGATTCTCTCTCAATGGACTCCTCCTGGAACACCACAGCATAATGGTGTATCTGAAAGGAGGAATCGGACCTTGTTGGACATGGTTCGATCCATGATGGGGTTTGTTGGTCTGCCGATCTCCCTCTGGAGATATGCACTCGAATCGGCTTGTTACCTTCTAAATAGAGTTTCGAATAAGTCTGTAACCAAAATGCCATATGAGATATGGATAGGACGTAAGCCAGTACTCTCGCACCTTAGGGTTTGGAGGTGTCCGGCTTATGTTAAACATTTAATTATGGATAAGCTAGGACCTAGGTCTGACAAGTGTAATTTTATAGGATACTCAAAAGAGACCAAAGGGTATTATTTCTACCTGGCTGATGAGCAAAAGGTGTTTGTCAGCCTTAAGGCAATCTTTTTGGAAAAAGAGTTCCTTGGTGAAGGGACTGTTGCCTCTAAGATCGAACTTGACGAAGTTCGACAGGTGGAAAAATCGACATAAGTTGCTGAACCTGAATCAGATTTGATTAGATCAGATCCAGAGCCCATTGTTCAAGCACCCTTAAGGTGATCTGGTAGAGTACCACATCAACCGGACAGATACTATGGTTTCTTGGTCCGAGACGATGATCCTATCAAACTTGATAAAAATGATGAGGATCCGATCACCTACATGGATGCAATGCAGAGACCCGACTCTGAGAAATGGCTAGAGGCCATGAAATCCAAAATGGAGTCCATGAAGGTCAACGATGTGTGGACATTGGTTGACCCACCCAAAGGAGTAAAACCCATAGGGTGTAAATGGGTCTTTAAGAGGAAGAGGGGTACAGACGAAAAGCTGGAAACCTATCAAGCCCATCTGGTTGCCAAGGGATATCGTCAACGTTATGGTATAGACTATGACGAGATGTTTTCTCCTGTGGCAATGCTCAAATCCATTCGGATTATGCTTGCGATAGCTGCCCATCTGGACTATGAAATCTGACAGATGGATGTGAAAACAGCTTTCCTAAATGGAGAGCTGGATGAAGAGGTGTATATGATACAACCTGAAGGATTCACATCCACTGATGAGTCTAAGGTGTGCAGACTACAGAGGTCCATTTATGGACTTAAGCATGCATCCTGGAGTTGGAACATACATTTTGATAGGACGATCAAGACGTATGGCTTCATTAAGAATGGAGAAGAGCCCTACATTTATAAGTGAGCTAATGATCTAGTAGTGGTATTTCTTGTATTGTATGTGGATGATATTCTCTTAATCAGAAATGATGTCCCTGCATTATAGGGAATAAAGATTTGGCTGTCGTCACAGTTTTCCATGAAGGATTTGGGAGAAGCTTTCTACATCCTAGAGATGAGGATCTATAGAGATAGATCTAAAAGGTTGCTTGATTTATCCTAGTTTATGTACATATATACTATGCTGAAGAGGTTCAGCATGAAGAATTCCAAGAAAGGCTATCTACCGATAGGCCATAGAATTTCTCTCTCAAAGAGGGATTGTCCGACAACACCTCAAGAGAGAGAGTGTATGGGTAGGATTCTATATACTTCGGCAGTGGGATCTATCATGTACGCCATGATATGTACATGACCAGATGTGGCATACTCACTTGGGGTAGTGAGTAGATACCAATCTGATCCAGGAGAGAATCACTAGAAGGTTGTTAAAACCATCCTAAAGTATTTAAGAAATACTAAGGACCAGTAGCTTGTTTATGGTGAATCAGACTTGAGACTTATAGGGTTTACAGACTCTAGTTTCCAGTCTGATCATGATGACAGCAAAAGTGTGTCGGGATTTATTTTTACCCTTAATAGTGGGGCTATCTGCTGGAAGAGTTCCAAGCAACACACAGTGACTGATTCAGTTTGCGAGGCAGAGTATGTCGCTGCATCAGATACTGCCAAAGAAGCGGTGTGGCTGAGAAAATTTATCACCGAGCTCGAAGTAGCACCCTTTCTTGTTGGTCCAGTTTTGCTCTATTGTGACAGCTCAGGAGCCATTGCTCATGCGAAGGAACCCAAGGCACACCAGCGGACGAAGCATATTCTGCACCGCTACCATCTCATCCGAAAAATTATAGATCGAGGTGACGTCGATCTTCTGAAGATCGATGAAAAGGAGAACCTGACCGACCCATTCACTAAAGCCATTGTGGTGAAGAAGTTCGACGACTACAAGTCGAAGATGGGTATTAGATACTGCACCGATTGGCTTTAGGCCAAGTGTGAGATTATTGGGAATAGTGTCCCAAAGTCAATCGTCAGTCTGTTGACGATTGTGCTCATTTTTATATATGTACATGAATTATGAATTAATAAAAATTATTTTAGTATTTTTCATCACAAAATATTTCATCTTCTAATGAACTCCTATGTTGTGGTGAAGTCCTTAAAACTATTTAGACTCGACAAAGGAGGATTTATCGTTTAGTCCTTAAATCTGTTCATGACCAAATGATACATTGTTACCAAGGATGACAATGTTTATCAAGCATAGATCGTTGTGTGCCATATAGGTTGGTTGTCCTCTTAACCAATGAGTGTGGAGACACAGGTATGGCATACAGGTGAGATGTAAGGGTACATCTGCACTGAATGTGACCGACTCTGGAGCTATTTCTGCTGTCAAGATTTGCTCCGATGGAATATGGGTATAAATATCTCTCCGACCTGAGACCGCCATGGTGACTTGCAAGCAACTCACTGTACTTAGGCATTGGACTACCTAAATTTCTAATTCAGTGACGGAAGGCTGCTGGGTGTAGTCAAGTACTTGACTTGTTAGTGCGTGTGTCAAGATGGGATTGGCCACTCCAGTTCAGGAGCTGTGTACAGTCGTGTTTCAATTTAGCAAAATCTTGACCAGGGTAGTCTTTGTGAGGAGTCACAGGACTGTTTGAGTTGAGCATGATTCGGATGATCTAATCAGGGTTGGCAGTTTAATCCTGAATCGTCCTAAACACAGAGGTCAAAAGGATTAATTATACAGTAACCATATTCACGTAGGTTTTAAGTATTGTGATTGTGACTATTCAACCTATCTGATCATCGGGTACCATTGCTAGATGGTCACTTCGATTAGTACAGGAATTGGTTCCTGTGCTACCGGCTTAGGTTCGAATCTGCGGGGTCACACACATTAGAGGTTCCTATCTGATCTGATGGCTGATGAAGAGTCCTAATACTCATGGACTATGAGTCCTACGTGTCTGAGAATCTGTGATCGAGAATCAGGATTCTCTGATCATGAGTCCCACATATTTTGGATACCGGGGTCAAGAGTCCCACTGGTTTGGGATGCTTCGATCAGGGTTATATATTGTTGAATTCTGATGCCCGATTACCCATCAGATTTAGACTCAATATTTATGAGAGGTTTAATTAGTAATTTGATCACTAATTAACTCAATTTGATTGAGTAATTATTTTTGGATCAAGTCCAATTGAATTGGATTCAGTTGGGTTTGACCCGATTAGGTTGAGTTGACCAAATCATCGAGATGATTTGGTCCCTGATTTGATCAGGGGTTGGGCTTAATCAATTCCTGATTTGATTAGGATTTTATTGAGCCTAATTAAACCTAATTAAATTGGTTTTAAATTAGTCTAATTGGGCCTAACTTATTTGGTTCAATTAGGTTGGTTTAAATAATGAAACCACCTTGACCCATTCTCCCTGCGCCACCTCACTTCCACTGCGCCCATTTGAATTCACTAGAAGGAAGTTCTCATAAATTTTTCCTCACACAAAGCCCTCCTCACACCCTACTTTAATGTGCCAAATGAGTGGATAAGGATGATTGGTTGGCCATTCAAATTCAAAACAAAGTTTAAATTTGAATGAGCAACCAATCTTAGTGCCTTGACCTTATCCTCTTTTAGCGCCCCATTTATTACACGAGAAAATATTTCTCATGAAATCACTCATGCACAAATTAAGCCACACCCTCCTCTTCTCACGCCCTGAGTGGATAGGGATAAATTGATTTCCATTTGAATTCAAAATTTGATTTGAATTCAAATGTGCAATTACTCATCTTTATCCTCTCACGTGGATAAGATGTTTGACACTGTTTTAAAAGGAGGAGAAGAGTGGGGTGTGTGCAAGAAAAATTTTGGAGAGAAAATCTAGGTGTGAAGAATCCTTGTGTATAAGGTTAAGGTCTATATCCTTCCGAGAGAAAAAGAAAGAAAAGAAAGAAAAAGTATGCACAGGGTTTCAGTGAGTTCTTCAGGGTTTCAGCCTGGAGTTCGGGAAGTGAGAAGGTGAGCTACGAGTGTCGTGTGCCCACCAAATTTCAGAAAAATTTTCAACATCCTCTGAATCATGTTTGCTGATAATCTAGAGTATCCAAAGAATCGGCAGACATCGATCAAAAGAGTTCGATCAGTATCGACCGTTGAAAGGGCTCTATAACGAGCTAGCACTCATGAGGAGTCGATCAGATCGGGAGCTTCGTGTGGACAATCTGTAGAGGTCAGACACATTGTGTGACTACATTGTGATGATCAGACTCTCCCGACGGTGATCAGATTGCGGCGATCTACTACCCGCATAAAGGTATTGTGTTCTGAACACATTACAGTAAAGTGTTTACTGTTCAAATTTGAATTTCAAATTTAAATGCATACATGCTATATATCATATTTAGATCCTAGTGTAGGATAAATTCTTATTAATTAATTAGATTAATTAATAATTTTTATTATAAAATAGTGATTTTGAAAAAATTTTAAAATTATCATTTTATCCCTGCACTGAATTTTTCCACACCTGAGACAACCTCTGAGACCCTAAGATCAAAATAGAAAGCTAAACTTTCTATCTGACCAAATGAGGCATCCCATGGGACTTCACAATCATAGTGGGACGACCCACCTGGGATGATCCATTCTAGACAAGTTTGTAATTGCTACTTTTCAATCTATTTTTGGTGCATTTAATGTGCATTAAACATACTCCAACGACTCTAAATCAACTCTAAGACATTCTCAAGGGTAAATGGTGACCATAAATACTCTCTTAAAGTAGAACATCATAAGATTTTATAAGCATTCAATTTCAAATCTAAGAAAAGCTTATTCAGCACTAAAAGAGAGAAAAGAAGTATTTAATCACTTCACCAACCACTCTCCAGTAACAATCAAGTGTAGAATTCTTTGAGGATGTTCAGCAAAAGCTTCTTCTCCTTGAGTATTGTATTTCTATTACATTTATTGTATCTATTTAAGAAGATTATGTGCTAAATTTTTTATATCTTATTTTTTTGAAATTGTATTTGAATTTTTGAGTTTTGGGGGATTTCAAAACTTGGTTGGATTGATCTGAACCCTGAATCAGATTGTTGAGGGTTGGCTTGTATCCAAAAAATAAATGTTCTTGCTTGGATAGCAAAGGTCAGAGGTGTCCAACGTAGTGTAATCCTTTGAATCCATTTAGTGGATTGAATTTTTAAGTAGAGACATGGGGAGTGGATGTAGGTGCAAGGTTGGCACCGAATCATTATAAATTTTTTGAAAGGAATATGCCCTACAAACCAATCAAAATTTATATTTCGATGGATTTTCCTTGTAATCTTCCAGAATTACGTATTGACCCTTTAAATAATAAAAGGTATTTTTCATCATATGCTGCATCTTACTTTTGTAATGATTATGATGAACTCCATAAATCAGGAAAATAGATTTAGAATTATGATGAGATCATACCTATGAGACCTAAAATTCTAAAAATATTGATTTAGAATATTTCTAGTCATAGGAGAATTAAGTAGGGGATCAATATTCTGGATAAATTAGCACTTTCTGTGTATGCTCGATGGAGAGGGTGGTAGATCTCACAAGCCACTTGTGTGAGATACTAATACAAAAAAATGGATGCTCACTAGAGAATGAGTTCACTGAATTGATCCGACTTAAGAAACATCTTATGGAATTTACTTACCTATCAAGAGATATTTTTTTATAGTGGGAGTTGTGCAAGTAATCCTTTGACCTGAGACTACCATAGAACCTTGTATACATGAATTCATATTTTTTGGTTCATTCTCATTCATGACTTAGTTATGTACAGGGTATTCTAGATATGGTAGAATGTGTATAGAAATTGTGAGTAGGTCAACATAAAATCGATCACTCCTAGTAAGAGGAGATCGCATCCTACTTGCTCTGATCGATTGATGATTCAGGAAGCCTTTGATCAAAGTAGAATAAAAATTAGAAAGAGTTTCTAATATTTTATTAATGAAATCATCATATAAGATTGAGAGAAATATGAGTATGATATTGGATTTGATATTATTCCATACCCAAAGTCATATTCAGGGTGCAAGGAGATCATAGGATCAAATTATACGATAACTTTTCACTGAAGGATATTTTTGATATTTCTATCAAAAATTTTATATTTTTTAGATAGACATGATACATTTCTAGATGTCAATCTTATCTTATGGGTTTGATCGAATTAAAGAGTTTAATTCAATCATCAATTAGAAAGAGTTCTAATTACTGAAATCGATTTAGCTCGATTGGATCTAGATCGGTTAGATTAAATTTTAATCAGATCAAATCAACATGAACTCTGACCTATTGCTAGCTAGATATAGAACCCAATGGGTCACACACAAAGAGTATTAATCAGGGATCTAATTAGATTAGATCATGTTTGCAAAATTGACATGCTAGCACATGTTGCAAAAAACTAGCTCCTTGTTTCAAATCAGGTTTGAAATTGATTCTAGATTGAGCTAATTAAAATCAAATTAATTCAAATCAATTTTGAGTTTGAGTTGGTTCAGCCTTGGCTATATGTACCAAAAATTTAGAGCTAGAAAACCAAGTCTCCTTGAGTCAAGAATTTTTTTTGTGCATGGGTGCAGTTTTTATGTGCAGAGATAGCTTTCGCATCCCATGAGATGAGACGCCTCATCCTCGAGCTTATCCTATGTTTCATGATGAAATAAATTTTTAGGTGATTCTTAGCTTTATTTTGACCAACAAAAATTTTTTGATGTTAAAATTCCTTCTGGTTTAATCGTGTAAATTTGTTAAAGTTGGAAATCCTGTCAGCCTGATCCATGCACCTGACGAAGAGTCCAACTTGTGAAGGACTCTAACCCATTTGTCACATCACTTCCTAATCTAAATTTTTTTCCATGACATTATCATGTTAGTGCCTTGAAGTTTGTCCATTGGATGGACAAAATTATGTTGATGGGTGGTGGAAAAAAATTATGCCATGGGATGCTGCGCGATGCTTCAAAGAATCATTGAGAAAAATATTTTGAAGAGTCCTTCTGCGCGAAGCATCTCTTGAATTTTTTTCTCGATGATTGCCATGTGTAAAAAACTTCTAGATGGGTATGAGAATTCATCAGGAGGTGTGAGATTTTCTGATGGATGCGAGATGGTGCGTGGAAGGGGTGCAAAAAATTTTCGAAGGCAACCCATCGCTAAGTATTTAAAGGGGGGTGCACCGGAGATTGGATTCATTCAGATTTTTAATTCCTCCTTTCTTTTGAATATCCTCTCCCTATTATCTAATTAATCTCTTCCTTCTCTTGTTAGGACAAATTTCAAAATAGTAAGGACAAGTCTGATTTTAGGATAAGAGTCTAGGAAGAGAATTAAGGAAGACAAGGAGAGAAGAAAGGTAGGGATAGGAAGGCTAGGAGAAGAAGAAGAGGGTCTTGAGGTCCTGGTGTTCAAGAAAATTCTTAGAGTAAAAATTTTAGAGGAGAAATCCTCTCAAAGAGTTGGTGTCCTGATCATAGCCCTGTGTAGATCACTGTTGGAGGGTGAACACTTGGGCACCTGGTGGAGGTTATGCTGAAATTTGGATTAAGCGCTGCAAATATTCTTCTATAACTTAAATTTAATCTTGAATTTATGTTATATATGATTGTTAATCATCAAGGAGATGCTGGTTTAAGGGTTTAATATTTAAAATTTTTTTATTAAAATTTTAAAATCCAATATGTTTTCACTGTGCATGCCCACCCTGAAACCCTACAGTCGTATCAAAGCTGGCCTTGTTTGGTTCAATCATATATACATAATATTTAAGTGATCCATAGTATGATTTATACTATAAAATGATTTATACTTTCATATGATGATATGAAATAATGTATATATGATTCACCACTTCATCATCTTGATATAAGGTTGTCCTAGCATAACTGAGTTATGCTACAAGGTTGTCCTAGGATGATGAATATCCATATATTACATTTGCACATGTAGAAAGTTTTAATGTTGATACATAAATAGGTATTATGTAGTTATAATATGCATGAGACCAAATAAAAGCCCTCATTAGAAAATTATATTAAGTGGTAGTGATATGCAACTATGGGTTAACCAATTTTTGATCAATTGATCAATTGGTGTCTAGAAAAGTGCTATAGGTGATTCTTTAATTGGTTCCGTTGTCTGACCTGACCAATTTATTAGTGTCTAAAAAAAGCAACGGAGGGACCCCCACCTTACTTACCTGGCTAATTTGAATAAACGATATTGATATTGAAAAACCCTAATGTTGAAAATACTATTAAGGGCCTTTTTTCATGCTAGGTTAATGTTACATCATGAACTATGGCTAGTTTATTGTGTTAACATGAGGCTTATCATAAGGATTGATATAACATAATCCTGATGCATAGAAGATGCTTACTGTTGATGCAGAATTCCGCCGACGCTGGAGAAGCTGGAGTCGAAGGGATCGCGCCCGCTGTCGAGAACTGCAAGAAAAGTTTAAACTGGAGTTGGAGGTGCTCCGGCAAGACCCTCCAACGCTCAAGTCAGTACTCTACCTCAACAGAAATGGAGCACTCGAATGAAATTTTAGCAGAGTTTCGAGATAGAATTTAAAGCTTAGAGAAGAACGTATCTGGGGGTCTCTTTTATAGACGGGAGAGCGTAACTGATTGACAGCGACATCCGTAACTGCCTGGTAGTGGGCCTGTTGCTCCTAGATTGATTTTGATGATTACAAAGCAGATTGAAGGGATACAAATAATTTTAAAATGAAAAAGTCCTTATGCTCTTCAAGGGCAAAATTGTAATTTCACTAAAATCATGATTTGATAGTATCATTTGATAGAACAAATGATTTGAAAACTATTGGTAAAAATTTCATTATTTTTGGACTTATATTTTTGAAGTTATGAAGGTTTGAAGTGCATGAGTCGACTCATGAGTCAACTCATGGCACTGTGAGCTGATTGGCACGCAAAAATTCTCCTTGGCATGCTAGTTTTCTGGCTTGGCACGACCTGTGAGTCGACTCATGAGTCGACCCACAAGGCATGAGTCAACTCATGAGTCGACCCCTGCTGATTTGAGCCAAGAATTTCCAGAAACGCATTCTCTGATCTTTGCAACAGAAGTCGACTCATGAGTCGACTCCTGATGCATGAGTCGACTCATGAGTCGACCCCTGCGATGGAAAATGTCAGCAATGGCTATTTTTTTGCCCATTTTAATTGCCTTTTATGCTTTCTAAAATTGCTCTAACGGCTCTTTATCTGCCTAAATTGTTTTCTCTTGCTTTTAATACTATAAAATGCTTGAAATGGTGAAAGAAATTGTAGATTAAATAGCAGATCAAATTGGAGAGAAGATAGAAGATCAATCGGCAGATCAAAAGAGAGATAAAATTCATTGAGAGGATCCACGAGATAATTTGAGAGAAAAAGAAAAGAGGATCCAAAATCCACACAAGAGATTGTGAAAGAGATTCAAGAGCTTTCAAAGAGAGGATCTTTCAAGCCTATTGTTCAACCTTGATCTAGAGATCTTCCAAAGCTTTCAAGAGATCTTCAATCAACAATCAACCTCTTCTCAAGCATTCGTTCAAGCGTTCATCCATCTTGAAAAAATTCAAAAAAGGTTTCTTCATTTGAGTAAAGTGATTTTATTGTTATATTCGCTCATTTAAGGAGCTGTTATTGTATTAATTTATGCTTTAAATTCTATTACTCTTGTAAGTAATTGTTCTTGTTTTTGGAGGATTTCCAAAACAAGGAAAGGTTGATCCGAACCTGAAATCGGAGTGTTTTGGGTTTACTTGTACCCAAAAAATAAGTGATCTAGCTTGGGATAGCTAGTGTCGGAGTTTTTGACGTTTTGTATTCGGGTTGAATACAAAGTATAGTGGATTGAAATTCTCAAGCAGGATCTTGGGGAGTGGATGTAGGTGCAAGGTTAGCACCGAACCACTATAAATCCTTGTGTTTGTGGTGTGCTTTATCGCTTCACTTTATTTCTTTATTATATTCTTACATTCCTGCTTTAGGTAATTAATATTGAATTAAAGTCTTTGTTTTGTTCTTCATAAGTAATCAGTTGGGCTTAAAATTTTTAGAAACCCAATTCACCCCCCCCTCTTGGGTTGCATAGCTGGGCAACAAGTGGTATCAGAGCCGGTGCTCTAGCCCTTCTTTGATCTAACAATCTAAGAGCCAAAGATCTATGGCAACCCATGTCGGTACTTCTCTAGCCGAGGGGCAATCTACAAACCGACCTCCACTTTTCAATGGGTCTAATTACACCTATTGGAAAGCTCGGATGAAGATATTCATACAAGCACTCGACTATGATATGTGGAGTATCATAGTGAACGGTCCTCACACACCCACCAAGATTATAGATGGTGAGGAGTCAACCAAACCCGAAAAAGAATGGGATGAGGTTGACAAGAAATTGGCACAATTAAATCCCAAAGCCATGAATGTCCTTTATTGTGCACTAGATGCAAGTGAATTTAATCGCATTTCTACTTGTGCATCTGCTAAAGAAATATGGGATAGGTTAGAAGTAACCCATGAGGGAACAAATCAAGTAAAAGAGTCTAAAATAAACATGCTTGTACATAAATATGAATTGTTCAAAATAGAGCATGATGAGTCCATAACTGCTATGTTTACTTGTTTTACTGATATAATCAATGGTTTAAAGAGTCTTGGCAAATCTTATACTAACAGTGAACTTGTAAGGAAGATTCTCAAGTCACTGCCAAGAACTTGGGAAGCCAAGGTGACTGCCATCCAAGAAGCAAAGGACTTGAACACTCTACCTCTAGAAGAGCTTCTTGGATCCTTGATGACTCATGAACTTAGCATGAAGCAACATCAAGAGGATGAAGTCAAAAAGAAAAGAACCATTGCCCTCAAATCCACAACTTCGCCTGATTATGAAACGGATGACTCTGAAGATGAAGAACAGGATGAAGAGATGGCACTCATCACCCAGAAATTTAAGAAGTTTCTAAGAAAAAGGAAACAGGGGATGAGAAAGAAATTCACAAAAGGGGATCAAAGCAAAGAAAAGGAGAAAGATCAACCCCTTATATGCTACGAGTGCAAGAAGTCGGGACATTTCAGATCCGAATGTCCACAATTGAAGAAAGGTCCAAAGAAGTTCAAAAAGAAGGCAATGATGGCGACCTGGAGTGCGAGTGATGACTCAAGCTCCGATGAGGAAACCTCAACAGAACAAGCCAACCTGTGCCTGATGGCACACGAAAATGAGGTAACTTCTGAATCCACTAGTGAATTTACTTTTGAAGAATTGCATGAAGTATTCTATGATTCAATTGATGAATTAAAGAAACTAGGAAAGAAAAACAAAGAACTGAAATTGGAAAATCAGTCCTTAATAAAACAAGCTGAAAACCTTTCAATTGAAAAATTCACATTGATTCAAGAAAATCAAAACTTTAAGGATGAAATTAACAAGCTGAAATCTATAGTTGATAAGTTCACCTTAAGTTCAAACAAACTAAATATGATCCTTGATAATCAGAAAGCTATATATGATAAGGCTGGACTTGGCTATAAACCCCTGAAGAAACAAAAATTTCTGAAGGATATTTATGTAAATTATTCAAGTAACAAATCTACAAGTATTACTTGTTTTAAATGTGGAAGAATAGGACATAAATCATACACATGTCTTATTAACAAATATGCAAACATAAAGAAAATATGGGTTCCAAAAGGAACCATCTTGACTAACCTAAAAGGACCCAAGAAAGCTTGGGTACCTAAGACAGAAACTTGACCTTTGCTTGCAGGTGTGTCTAGCATCCCAAGAAGGAAACAGGAAATGGTATCTTGACAGTGGATGCTCGAGACACATGACTGGTGATGAATCACAATTCATCACGCTTGATGCTAAGGATGGAGGGATGGTCACCTTTGAAGATAATGGCAAAGGAAAGACCATCGGGATAGGTAACATTGGTATCACTCCCTCCAAATACATTGAGAATATTTTATTAGTTAAAGGTTTAAAGCATAACTTACTTAGCATTAGTCAATTCTGTGATAAAGGGTATAAAGTAGTTTTTGAATCATCTGTTTGCATTGTGACGAGTCCTATTAACGATGGCATTAAATTTATAGGACATAGGCATGGCAATGTTTATATGGTAGATTTGAATGATTTAGCCAAATTAGACATGCAATGCCTAGTATCTTTGAATGCTAAAATTAATGAGACTAGTTGGCTGTGGCATCGTAGACTTGCACATATTAGCATGCATTCTCTTTCAAAATTAATTAAAAAGGATTTAGTTCTTGGTTTGCCAAAATTGAATTTTGAAAATGATAGAATCTGTAATGCATGCCAATTAGGTAAACAAACTAGAGTTTCATTTAAATCCAAAAATACTGTTTCAACTTCTAGACCTTTAGGGCTCTTACATATGGACTTATTTGGACCAACAAGAACCACTAGTCTAGGAGGAAAACGATATGGTTTTGTAATAATAGATGATTACTCTTGTTTTACTTGGGTTTTCTTTTTAGCTCACAAAAATGAAATTTTTCATATTTTCACTAAATTTCATCGAAAAGTCACTAATGAAAAAGGGTTTTCAATTCAAAATATTAGAAGTGATCATGGAACTGAATTTGAAAATCATGACTTTGAAAATTTTTGTGATGAAAATGGAATAGGCCATAACTTCTCTGCTCCTAGGACGCCCCAATAGAATGGGGTAGTTGAAAGGAAAAACAAAACCTTAGAAGAAATGGCCCGTACCATGCTCTGTGAAAGCAACCTTCCAAGATATTTTTGGGCGGAAGCGATTAACACAGCATGTTACATTTTAAATCATGCTTTAATTAGACAATTTTTAAAGAAAACCCCCTATGAACTTTGGAAAGGAAGAAAACCAAATATTGCATATTTTCATATTTTTGGTTGCCGATGTTTCGGCAAAGAAAAACTTAGTAAATTTGATGCAAAATCAGATGAAGCAATCTTTCTAGGCTACTCCTCCACTAGTAAAGCATTTAGAGTTTTCAACAAAAGAACTTTAGTAGTTGAGGAGTCCATACATGTTGTTTTTGATGAATCTAACGATCTTCCTTCAAGGAAGAATGAGGGTGTTGATGATGTAGACCCACTAATAGAAGGTATGAAGGAGATTACTCTGAAAGATTCAGCAACTCCAGAAGATAAAGATCAAGAAGACGAACAAAATGAGAAAGGTGAAGAAACTCAAGAACAACCTCAAGGTACAAATGACCTACCCAAGGAATGGAGGTATGTTCACAACCACCCTAAGGAGTTAATTATTGGTGATCCTATGCATGGGGTAAAAACACGTTCTTCACTTAGAGATGTACTTAATCATTGTGCTTTTGTATCTCAACTTGAACCTAAAACTTTTGAACAAGCTGAAAATGATCATAACTGGATTAATGCTATGCAAGAAGAACTTAATCAATTTGAAAGAAATAATGTTTGGACCTTAGTGACAAGACCTAAAGATTATTCAATAATTGGCACAAAATGGGTCTTTAGAAATAAATTAGATGAGCATGAAAATGTAATTAGAAATAAAGCAAGACTGGTTGCTAAGGGATATAATCAAGAAGAAGGAATTGATTTTGATGAAACCTTTGCACCTGTTGCTAGATTATAAGCTATTAGACTTCTACTTGCATATGCTTGCTTTATGAAATTCAAATTATTTCAAATGGATGTTAAAAGTGCATTTTTAAATGGATATATCTCTGAAGAAGTATATGTAGAACAACCCCCTGGATTTGAAAATTATGCTTTTCCTAATCATGTCTTTAGATTAAACAAAGCTTTATATGGATTAAAACAAGCACCTAGAGCATGGTATGAAAGGCTAAGCAAATTTCTACTAAATAATGGTTTTTCAAGAGGTAATGTAGATACAACACTATTCATTAAAAGAAATCAAAATGATATGCTAATTATACAAATTTATGTTGATGACATAATTTTTGGGTCTACTAATGAATCCCTTTGTCAAGACTTTGCTAAGGTTATGCAGGGAGAGTTCGAGATGAGCATGATGGAAGAACTCACCTTCTTCCTCAGACTCCAAATCAAACAATCAAAAGAGGGAATCTCCATCACCCAAAGCAAGTACACCAAGGAACTACTCAAAAGATTTGGAATGGAGAACTGCAAACCAATTGGCACACCAATGAGTCCCTCATGTAAGCTTGACAAGGATGATGAAGGTAAAAGTGTAGACTTAAAATATTATAGAGGTATGATTGGCTCATTATTATATTTAACTGCAAGTAGGCATGATATCATGTTTAGTGTTTGCTTATGTGCTAGATATCAATCTAATCCTAAAGAATCTCATTTGAATGCTGTTAAAAGAATCCTTAGATACTTAAATGGTACACAAACTCTAGGGTTATGGTACTCTAAGGACTCACAAATTAATTTATTAGGATATTCAGATGCTGATTTTGCTGGATGTAAATTAGATAGAAAAAGCACAAGTGGAACTTGCCAATTTCTTGAGTTAACCTAATCTCATGGTTTAGCAAGAAACAAAATTCGGTGGCACTGTCTACGGCTGAGGCCGAATACATTGCAGCCGGAAGTTGTTGTGCTCAAATCTTGTGGATTAAGCAACAACTCGAAGATTTTGGAATCAAACTTAATAAAACACCAATAAGATGTGATAATACAAGTGCCATAAATCTATCTAAAAATCCAATACAACACTCAAGATCCAAACATATTGAAATAAGACATCATTTCATAAGAGAACATGTTCAAAACAAAAATATAATTTTTGAATATGTTTGCACTGAAAATTAATTAGCTGATATCTTTACAAAGGCCCTTAGTGAGGATAGATTCTGTGAAATTAGGAGAAATCTAGGAATTCTAGATTCATATGCCTAAACTTCTCTTAATTGATATCAAATATTCTTAGAGCCCAATTTCCAACAACTATCCTAGTCCCAAAAGCTCAAATTTATCATTCTAAAAACTTATCATTAAGCAAAATTCCTTCACCCAAAATTTTGAATTTTTTTGGAATTTATTTGCATTTTTTCTGAATTTCTGAACTTCATGAGTCGACCCCCATGAGTCGACTCAATGGCAAACTTGTAAATCCCACCAACTTTCAACGGGTTCATTGTTTTTATAAGGGTTACTGTTTGTGAGACGACTCATCTTCCCATCGTCCTTCTTCCAAAAGCCGTCTTCTCCAACTCTTTTTGCTCCAAATCCAAGGATTAATTTCGAGACAATTCTCCCTCCTCCTCTCCACCAAAAATCGCCTCCGTGGAAAGGAATTTTCTGTGTTTTCTTGCATTGCTTGGCGCGGTTGGAACGTACCCTAGCACCTTACCGAACTTCCAAAATCCACTTCTTTTCTTCACCAAAATCCCTCTTTATTCTCTTGTGATCCCTCCTCCACTGAATTCAAGTCTCCTTGCCTGCTACTATAGTGGATATGGCTCCAAAGATGAAGCTTCCCCAAAGAAGAAAATCAATCCGTGAGCCTGAAGAAATTGTCCGAAAGAAAAGGCATGCTCAGTCTTCAACTGCTCCCACTCCAGTTTCAGTATCTGCTCAAGGTCCCTCTCAATCCTCCATAAGCCCCAGTATAAATCCTCTTTCTGATAGAAAAGTAGAAATCGGGAAAAATATAGATTTTTGGTTCTTTGAGAAAGAAGGTTTTACTTTTGTAAGTAAAATTAAAAATCAAGGATGGGAACTCTACTGCTCCCTTAAGGAAGTCACCTATGTTGACCTGGTTAGAGAATTCTACCAGAATCTACATTATGGAAGTGGGTCAGTGACTTCAACTGTAAAGGGAATTGATATCTGCTTGGATTCTAGAATATTGGGAGAAATACTTCAGTTGCCTAGTGAAGGATACTCATATATGGAACTCCCAATTAAAGAAGAGGGGATCAGAATTATTTTAGGAGAAACCTATTCAGGAAGTTTAAACAAATTGGAAGCAAAGATTTTGTCCATTGAGATGAGGGTCCTGCATCAGATGGTAACAAAGCTCTTCTTTCCTAGGAGTGGTAGACATGACTTACTTTCCAGCAGAGATGTATGTGTCATGTTTCATGTCATCACTCAGACCCCCCTAAACCTCCCTGCACTTATGATAGAGGCCATGAGAGAAACTTTGAACAGATCCAAGGCACACTTGCCTTATGGTATGGCCCTTACTAGAGTATTTAGGAGGTTTGGAGTTAGCTGTGAGGGGGAGGCACCTACCAAGCTCTCACATGTGGACACTTTCAACCAACACAGCCTGCACCGAATGGGAATTACAAAGACTGATGGTGGTTGGATCAAGGGCTCTGAAGAAAGAGCTGAGGATAGAACTGAAATAAGAGCTGAAGACAGAACTGAAGGCAGAGTAGAAGAAGAAGGTCCATCTTCTCCTGTACATGACTTCAGGGCAGCTTCATCAGATACCCAGTTCATTCCTGATATTGAGGCTGGCCCTTCAGAGTTTACTAGGATGCCCACACCAGTGTATCAGCCAGAGAGCAGAGCACCTCATTCAGAGTTCAGACTGGCTGACGATCAGATCGAGCATATATCATAGCGTGTGGCTTCTTTGCTGTCTAGTCAGTGGGGTAGTACTTCTTTTGCACCAGGAGCCACCTCTTCTGATCAGACCATTACTCCCCACATCTCCACTGTGTTTCAGATGATATCAGACCAGTCCGTCAGGATACAGCAGCTTGAGGACACAGTCTGGAGACTGACTGACAGAGTTCTTGACTTGCAGGGGCAAGTCCTTGCATTGGCCCATCCCAAGCCACAGGAGTCAACTATTGAGGTCACAGACCTCACTGCAGAGGCTGGCAGACTCAGAGGAGCACTAGAAGGTGGATATGAGCTACTGAGGAAAGAGATCCGAGGATTGAGTGAGCATGCTACCACCCAGTTCACTGCTCTACTTCAATCTGTTTCCAGAGCACTGAACGTACTTGATTCTATCAGACTCACCCTTTCTGTTCAGTCCTTAGCATCTCAGCATTCTCAGCCTCCCAGTTCATCTCGTTCTCCTGCTCGTGCCAGAGGCAGATGGGGTAGAGGATGCACTTCTGATCCATCAGCTTCTCATACCATATCTGATGACTCCGATCCATGATTTGTCTTGATCATTACTAGGTCCTAGGAGTTAGTATTTTGTTCTAGGATCTATACCTTGTGGCCTGTATTGACAATTAGCTGGTTGATTTTTATAATATGAACTATGTATTGAAACAATTATGATTTTAATAGAATCTTCTTTTACTTATATTTCTACCTTTTGTATTGATATCGATCATATTTTGGTTGTATATATTCTTCTTGAAATATTATCTTCTCTTTGTTGTTGTTTACTGTTGATCATTGCTATATTAAGGGGGAGCAAATATTTGTGAAAAACTCTAAAGGGAAAGAAATTAAAGAATGTTTCAGAAAAAGGAAGAGTTAACCATGTTTGATGATGTCAAAAAGGGGGAGAAATTAAACAAAAACAAGAATTGGAAGATTAAACAAATATTGGAGAAATTAAACAAAAATTTGATAAATTAATCAAAAAGGGGGAGAAATTAAAAAAAAATTAAGAAATTAAACAAAAATTGGAGAAATTAAACAAAAATTTGAGAAATTAAATAAAAATTTGAGAAATTTGGTATCAGACAGAAATTAAACAAAAAGCCATCCATCAAAAGCAAAATCATAAATTATGAGCAATTAAAGAAAAAGCAATCAAAACTAAAAATTATGAGAAATTAATGAATGAACAATATCAAAAATACAATGCTAAGTACAATGCAAATAAGTAACTTTTAAATTACTTCTTTACATATGCTCTGATTTGCTTTAAAAAATTTTTTAAATATGCTCTGATATACTTCAAAATTCAAACTTGCTCTAATACAACTTTTGAAATTTTATTTACCTTGATACATCTTAAGAAATTTAACTTACTCTGATACTCTCTAAAATTTCTTTTAACTTGCTCTGATACATTATAAAATTTCCTCTGATACAATATGAAATTTTCTCTGATACATTGTAAAATATTTTCTGATAACATTGTAAAAATTATTTTTCTTGCTCTGATACATTGCAAAATTTATTTCTTTTCTCTTGCTCTGATATATCTTAAACTCAAAATGATCTAATACCCTTTTCAAATCTTTAAGAAAATGGACAAACTATTTTTGCATAAATATTACATGCCAAAAGAATCATACTCTTTTCAAACATATACACCTATAATGCATTCTTTTGAAATTAGTGATTCACATAAATATTTTTGTTCAAATATTTTGTCATCATCAAAAAGGGGGAGATTGTTGCTCCTAGATTGATTTTGATGATTACAAAGCAGATTGAAGGGATACAAATAATTTTAAAATGAAAAAGTCTTTATGCTCTTCAAGGGCAAAATCATAATTTCACTAAAATCATGATTTGATAGTATCATTTGATAGAACAAATGATTTGAAAACTATTGGTGAAAATTTTATTATTTTTGGACTTATATTTTTGAAGTTATGAAGGTTTGAAGTGCATGAGTCGACTCATGAGTCAACTCATGGCACTGTGAGCTGATTGGCACGCAAAAATTCTCCTTGGCACGTTAGTTTTCTGGCTTGGCACGACCTGTGAGTCGACTCATGAGTCGACCCACAAGGCATGAGTCGACTCATGAGTCGACCCCTGCTGATTTGAGCCAAGAATTTCCAGAAACGCATTCTCTGGTCTTTGCAACAGAAGTCGACTCACGAGTCGACTCCTGATGCATGAGTCGACTCATGAGTCGACCCCTACGACGGAAAATGTCAGCAACGGCTATTTTTTTGCCCATTTTAATTGCCTTTTATGCTTCCTAAAATTGCTCTAACGGCTCTTTATCTGCCTAAATTATTTTCTCTTGCTTTTAATGCTATAAAATGCTTGAAATGGTGAAAGAAATTGCAGATTAAATAGCAGATCAAATTGGAGAGAAGATAGAAGATCAATCGGCAGATCAAAAGAGAGATAAAATTCATTGAGAGGATCCACGAGATAATTTGAGAGAAAAAGAAAAGAGGATCCAAAATCCACACGAGAGATTGTGAAAGAGATTCAAGAGCTTTCAAAGAGAGGATCTTTCAAGCCTATTGTTCAACCTTGATCTAGAGATCTTCCAAAGCTTTCAAGAGATCTTCAATCAACAATCAACCTCTTCTCAAGCATTCGTTCAAGCGTTCATCCATCTTGAGAAAATTCAAAAAGGGTTTCTTCATTTGAGTAAAGTGATTTTATTGTTATATTCGCTCATTTAAGGAGCTGTTATTGTATTAATTTGTGCTTTAAATTATCTTACTCTTGTAAGTAATTGTTCTTATTTTTGGAGGATTTCCAAAATAAGGAAAGGTTGATCCGAACCTGAAATTGGAGTGTTTTGGGTTTACTTGTACCCGAGAAACAAGTGATCTAGCTTGGGATAGCTAGTGTCGGAGTTTCCGATGTTTTGTATTCAGGTTGAATACAAAGTATAGTGGATTGAAATTCCCAAGCAGGATCTTGGAGAGTGGATGTAGGTGCAAGGTTAGCACCGAACCACTATAAATCCTTGTGTTTGTGGTGTGCTTTATCGCTTCACTTTATTTCTTTATTATATTCTTACATTCCTGCTTTAGGTAATTAATATTGAATTAAAGTCTTTGTTTTGTTCTTCATAAGTAATCAGTTGGGCTTAAAATTTTTAGAAACCCAATTCACCCCCCCCTCTTGGGTTGCATAGCTGGGCAACAGGGCCGTTCGAGACCACACGGAGTTTGTTACGGAGAGTAGTAGCATCAGTGGGCCATTCAGGGCCACATGGAGTTTGTTATGGAGAGTGGAGTGGTGTCCATTGTCGCGACTTGCCAAAGAGTAGTGGGGCCATGTGAAATCTATTACAGAGAGTGGAGTGGTGTCCATTATCACGACTTGCTGGAGAGTTCAGGCTGGATGGCTGAAGCTCGACTGGGATGTCTGATGGAGCAAAACGGCTCTCTATCTCAGCAATTTAAGAAAAACTCAGATGTTTTTGAGGTTGCTGATGAGTCCACAGTTGTGGGGTGCCTTAGGCGCTGATGCTGCAGGTGGAAGTCATCTGCTGTAGAAGCTCGGATGTGAACTTTCTGTTGGAGAAGTCCGGTGGGAGTCTGATTACTAGAGAAGTCCGTTTGAAATTTACCTGATGTGGAAGCTCATCTGAAGATTGTCCGTCGGAGAGGTTCAATTTCATGAGAAATCCGACAGAGGGTCAACTGACAGTGGAGTTCGGATGGCACTATGGAGGTTCGTCCACTGGAGGAGTCTTGAGGATACTGTGGAAGTTCGAATGTTGGAGGAGTCCAAGATT
This sequence comes from Elaeis guineensis, assembly GCF_000442705.2. Classification (NCBI taxonomy): domain Eukaryota; kingdom Viridiplantae; phylum Streptophyta; class Magnoliopsida; order Arecales; family Arecaceae; genus Elaeis; species Elaeis guineensis. Next base: position 124,534,210 of record NC_025993.2, read on the forward strand.
CAATTCTGTTGTAGAAGTTTGGACGGAGTCTGACTCTTGTAGGAGTCTGAAAGGAGGCCGCTTATTGTAGAAGCACGGATGGAGACCGATTATCGTGGAAGCTCGGATGGAGACTTCTTATTATAGAAACTCGGATGAAATTCGGAAGGCGATCGACCACTGTTGAAACTTGGATGGAGTCTGGTTACTGTAGAAGTCCCACTGCTGGAGAAGCTCGATCATTGATGAAGTCCAGAAGAAGTTTGGGGTAGACATCCGACTGGTGGAGGAGTCCGTCCGTTGCAGAAGTTCGTCTAGGATCCATCCACTATAGAAGTTCGGACGGAGTCCGGCTCTTATAGGAGCTCGGATGAAATTCACTTGCAATAGAAGTTCGGAGCAGAGTCGATCGTGGCTGGAAGAAGTCTGGAAGAGATTCGAAGAATAGTCGATCACTGTAGAAAATCGACTGATAGTGAAGCTCAGAGAGCGTTTGGAGCAGTCCGGTAGATGAATGGAGGAGCTCATTATAGAAGAAGTCCGAATGGTATTATGGAAGCTCAAACAGTTAGGGGAGTTCAGAAAGACGCTGCATAAGGTCGGAAGCCGGAAGAGCCCTGAGAGGGTCGGCCTTTTACGAACTTCGGCTGGAGGTATTCTATACCCAACACCAGTCCTCCTACTTTCGAGTTCGGATTCCGAATGAAGGAAGTACAGAAAAATTTTTACAGTCGAAGTTGCCTCCCTCGATTTTCGTACTCGATTGTTTTCAGATATTTAGGTGTTTGACGCACTGGTGCTGGAGTCTTTTCAAATCGAGATGATCCGAAAAGATTATTTTGGAATTTTTGCTGGAGCGTTGCTCTAGGTACGGTGCAATAATGATTCTGTCAGTTGTCAGCCACCTTCAGCGGCCTGCTATGATGAGTGGGACATGCGGCGGTTGTAAATTGGCCAGAGGAGATCTGCAATCATTATTGCACCGGACCCCGTCGCCTATTTAAACCCACTCCCCTCCTTCAGGGGTTTCACTTTGCCTGAGGTTTTCTTCGGTCCCTCCTTCCCAAGAGTTTCGTTCTTCCCTCTCAGTTTTAGGTGCTCTTCGGGTTGACCCCCATCACTCTTGCTGCCTTCCTGCATCTTTCGGACCAGCTTAAGTTAGTTCTGGTACCCCTCTCTTTCTTGTTCTTCTTCCATTTTTTATCCTTCGCATTATGCCCGTTCGGTTTTCCACGAGCGCCCTGTTTCTTATTTTTTCAGATTTTTTCAAAATTTTTTAGGTTTTTTCTTGATTCAAAATATCCTCCAACACTTCCTCCTCTAGCAGTTCTAGGAGTTTGTCCATTCCAGCTCTCCAAAATCTTAGTTTTGTAGATGAAGCTCGTCCGATCTTTATACCAGACACCATCTTCAGCTCTCTGACTCCGAAGGAACTCTCACTGATTAGGATTCAGTACGAGATTCCTCTGGAGTACGAGCTGGAGCTTCCCGGGCCGACTGGCTGGGCTAACGCTCCTCCCTCCGACTGTTTCTGTTTATATCAAGAAGCTTTCCGCACCGGGCTTTGACTTCCACTTCCTCTTTTTTTTGTGGCTCTGTTTCTAAGCTGTGCCGATCTTCTTTCATTGCAGATATGGATGCAGACGCGGCTCAGATGTTAGCCAAGGGTCTCAAGGCCCACAAGAGGAAAGGGGCCACAACTTTTGGGTTGGCGAAGAAGGCAAGGGTAGAAGAGACAAACCCGACCATGCTTCGCCTTGATCACCCAGAGCCTGTGCTTATGGTACATCTTCGACCATGAGTACTTCTCGATCCTGTAGATGAGCTCGGGATCTCGGCTCGAAGCCTTCGGTTTCCTTGGCGCCATGGAGAGCAAAGGAAGAGAAGAGGAGAAAAAACCCTAGAAATGGAGGAGGGACGGAGACCGGAGAAGCAAAATCCCTTAAGGGGGACTGAAAGAAGAAGTTGAGAACTTAAAGCAATCCCTGATGATGGCTGGAACCGAGAGTTCGAAGTCGGAAGAAGCCGAGCTCCCTTAGGGCTTTTTTTTTTTTTTACCCTTTGTTCCATATATTCTTTTCTTTTCTTGTCATTTCTCCTCTTTTTTTTTTTTTGCCCTTCAAAGGATTTTGTAATGCATCTTCACTAATGAAATAAAATAGAATTTTCTCATCACCTTGTATACTATCGCTCTGAGTTGTCGCTTACCGAACTTCTCTTGTCCTCTGTCTTGTTTGATGTCGACGTTGTTTGAAAGTTCCTAATCATCGCCGTGTTGATTCGCCCTTAGGGACTAAAAATTTTTTACAAGGATTTTCTTCCTCGTTGAGACGAGGTCCCTTGAGTCTTAGGCGTAGTTCATTTTTTTCTTATCTCTGGTGTAGCTCATCACTTTTCTTTTTCTTTCTCCCTTTCCTTATGTTCGAGCGAGGGTTTTCACTCTGCTCCTAATAGGATTGTAGGGGTGTAGAGGAGCTGCTGAGGGGCTTTTTCCCTCATCCGATCTCAAACGACCAGATCTTCATTTGTGTCAGGATGAGGTTCTCCTCCTGTTTCCAACACAATCAAATTTAGCTCATTTTAGGATGAGATTTTTCTCCTATTCCTAACAGGACTGTGGGGGCACATAAGGGCCGTTGCAAGGGCCTCTCCCCCCATCTGGTCTCTGAATAATCGGGCCTTCGATCTTGCTCATATTAGGATGAGGTTCTCCTCATGTTCCTAACATGGCTGTGGGGGTGCATAAGGGCCGTTGCAAGGGTCTCTCTCCTCATTCGGTTTCTAAATAATCGGACCTTCGATTTTGCTCATGTTAGGACGAGGTTCTCCTCCTGTTCCTAACATGGCTGTGGGGGCGCATTAGGGCTGTTGCAAGGGCCTTTCCCCCCATCCAGTTTCTAAATAATCAGGCCTTCGACTTTGCTCATGTTAGGATGAGGTTCTCCTCTTGTTCCGAAGATGGTTGTGGGGGTGCATTAGGGCCATTGCAAGGGCCTCTCCCCCCATCCGGTCTCTAAATAATTGGACATTCGACTTTGCTCATATTAGGATGAGGTTCTTGTTGAGAATAGTGTCCCAAAGCCAATCGTCAGTCTGTTGACAGTTATGCTCATTTTTGTATATATACATGAATTATGAATTAATAAAAATTATTTTGATATTTTTCATCACAAAATATTTCATCTTCTAATGAACTCCTATGTTGTGGTGAAGTCCTTGGGACTATTTAGACTCGACAAAGAAGGATTTATCATTTAGTTCTTAAATCTGTTCGCGATCAAATGATATGTTGTTACCAAGGATGACAACATTTATCAAGCATAGATCATTGTGTGCCATATAGGTTGGTTGTCCTCTTAACCAATGAGTGTGGAGACACTGGTATGGCATACAGGTGAGATGTAAGGGTACATCTGCACTGAATGTGACCGACTCTGGAGCTATTTCTGCGGTCAAGATTTGCTCCGATGGAATATGGGTATAAATATCCCTCCGACTTGAGACCGCCACGGTGACTTGCAAGCAACTCACTGCACTTAGGCACTGGACTACCTGAATTTCTAATTCAGTGACGGAAGGCTTCTGGGTGTAGTCAAGTACTTGACTTGTCGGTGCGTGTGTCAAGATGGGATTGACCACTCCAGTTTAGGAGCTGTATACAGTCATGTTTCAATTTAGCAAAACCTTGGCCAGGGTAATCTTTGTGAGGAGTCACAGGACTGTTTGAGTTGAGCACGATTCGGATGATCTAATCAGGGTTGACAGTTTAACCCTGAGTCATCCTAAACACAGAGGTCAAAAGGATGAATTATACAGTAACCATATTCACGTAGGTTCTGAGTGTTGCGATTATGACTATTCGACCTATCTGATCATCAGGTACCATTGCTAGATGGTCACTTCGATTAGTACAGGAATTGGTTCCTGTGCTACCGGCTTAGGTTCGAACCTGTGGGGTCACACACATTAGAGGTTCCTATCTGATCTGATGGCTGATGAAGAGTCCTAATGCTCATGGACTATGAGTCCTACATGTTTGAGACTCTATGATCAAGAATCAGGATTCTCTGATCATGAGTCCCACACATTTTGGGTACCGGGGTCAAGAGTCCCACTGGTTTGGGACTCTTCGATCAGGGTTACATATCGATGAATTCTGATGTCCGATTACCCATCAGATTTAGACTCAATAATTATGAGAGATTTAATTAGTAATTTGATCACTAATTAACTCAATTTGATTGAGTAATTATTTTTGGATCAAGTCCAATTGAATTGGATTCAGTTGGGTTTGACCCGATTAGGTTAAGAGTTGACCTAATCGTCGAGATGGTTTGGTCCCTGATTTGATTAGGGGTTGGGCTTAATCAATTACTAATTTGATTAGGATTTTATTGAGCCTAATTAAGCTTAATTAAGTTGGGTCTAAATTAGTCTAATTGGGCCTAACTTTTTTGGTTCAATTAGGTTGGTTTAAATAATGAAACCACCTTGACTCATTCTCCCTGCGCCACCTCACTTCCACTGCGCCCATTTGAATTCATGAGAATAAAGTTCACATGAATTTTTTCTCACGCAAAGCCCTCCTCATGCCCTACTTTAATGAACCAAATGAGTGGATAAGGATGATTGGTTGGCCATTCAAATTCAAAACAAAGTTTAAATTTGAATGAGCAACCAATCTTAGCGCCTTGACCTTATCCTCTTTTAGCACCCCATTTATTACACAAGAAAATGTTTCTCATGAAATCACTCACACACAAATTAAGCCACGCCCTCCTCTTCTCACACCCTTAGTGGATAGGGATAAATTGGTTTCCATTTGAATTCAAAATTTGATTTGAATTCAAATGTGCAATTACTCATCTTTATCCTCTCACATGGATAAGATGTTTGACATTATTTTAAAAGGAGGAGAAGAGTGGGGCGTGTGCAAGAAAAATTTTGGAGAGAAAATCTGGGCATGAGGAATCCTTGTGTGCAAGGTGAAGGTCTATATCCTTCTGAGAGAAAAAGAAAGAAAAGAAAGAAAAAGTGTGCGCAGGGTTTCAGTGAGTTCTTCAGGGTTTCAGCCTGGAGTTCGAGAAGTGAGAAGGTGAGCTACGAGTCTCGTGAGCCCACCAAATTTTAGGGAGATCTTCAACATCCTCTCAAGCATGTCTGCTGATGATCCAGAATATCCAAAGAATCAGCAGATATCAATCGAAGGAGTTCAATCAGCATCGACCGTCAAAAGGGCTCTACAATGATCTAGCACTCGTGAGGAGTCGATCAGATCAGGAGCTTCGTGTGGATAATCCGCAGAGGCCAAACACACTGTGTGGCTACATCATGATGATCAGACTCTTTCGACGGTGATCAGATTGCGGTGATCTACTATCCGCACAAAGGTATTGTGTTCTGAACACATTACAGTAAAGTATTTACTGTTCAAATTCAAATTTCAAATTTAAATGCATGCATGCTATATATCATATTTAGATCCTAGTGTAGGATAAATTTTTATTAATTAGTTAGATTAATTAACAATTTTTACTGTAAAATAATGATTTTAAAAAAATTTTAAAATTACCATTTTACCCCTGCACTGAATTTTTCTCATATATGGTATCAGAGCGGGTTCTTAGATATGATATATATATTTGCATGCGTAGATTAAGTTGTAATCTAAAAGTTTAAATTTGAAATTTAAAATTTAAAATTTGAATTTTGAAAGTTGTTCAAAATTCAAAATTCAAAAATTTAATATTCAAAATTTGAAATTTAAATTTTGAAATTTGAAATTCAAAATTCAAAATTTAAAAATTTGAAATTCAAAATTTGAAATTTAAAAATTGAAATTTGGTTGAAATTTCAAATTTGAAATTCAAAATTTAAAATTTGAAATTCAAAATTTTGAAATTTGAAATTTGTTTGAAATTTAAAATTCAAAATTTAAAATTTGAAATTTAAAATTTAAATTTTGAAATTGATATATTTAGATATACTTGATCCAAGTAGCAAGTAATCGAATTGGGTTGGTTGCCATGGCCGTCCGGTCATAAGAGAAAAGTAGGGTTTAAAGGCCCTTTCTTCCCATTCGATGGGGTCTCCTATGGCTGTAGGGATGTCGATGCGATTATATCCCATGCAGATGAAGCAGCGAAAGGAATATTCATGATTTATTTTGATTGAATTATTTTCTGTTATGTAATTAGCAATAGGATTGCTATTTATAAAATGTGCTGATATATTTGTATAATAAGTCAACATATTTGGTGAACAAAAAATAAAACCTTTCAAATTTAAAAATTATTTTCGAAATGCCAAACCTTGACCCATCAGCCCAAATACTTAATTAAAAGAATTAAGTGTTGTCTAATAGGTCTAGAATTGTGAATTAAGACCTAAGATAATTGCATAAACTTGTGGGTCAATAGGTTAGATGGATTAGATCCATAATTGGGTTAGACCTAAGGTTAGCTTAAAGAAATGGACTAAATTAGAGTAATTGGTCAAATCTAATCAAAAGTTGAATTAGATTAGGTCAAGGATACTCTAGACTCAACTCCAATAGTTGTAGTTGAATGGGTCAATGTCTTTAACTAGACCAAGATGGACTTAATTCATGGCTACGCGGTGGAATCCTATTTACTAAGTTGATCAAATTAAAACTAATGAACCGGTTGGTGTCTAAGGTAAGTTTGGCAGTTTGACCAGTGGTTTTTAAGTGGGAGCTACTCGCAGTGATTCGATCTCTGACGAGTTAATGGCTTATCCCCACCACTGATCTCACTTACTTGGCCAACCTGGTGAATTAGGTTTTGATTAGATCACTTGGTGATTAGGGCTCACCCATGTTATTAGGTAAATCAGTTTGACTGATTTAGGTGCTCCTAATGCCAGCTTTAAGTAAATTCTTTTTAATCTAACTTGGTGAAGTTAGTGGGAGGATTGAAATTGGCTGGATATTTTCTTCTCATCTATTCTTTAATAAAATCCTCAAAAAAAAATTTATTAGGTCCTAAAAATGATTAAGTTATATTGATAACTAAGTCATAGCCTCCCATTAAGTGAGTGATAATGAGTCCATTAGTTTAATAATCATTGGAGGGCCAAAGACCTGGTGCTTATTGACTAATGGAATTATCATTCATAGTATGATAATTTGGTTTGAGTCTTTCTGATGGTGGTTAGGTTGGCCGACCAAAGTCGGGCTTGATCATTTATTGGTCTGATTCACCAAATCAAATCATGTTAATGGATGGACCTAACCAGATTTTTTCAGTGGAGGCCAAAGCCTACTGATTAGGTTCTGGAGCAAAATTAATTACTAGAAGTTATTTAGAGAAACAACTGGTTATGAACCTACCCATAGATGCACATGGGTTGACCAACCAAAGTTGGGCTCGTGTGTAGTTTGTGTGGATTCTAGTACCCACTAAGGAATTAAAGTAATTCCTTGAATTGGAGGTTGAGGTTACCAATTCATAAAAATACTGAGAGAAACTTTAGACTAAAGTTCAAGTCTTTAGTATTAATAATTTATGTACTAATATAGATCTGGTTTTTCTTTATGTAGCTATGGCCAATACCTTGTCGTTCCGGTCATTATTAGATAATGACAAGCTCATGGGACCTAATTTTGATAGCTGGTATCGAAAATTAAAAATCATCCTTGAGCATGAGCGGATCCTTTATGTAGTAACAGATCCGACACCTGAGGAGTCAGCCCTGAACGCTAGAGGGACGGTCCAAGACACTTACCAGAAGTGGCTCAACAACCGCACCAACGTTCGGTGCAAAATGCTGGCGGCAATGAATGATGAGTTCAGTTGCAGGTTCGAGAACGCCCAGCCATAGGAGATGCTTCAAATGTTGAATGACTCTTTTGGCATGCCTGACGATGTTGAAAGGCACAAAACTAGTTGTGCCATTTTCAATGCTCGGATGAGGGATGGAGCCTCAGTCACTGATCATGTACTGTACATTATCGAAATGATTGAGTGCCTAAGTAAACTGGGTTTTCCCCTACACGAGCAGCTCGGTAAGGATGCGATCCTTAATTCTCTGCCCAAGTCCTTCCTTCCCTTACTCATTTTCGAATAACAAAGCCTACAGTGAACTACCACGGCTTGTTGGGGTTGCTGCAGAACTTTGAGAAGGATCACCAGCTCCATAAGGAGTCGGTGAATATTGTGGGAGGGTCTTCTTCTGGTCATTGACCCTTTAAGAAAGGGAAGAAGAACAAGAAGAAGAAGAATAAGAAGGTGCAGCTGCATGCTGGGACGTCTGCACAGGGTCAGACTAAGAAGTGCAAGTCCGACCAGAGCCAGACAGAGTGCTTCTTTTGCAAGAAGCAGGGGCACTGGAAGAGGAACTGTCCTCTATACATTGCCTCACTGGACCCGAACAGGCCAAAGAAGAAGCAAGGTACTTATATGATAACACCTTGCAACTTTTTCATTTGTGATACTACTGCCTGGGTATTAGATACCGGAAGCCCTTATCATATTTGCAATTCGATGAAGGGTCTATAAGTCAGTAGGAGATTTGATGAAGGCGAGAGGTTCCTGAACATTGGAGATGGAAAGTTCCAGTTCTAGCATTAGGAATCATGAACCTTGTAATCAATTCTCGAAATGTAATTCTGAGTGAATGTTACTATTGTCCAAGCTTTTTATTAAATATTATTTCTGTAGGCCTTTTGGCCATTAACGGTTATCAATTTTTAATAAAAAAAAATATTTACAATATCATTTTGAATGGTATTACAATATTTATTGGATAACTTTATAATAGAATTTACTTTCTATCACAACCTATTAATGTGGTTCAAACCTCCGATAAACGTCCTAGAATAGATAATGTGTCAGAAGTCTACCTTTGGCACTGTAAGCTAGGTCATATCAAAAAGAACAGGATAAACAGGTTAGCTCAAGAAGAAATTCTTGAAGTAGGTGATTGTGAATCACTTCCAACCTATGAGTCCTGTCTTCTTGGTAAAATGATCAAGTCACCTTTTACTGGAAAAGGCGAGTGAGCCAATGAACTCTTGGGTCTGGTACATGCTGATGTATGTGGACCCATGAGCTCAAGTACAAGAGGTGGATATTTCTACTTCATAACCTTCATAGATGACCTATCGAGGTATGGGTATGTCTATTTAATGAAGCATAAGTCGGAGTCGTTTGAAATGTTCAAACTATTCTGAAATGAGGTAGAAAAACAAACTGAGAAGTGTATTAAAACTCTTCGATCTGATCGAGGAGGTGAATACCTTTCCAATGAGTTTCTGACATATCTTGGGGAGAATGGGATTCTCTCTCAATGGACTCCTCCTGGAACACCACAGCATAGTGGTGTATCTGAAAGGAGGAATCGGATCTTGTTGGATATGGTTCGATCCATGATGGGGTTTGCTAGTCTGCCGATCTTCCTCTGGAGATATGCACTCGAATCGGCTTGTTACCTTCTAAATAGAGTTCCGAGTAAGTCTGTAACCAAAATGCCATATGAGATATGGATAGGACGTAAGCCAGTACTCTCACACCTTAGGGTTTGGAGGTGTCCGGCTTATGTTAAACGTTTAATTACGGACAAGCTAGGACCTAGGTCTGACAAATGTAATTTTATAGGATACCCAAAAGAGACCAAAGGGTATTATTTCTACCTGACTGATGAGCAAAAGGTGTTTGTTAGCCTTAAGGCAATCTTTTTGGAAAAAGAGTTCCTTGGTGAAGGGACTGTTGCCTCTAAGGTCAAACTTGACGAAGTTCGACAGGTGGAAAAATCGACACAAGTTGCTGAACCTGAATCAGATTTGATTAGATCAGATCCAGAGCCCATTGTTCAAGCACCCTTAAGGTGATCTAGTAGAGTACCACGTCAACCGAACAGATACTATAGTTTCTTGGTCCGGGACGACGATCCTATCAAACTTGATGAAAACGATGAGGATCCGATCACCTACATGGATGCAATGCAGAGATCTGATTCTGAGAATGGCTAGAGGCCATGAAATTCGAAATGGAGTCCATGAAGGTCAACGATGTGTGGACATTGGTTGACCCACCCGAAGGAGTAAAACCCATAGGGTGTAAGTGGGTCTTCAAGAGGAAGAGGGGCACAGACAGAAAGGTGAAAACCTATAAAGTCCGTCTAGTTGCCAATGGATATCTTCAACGTTATGGTATAGACTATGATGAGATATTTTCTTCTGTGGCAATACTCAAATCCATTCGGATTATGCTTGCGATAGCTGTCCATCTGGACTATGAAATCTGGCAGATGGATGTGAAGACAGCTTTTCTAAATGGAGAGCTGGATGAAGAGGTGTATATGATACAACCTGAAGGATTCACATCCACTGATGAGTCTAAGGTGTGCAGACTACAGAAGTTCATTTATGGACTTAAGCAGGCATCCCGGAGTTGGAACATACATTTTGATAGGACGATCAAGACGTATGGCTTCGTTAAGAATGCAGAAGAGCCCTGTATTTATAAGTGGGCTAATGGTCCAGTAGTGATATTTCTTGTATTGTATGTGGATGATATTCTCTTAATCGGGAATGATGTCCCTGCATTACAGGGAATAAAGATTTGGCTGTCGTCACAGTTCTCCATTAAGGATCTGGGAGAAGCTTCCTACATCCTAGGGATGAGGATCTATAGGGATAGATCTAAAAGGTTGCTTGGTTTATCCCAGTCTACGTACATAGATACTATGCTGAAGAGGTTCAGCATGGAGAATTCCAAGAAAGGCTATCTACCGATAGGCCATGAAATTTTTCACTCGAAGAGGGATTGTCCGACAACACCTCAAGAGAGAGAGTGTATGAGTAGGATTTTATATGCTTCAGTAGTGGGATCTATCATGTACGCCATGACATGTACACGATCAGATGTGTCATACTCACTAGGAGTAGTGAGTAGATACCAATCTGATCCAGGGGAGAATCACTGGAAGGTTGTTAAAATCATCCTGAAGTATTTAAAAAATACTAAGGACCAGTGGCTTGTTTATGGTGAATCAGACTTGAGACTTATAAGGTTTACAGACTCTAATTTTTAGTCTGATCATAATGACAGCAAAAGTGTATCGGAATTTATTTTTACCCTTAATGGTGGGGCTATCTGCTAGAAGAGTTCCAAGCAATACAGTGGCTGATTCAGTTTGCGAGGCAGAGTATGTCGCTGCATCAGATGCTGCCAAAGAAGTAGTGTGGCTGAGAAAATTCATCACCGAGCTCGGAGTAGCACCCTCCCTTGTTGGTCCAGTTCTGCTCTACTGTGACAGCTCTGGAGCCATTGCTCAGGCGAAGGAACCCAAGGCACACCAGCAGACGAAGCATATTTTGCACCGCTACCATCTCATCCAGAAAATTATGGATTGAGGTGACGTCGACCTTCTGAAGATCGATAAAAAGGAGAACCTGGCTGACCCATTCACTAAAGCCATTGCGGTGAAGGAGTTCAACGACTACAAGTCCAAGATGGGTATTAGATACTGCACCGATTGGCTTTAGGTCAAGTGGGAGATTGTTGGGAATAGTATCCCAAAGTCAATCGTCAGTCTGTTGACGGTTGTGCTCATTTTTATATATGTACATGAATTATGAATTAATAAAAATTATTTTGATATTTTTCATCACAAAATGTTTGATCTTCTAATGAACTCCTATGTTGTGGTGAAGTCCTTAGGATTATTTAGACTCGACAAAGGAGGATTTGTTGTTTAGTCCTTAAATCTGTTCGTGACCAAATGATACGTTGTTATCAAGGACAACAACATTTATCAAGCATAGGTCATTGTGTGCCATATAGGTTGGTTGTCCTCTTAACCAATGAGTGTGAAGACACTGGTATGGCATACAGGTGAGATGTAAGGGTACATCTATACTGAACGTGATCGAATCCGGAGCTATTTCTACTGTCAAGATTTACTCCGATGGAATATGGATATAAATGTCCCTCCGACTTGAGACCGCCATGGTGACTTACAAGCAACTCACTGTACTTAGGCACTGGACTACTTGAATTTCTAATTCTATGACGGAAGGCTGCTGGGTGTAGTCAAGTACTTGACTTGTCAGTGCATGTGTCAAGATGGAATTAACCACTCTAGTTTAGGAGCTGTGTACAGTCGTGTTTCAATTTAGCAAAACCTTGGTCAAAGTAGTCTTTGTGAGGAGTCATAGGACTATTTGAGTTGAGCACGATTGGGATGATCTAATCAGGGTTGACATATTAACCCTGAGTCGTCCTAAACATAGAGGTCAAAAGGATGAATTATACAGTAACCATATTCACGTAGGTTCTGAGTATTGTAATTGTGACTATTCGACCTATCCGATCATCAGATACCATTGCTAGATGGTCACTTCAATTTGTACAGGAATTGGTTCCTGTGCTACCGGCTTAGGTTCGAACCTGCAGGATCACACACATTAGAGGTTCCTATCTGATCTGATGGCTGATGAAGAGTCATAATGCTCGTAGATTATGACTCCTACATGTTTGAGACTCTGTGATCGAGAATCAGGATTCTCTGATCATGAGTCCCACACATTTTGGGTATCGGGGTCAAGAGTCCCACTGGTTTGGGACTCTTCGATCAGGGTTACATATCGATGAATTCTAATGCCCGATTACCCATCAAATTTGGAGTCAATATTTTTGAGAGGTTTACTTAGTGATTTGATCACTAATTAACTCAATTTGATTGAGTAATTATTTTTGGATCAAGTCCAATTGAATTGGATTCAGTTGGGTTTGACCCGATTAGGTTAAGAGTTGACCTAATCATCAAGATGGTTTGGTCCCTGATTTGATCAGGGGTTGGGCTTAATCAATTCCTAATTTGATTAGGATTTTATTGAGCCTAATTAAGCCTAATTAAGTTGGGTCTAAATTAGTCTAATTGGGCCTAACTTATTTGGTTCAATTAGGTTGGTTTAAATAATGAAACCACCTTGACCCATTCTCCCTACGCCACCTCACTTCCACTACGTCCATTTGAATTCACGAGAAGAAAGTTCTCATGAATTTTTTCTCATGCAAAGCCCTCCTCATGCCCTACTTTAATGCACCAAATGAGTGGATAAGGATGATTAGTTGGCCATTCAAATTCAAAATAAAGTTTGAATTTGAATGAGCAACCAATCTTAGCGCCTTGACCTTATCCTCTTTTAGCATCCTATTTATTATACGAGAAAATATTTCTCATAAAATCACTCACGCACAAATTAAGCCATGCCCTCCTCTTCTCACACCCTTAGTGGATAGGGATAAATTGATTTCCATTTGAATTCAAAATTTGATTTGAATTCAAATATGCAATTACTCATCTTTATCCTCTCACGTGGATAAGACGTTTGACATTATTTTAAAAGGAGGAGAAGAGTAGGACGTGTACAAGAAAAATTTTGGAGAGAAAATTTGGGCATGAGGAATCCTTGTGTGCAAGGTGAAGATCTATATCCTTTCGAGAGAAAAAGAAAGAAAAGAAAGAAAAAGTGTACGTAGGGTTTCAGTGAGTTCTTCAGGGTTTCAGCTTGGAGTTCGGAAAGTGAGAAGGTGAGCTACGAGTGTCGTGAGCCCACCAAATTTTAGAGAGATCTTCAACATTCTCTCAAGCACATCTGTTGATGATCTAGAGTATCTAAAGAATCAGCAGACATCGATCGAAGGAGTTCGATCAGCATCGACCATCGAAAGGGCTTTACAACGAGCTAGCACTCGTGAGGAGTCGATCAGACCGGAAGCTTCGTATGGATGATCCACAGAGGTCAGACATACTATGTGGTTGTATCACGATGATCAGACTCTCTCGATGGTGATCAGATTGCGGTGATCTACTATCCGCACAAAGGTATTGTGTTCTGAATACATTACAGTAAAGTGTTTACTGTTCAAATTTGAATTTCAAATTTAAATGCATGTATGCTATATATCATATTTAGATCCTAGTGTAGGATAAATTCTTATTAATTAATTAGATTAATTAATAATTTTTACTGTAAAATAGTGATTTTAAAAAAATTTTAAAATTATCATTTTACCCCTACACTGAATTTTTCCCACAGTTCTCCTCCTGTTCCTAACATGGCTGTGGGGGTGCATTAGGGCCGTTGCAAGGGCCTCTCCCCCCATCCGATCTTTAAATAATCGGGTCTTTGTTTGTGTCAGGATGAGGTTTTCCTCTTATTCCTGACACGCTTAATTTCGATTGCCTGAAGGAGCTACTCTCTGTTGTTATAAGCTCATACCAAAAGAAAAGATATATGAGTATTAAACTTTTATTTAAGGTAAAGTTATCGGTAATACATTCGTATAGATTTTTTGAATTCTATGGTCGTGGAAGGTCTGCTCCTCCAAGCTCTTTTAGATAGTATGTTCCGGGCTGAACCACCTCCCTGACTTCATACGGGCCTTCCCAGTTAGGGGCAAGTTTTTCTTGATTCTGAGGTTGTGAAATAGCGGTTTGCCAAAGTACTAAGTCTCCCACTCTGAAGGCCTTGCTCTTGACTCGGGAGTTATAGTAGTGGGCCACTTTCTACTTGTAGGCGGCCATCCGAACTTGAGCTGTCTCCCGCTTTTCTTCTAACAAGTCGAAGTTGGCCTTGAGATCCTGTGAATTGCGCTGCTCGTCGAATGCCACAACTCGCACCGATGGAAGCTTGAGTTCGATTGGGATCATGTCTTCTATTTTGAAGGCTAAGGCAAAGGGGGTCTCCCCTAGGGCAGTCTTTGGATAGTTCGGTATGCCCACAACACATGATAAAGCTTATCTACCCAAGTTTCCTTTGCTTTTTCAAGTCTCGTCTTGATTCCTTGCAACAGAGTCCTGTTAGTAACCTCGGCTTCACCGTTTGCTTGCGGATGGGCTACTGATGTGAAGTTATGGGAGATGTTTAAGTCCTCACAAAATTTAGCAAATCTTGCTCCAGCAAATTGTCACCCATTATCAGTAATGAGAGTTCTGGGTAAGCCAAACCTACAGATAATTGACTTCCAGACGAAGTCCTGCATCTTAGCTTCTGTGATTTTCGCCAAAGGTTCAGCTTCGACCCACTTGGTAAAGTAGTCAATGGCCACCAGGAGGAACTTTCACTGCCCAGATGCCATGGGAAAAGGTCCAAGGATATCCATCCCCCATTGTGCCAACGGCCATAGGGTACTCAAGGGTGTAAGTTCGGAGGCAGGTTGCCTTTGGATATTTGCATATTTCTGACACCGATCATACCTTCTGACATATTCGATGGAGTCGTGGTACATGGTAGGCCAGTAATAGCCTTGTCGGAGCAGTTTGTGGGATAAAGATCTGGCCCCAGGTGACTTCTGCAGACTCCCTCATATACCTCCCATAAGGCGAAGTCAGCTTCAGAAGGCCAGAGACATTTTAAGAGGGGCAAAGAGTATGACCTCTTGTACAGCTTGCCTTCATAAAGGATATATCGGGAGGCCTGGTTCCTAAGCTTCCGAGCTTCTTTTGCATCGTGAGGAAGAACCCCATCCTTGAGGTATGCAACCAGTGGGTCAATCCAGCTAGGTTCATGGCTGATCTCCATTACAAGCTGCGATTCTTCCATACTTGAATACTTCAGAACTTCGAAGAAGACTTTCTTGGACAGTTCAGCCAGAGTCAGTGTAGCCAACTTGGAGAGAAGGTCGGCCCTGATATTTTTTGCAATTAGAATCTACTTGATGTCAAAGCTGTCGAAGGTAGGGATGATCTCTTTTATCCTTTCAAGATACTTTGCCATACTGTTCTTTTGAGCTTCATAGTTTTCGCTGACTTGTCCCACCACCAATTGAGAGTCAATGTAGACTTGGAGCCGATCTACTTCTAACTCTTTGACGATCCTCAGTCCTACAATCAGAGCTTCATATTCTACTCCATTATTTGTCACAGGAAATTTGAAGTGCAGCACGTACTCTGCAATAATTCCTTCTGGATTGACCGAGATCAGGCCCGCACCTGACATGTTGGAGGAACCGTCCATGTAGAGAGCCCAAAAACCATCAGGGAGATCTGTTCTTTCTTCAGGAGAGTTCAACTGAAGCCCTGAGTTGTCAGCTTCACCTCATTCAAGTTTGGCCTCTTCCGGAATAGTGCACTCCACTATGAAGTCTGCTAATATCTGGGCTTTAATTGCCGACCGAGGTTGATAGTTGATGTCAAATTTTGTGAGCTCGACTACCCATTTCGCTATCCTTCTGGAAGCATCTGCTCGATGCAGAACCACCTTAATTGGCTAGTCGGTGAGCAATGTTATGGTGTGCCCTTGAAAGTAAGGTCGGAGCCTTCGAGCTGCAATCAACAAGGCATAAGTTAGTTTCTTTAACTTAGTATACCTGATTTCGACATCTCTCAATACTCGACTTATGTAGTAGATCGATCATTGAATTTTTGCTTCTTCCTTAACCAGAACTACTGCGAGAGCCACAGGGGAGACCGCCAGGTATAGAAATAACTCCACTCCAAGTTCGGACTTTGCCAATAGCGGAGGTGAGCTGAGGTAGTACTTTAATTCTTCGAATGCTTGCTGACATTCAGTGGTCCAACAGAAGTTCTTCGGCTGCTTGAGAGTCTGAAAGAAAGGCAGGCATCGTTCAGCCGACCTTGAGACGAAGTGATTCAAAGCTGCTACTCTCCCAGTAAGGTGCTAAACTTTCTTTATTGACTTTGGGGCGATTATTTTCTGGATGGCACGAATCTTTTCTGGATTTGCTTCGATCCCGCACCCCGATACCATGAAGTCCAAGAATTTTTTTGAGATTACTCCAAAAGTGCACTTGGTCGGGTTCAGCTTCATCTTATATTTTCGGAGGGCACTGAAGGTCTCCTCAAGGTCGGCGATATGGTTCATTGTGGATTTGGCTTTTACAAGCATGTTATCCATGTAGACCTCCATGTTGTGGCCAATCTGCTCTTTGAAGATCTTGTTCACTAGCCGTTGATAGGTCGCCCCTGCATTTTTGAGGCCAAAAGGCATAACCCTGTAATAATAAAGACCACGGTTAGTAATAAAAGCAGTTTTTTCTTCATCTTTCGGTGCCATCTTGATTTAATTGTAGCCAGAAAATGTATCCATGAAAGTAAGAAGCTCGTGGCCCGAGATTGCATCCACCAATTGATCAATTCTGGGCAGAGGGTAACTATCCTTCGGGCAAGCTTTGTTTAGCTTTTTGAAGTCTATACACATCCTCCACTTGCCGTTCGCCTTCTTGACGAGAACCCCATTAGAGATCCAGTTCGGGAAGTTGACTTCTCTGATGAACCCAGCTTTTAGGAGTTTATCAACTTCCTCAGCTATTGTCATTTGCCTTTTCGATGCATGACTTCAGATTTTTTTCTTCGTCGGTCGATGTTTGGGATCAACAGTCAGGCGGTGTTCCATGACTTCAGCATCAATCCCTGGCATGTCTGTCGAAACTCAAGCGAAAACATCCATATTTTTTTATAAAAAATTGATGAGTCGTGTCCGTACCTCTCCTTCCAAGTTGGAACTGATCTTCACCACATGCTCCTCGTTCCCATCGTTCAAAAGAATTGAGACAAGATCTTCAATTGGCTCACCCCGTTCTTTAGCAAGGTTGTCGTGGGTGTCCAATCCATTAACCGGACAGGGGTCAGACTGATCATTTCTTTGTAGAGCTATGTTATAGCAGTATTTTGCCAGGACTTAATCTCCTCTAACCTCTTCGACCTCTTGGCTAGTAGGAAATTTCAACTTTAAATGGTAGGTCAATACCACAGCTCGGAGAGCGTTGAGGCCAGGTCGGCCGAGTATTGCGTTATAGGCAGACGGCACCCTCACTATCAGAAAATCCACTTGCACTCTTGATTGCTTCGAGTACCGACATGCAACTATGGTTAAAGTTATTACCCCTTCCACTGGCACAGCATCGCCAGTGAACCTCACCAATGGAGAGCTTATTGGCCCTAATCGACCACCCGGAATTGACATTTTTGAGAATGCATCATAAAACAAAATATCGATCGAGCTTCCACTATCAACAAGAATACGGCATACATCATAGTTAGCAATATTTAAAGAAACTACAACCACATCATTATGGAGAAATTGAATCTCCTTAGCATCTTCTTCAGTAAAGGTTATGGATTCTTCAGTTCTTTGCCGCTTGGGCGGTCCGACCGATCCACTGGCTGCTCCCCATCGAAATCCTCCAGAGATGGTGTTGATGATCCCAATTGGAGGTCGATCTTCAGGCTGTTCTTTCCTCCTTGGTGGCTCTGGCTGTGGTAGGGTCCTCGGCCGATCCTCCCTACCTTCAGATCGGCGTCGGATGAATCTATCGAGCCGACCTCATCTGATAAGCTCCTCAATCTCATCTCGGAGCTGAATACACTCCTCCGTATCGTGGCCGTGGTCACGATGATAGAGGCAGAACTTATTAGGGTTGCACTTCTCAGGGTGTGTGCGCATTCCTTCCGGCCTTGGTAGCTGCTCCCTGACCTCCATCAGCACTTGAGCTTTTGGAGCATTGAGAGGGACGTAGCTATGGAATCTTTCTGGAGGAGAGCTCTGTCGAATCCAGCAGTCTGGGCTCCTCTGCCTACGAGCCCGGGGGGGAGTTCGAACATGCTTGTGTCCGAGGAGAGTTCGAGAACATGGTCGAGCTTCACTCAGCCCTTTTTCAGCTGCGGACTTGTTGGAGTCACCCGCCTGCTGCTCCTTCGCGGCCTCCTCGTCCTTCAGCTTGAAGGCTTCTTCTGCTCAGGCATATCCTTCGGCCCGAGCCAGCAAATTAACGAAGTTCCTGGGATACTTCTTTTTCAGAAAAAATAGATGTTGCTCCTAGATTGATTTTGATGATTACAAAGCAGATTGAAGGGATACAAATAATTTTAAAATGAAAAAGTCCTTATGCTCTTCAAGGGCAAAATCATAATTTCACTAAAATTCTAATTTGATAGTATCATTTGATAGAACAAATGATTTGTAAACTATTGGTGAAAATTTTATTGTATTTGGACTTATATTTTTGAAGTTATGAAGGTTTGAAGTGCATGAGTCAACTCATGGCACTGTGAGCTGTTTGGCATGCAAAAAATTCCCATGGCATGCTGGATTTTTGACTTGGCACGACCTGTGAGTCGACTCATGAGTCGACCCACAAGGCATGAGTCGACTCATGAGTCGACCTCTGCTGATTTGAGCCGAAAAATCCAGAAATCAGACCTTCTGGTCTGTGCAACAGAAGTCGACTCATGAGTCGACTCCTGATGCATGAGTCGACTAATGAGTCGACCCCTATGACGGAAAATGTCAGCAACGGCTATTTTTTTGTCCGTTTTAATTGCCATTTATGCTTCCTAAAATTGCTCTAACGGCTCTTTATCTACCTAAATTGTTTTCTCTTGCTTCTAATGCTACAAAATGCTTTAAATGATGAAAGAAATTGCAGATTAAATAGCGGATCAAACGTGAAATCAAAAAGGAGAAGAACAGAAGAGAGGATTCGAAAGCTGCATGAAAAAGCCTGAGATCAACGAAAAAAAAAATCCAAAAAGAAGATCAATTGGCAGATCAAAAGAGAGATAAAATTCATTGAGAGGATCCACGAGATAATTTGAGAGAAAAAGAAAAGAGGATCCAAAATCCACACGAGAGATTGTGAAAGAGATTCAAGAGCTTTCAAAGAGAGGATCTTGCAAGCCTATTGTTTCAACCTTGATCTAGAGATCGTTCAAAGCTTTCAAGAGATCTTCAATCAACAATCAACCTCTTCTCAAGCATTCATCCACTTTGAGAAAATCCGGAAAAAGGAGTTCTTCATTTGAGTAAAGTTTTTATTATTATATTTGCTCATTGAAGGAGCTGTTATTGTATTAATCTGTGCCCTAAATATTCTTACTCTTTGTGAGTTTTTGTTCTTATTTTTGGAAGATTTTCAAAACAAGGAAAGGTTGATCCGAACCTGAAATTGGAGTGTTTTGGGTTTACTTGTACCCGGGAAACAAGTGATCTAGCTGGGGATAGCTAGTGTCGGAGTTTCCGACGTTTTGTATTCGGGTTGAATACAAAGGATAGTGGATTGAAATTCTCAAGTAGGATCTTGGGGAGTGGATGTAGGTGCAAGGTTAGCACCGAACCACTATAAATTCTTGTGTTTGTGGTGTGCTTTATCGCTTTACTTTATATCTTTATTATATTCTTGCATTCCTGCTTTAGGTAATTAATATTGAATTAAAGTCTTTGCTTTGTTCTTCATAAGTAATCAGTTGGGCTTAAAATTTTTAGAAACCCAATTCACCCCCCACTCTTGGGTTGCATAGCTGGGCAACAAGTGGTATCAGAGCCGGTGCTCTAGCCCTTCTTTGATCTAATAATCAAAGAGCCAAAGATCTATGGCAACCCATGTTGGTATTTTTCTAGCCGAGGGGCAATCAACAAACCGACCTCCACTTTTCAATGGGTCTAATTACACCTATTGGAAAGCTCGGATGAAGATTTTCATACAAGCACTCGACTATGATATGTGGAGTATCATAGTGAATGGTCCTCACACACCCATCAAGATTATAGATGATGAGGAATCAACCAAACCCGAGAAAGAATGGGATGAGGTTGATAAGAAATTGGCACAATTAAATGCCAAAGCCATGAATGTTCTTTATTGTGCACTAGATGCAAGTGAATTTAATCGCATTTCTACTTGTGCATCTGCTAAAGAAATATGGAATAGGTTAGAAGTAACCCATGAGGGAACAAATCAAGTAAAAGAGTCTAAAATAAACATGCTTGTACATAAATATGAATTGTTCAAAATAGAGCATGATGAGTCCATAACTGCTATGTTTACTCGTTTTACTGATATAATCAATGGTTTAAAGAGTCTTGGCAAATCTTATACTAACAGTGAACTTGTAAGGAAGATTCTCAGATCACTGCCAAGAACTTGGGAAGCCAAGGTGACTGCCATCCAAGAAGCAAAGGACTTGAACACTCTACCTCTAGAAGAGCTTCTTGGATCCTTGATGACTCATGAACTCAGCATGAAGCAACATCAAGAGGATAAAGTCAAAAAGAAAAGAATCATTGCCCTCAAATCCACAACTTCGCCTGATTATGAAACGGATGACTCTGAAGATGAAGATCAGGATGAAGAGATGGCTCTCATCACCCGAAAATTTAAAAAATTTTTAAGAAAAAGGAAACAGGGGATGAGAAAGAAATTCACAAAAGGGGATCAAAGCAAAGAAAAGGAGAAAGATCAACCCCCTATATGCTACGAGTGCAAGAAGCCAGGACATTTCAGATCCGAATGTCCACAATTGAAGAAAGGTCCAAAGAAGTTCAAAAAGAAGGCAATGATGGCGACCTGGAGTGCGAGTGATGACTCAAGCTCCGACGAGGAAACCTCAACAGAACAAGCCAATCTGTGCCTAATGGCACATGAAAATGAGGTAACTTCTGAATCCACTAGTGAATTTACTTTTGAAGAATTGCATGAAGCATTCTATGATTCAATTGATGAATTAAAGAAACTAGAGAAGAAAAACAAAGAACTGAAATTGGAAAATCAGTCCTTAGTAAAACAAGCTGAAAATCTTTCAATTAAAAAATTCACCTTGATTCAAGAAAATCAAAACTTAAAGGATGAAATGAACAAGCTAAAATCTATAGTAGATAAGTTCACCTTAAGTTCAAACAAACTAAATATGATCCTTGAAAATCAGAAAGCTATATATGATAAGGCTGGACTTGGTTATAAACCCCTGAAGAAACAAAAATTTCTGAAGGATATTTATGTAAATTATTCAAGTAACAAGTCTACAAATATTACTTGTTTTAAATGTGGAAGAATAGGACATAAATCATATACATGTCTTATTAACAAATATGTAAACACAAAGAAAATATGGGTTCCAAAAGGAACCATTCTGACTAACCTGAAAGGACCCAAGAAAGCTTGGGTACCTAAGACAGAAACTTGATCTTTGCTTGCAGGTGTGTCTAGCATCCCAAGAAGGAAACAGGAAATGGTATCTTGACAGTGGATGCTCGAGACACATGACTGGTGATGAATCACAATTCATCACGCTTGATGCTAAGGATGGAGGGATGGTCACCTTTGGAGATAATGGCAAAGGAAAGATCATCGGGATAGGTAACATTGGTATCACTCCCTCCAAATACATTGAGAATATTTTATTAGTTAAAGGTTTAAAGTATAACTTACTTAGCATTAGTCAATTCTGTGATAAAGGGTATAAAGTAAGTTTTGAATCATCTGTTTGCATTGTGACGAGTCCTATTAACGATGGCATTAAATTTATAGGACATAGGCATGGCAATGTTTATATGGTAGACTTGAATGATTTAACTAAATTAGACATGCAATGCCTAGTTTCCTTAAATGCTAAAATAAATGAGACTAGTTGGCTGTGGCATCGTAGACTTGCACATATTAGCATGCATTCTCTTTCAAAATTAATCAAAAAGGATTTAGTTCTCAGTTTGCCAAAATTGAATTTTGAAAAGGATAGAATTTGTGATGCATGCCAATTAGGTAAACAAACTAGAGTATCATTTAAATCCAAAAATATTGTTTCAACTTCTAGACCTTTAGAGCTCTTACATATGGATTTATTTGGACCAACTAGAACCACTAGTCTAGGAGAAAAATGATATGGATTTGTAATAATAGATGATTACTCTCGTTTTACTTGGGTTTTCTTTTTAGCTCACAAAAATGAAACTTTTCAAATTTTCACTAAATTTCATCGAAAAGTCACTAATGAAAAAAGATTTTCAATTCAAAATATTAGAAGTGACCATGGAACTGAATTTGAAAATCAAGATTTTGAAAATTTTTGTGATGAAAATGGAATTGGCCATAACTTCTCTGCTCCTAGGACACCCCAACAAAATGGGGTAGTTGAAAGGAAAAATAGAACCTTAGAAGAAATGGCCTGTACCATGCTTGTGAAAGCAACCTTCCAAGATATTTTTGGGCGGAAGCTATTAACACAGCATGTTACATTTTAAATCATGCTTTAATAAGACAATTTTTAAAGAAAACCCCCTATGAACTTTGGAAAGGAAGAAAACCAAATATTGCATATTTTCATATTTTTGGTTGCCGATGTTTTGTATTAAATAATGGAAAAGAAAAACTTGGTAAATTTGATGCAAAATCAGATGAAGCAATCTTTCTAGGTTACTCCTCCACTAGTAAAGCATTTAGAGTTTTCAACAAAAGAACTTTAGTAGTTGAGGAGTCCATACATGTTGTCTTTGATGAATCTAACGATCTTCCTTCGAGGAAGAATGAGGGTGTTGATGATGCAGATCCACTAATAGAAGGTATAAAGGAGATTACTCTGAAAGATTCAGCAACTCCAGAAGACAAGGATCAAGAAGACGAACAAAATGAAAGAGGTGAAGAAATTCAAGAACAACCTCAAGGTACAAATGAATTACCCAAGGAATGGAGGTATGTTCACAACCACCCTAAGGAGTTAATAATTGGTGATCTTATGCATGGGGTAAAAACACGTTCTTCACTTAGAGATGTACTTAATCATTGTGCTTTTGTATCTCAACTTGAACCTAAAACTTTTGAAGAAGCTGAAAATGATCATAACTGGATTAATGCTATGCAAGAAGAACTTAATCAATTTGAAAGAAATAATGTTTGGACCTTAGTAACAAGACCTAAAGATTATTCAATAATTGGCACAAAATGGGTCTTTAGAAACAAATTAGATGAGCATGGAAATGTAATTAGAAATAAAGCAAGACTGGTTGCTAAGGGATATAATCAAGAAGAAGGAATTAATTTTGATGAAACCTTTGCACCTGTTGCTAGATTAGAAGCCATTAGACTTCTACTTGCTTATGCTTGCTTTATGAAATTCAAACTATTTCAAATGGATGTTAAAAGTGCATTTTTAAATGGATATATTTCTGAAGAAGTATATGTAGAACAACCCCCTGGATTTGAAAATCATGCTTTTCCCAATTATGTCTTTAGATTAAATAAAGCTTTATATGGTCTAAAACAAGCACCTAGAGCATGGTATGAAAGGCTAAGCAAATTTCTACTAAATAATGGTTTTTCAAGAGGCAATGTAGATACAACCCTATTTATTAAAAGAAACCAAAATGATATGCTAATTATACAAATTTATGTTGATGACATAATTTTTGGGTCTACTAATGAATCCCTTTGTCAAGACTTTGCTAAGCTTATGCAGGGAGAGTTCGAGATGAGCATGATGGGAGAACTCACCTTCTTCCTCGGACTCCAAATCAAACAATCAAAAGAGAGAATCTCCATCACCCAAAGCAAATACACCAAGGAACTACTCAAAAGATTTGGAATGGAGAACTGCAAACCAATTGGCACACCAATGAGTCCCTCATGTAAGCTTGACAAGGATAATGAAGGTAAAAGCGTAGACTTAAAATACTATAGAGGTATGATTGGCTCATTATTATATCTAACTGCAAGTAGGCCTGATATCATGTTTAGTGTTTGCTTATGTGTCAGATATCAATCTAATCCTAAGGAATCTCATTTGAATGCTGTTAAAAGAATCCTTAGATACTTAAATGGTACACAAACTATAGGGATATGGTACTCTAAGGACTCACAAATTAATTTATTAGGATATTCAGATGCTGATTTTGCTGGATGTAAATTAGATAGAAAAAGCACAAGTGGAACTTGCCAATTTCTTGGAGTTAACCTAATCTCATGGTTTAGCAAGAAACAAAATTCGGTGGCACTGTCTACGGCTGAGGCCGAATACATTGCAGCTGGAAGTTGTTGTGCTCAAATCTTGTGGATTAAGCAACAACTCAAAGATTTTGGAATCAAACTTAATGAAACACCAATAAAATGTGATAATACAAGTGCCATAAATCTATCTAAAAATCCAATACAACACTCAAGATCCAAACATATTGAAATAAGACATCATTTCATAAGAGAACATGTTCAAAATAAAAATATAATTCTTGAATATGTTAGCACTGAAAATTAATTAGCTGATATCTTTACAAAGGCCCTTAGTGAGGATAGATTCTGTGAAATTAGGAGAAATCTAGGAATTCAAGATCCATTTGCCTAAACTTCTCTTAATTGATATCAAATATTCTTAGAGCTCAATTTCCAATAACTATCCTGGTTCCAAAAGCTCAGATTTATCACTCTAAAAACTTATCATTGAGCAAAATTCCTTCTCCCAAAATTTCGAATTTTTTTGGAATTTATTTGCATTTTTGCTGAATTTCTGAACTTCATGAGTCGACCCCCATGAGTCGACTCAATGGCAAACTTGTAAATCCCACAAACTTCCCACGGGCTCATTGTTTTTAAACGGGAACCCTGTTTGTGAGATGACTCATCGTCTTCCTTCCGAAAGCCGTTCTTTCCAACTCTTTCTTGCTCCAAATCCAAGGATTTATCTTGAGGCAATTCTCCCTCCTACTCTCCACCAAAAATCGTCTCCTTGGAAAAGAGATTTCTCGTGCTTTCTTGCATTGCTCGGCGCGGTTGGAACGTGCCCTAGCACTTCATCGAACTTTCAAAATCCACTTCTTTTCTCCACTAAAATTCCTCTTTACTCTCTTGTGATCTCTCCTCCTCTCAATTCAAGTCTTCTTGTCTGCTACTTTATTGGATATGGCTCCAAAGATGAAGCTTCCCCAAAGAAGGAAATCAATCCGTGAGCTTGAAGAAGTTGTCCGAAAGAAAAGGCATGCTCAGTCTTCAACTGCTCCCACTCCAGTTTCAGTACCTGCTCAAGGTCTCTCTCAATCCTCCATAAGCCCCAGTGTAAATCCTCTTTCTGATAGAAAAGTAGAAACCGGGAAAAATATAGATTTTCGGTTCTTTGAGAAAGAAGGCTTTACTTTTGCAAGTAAGATCAAAAATCAAGGATGGAAACTCTACTGCTCCCTTAAGGAAGTCACCTATGTTGATCTAGTCAGAGAGTTCTACCAGAACCTAAATTATGGAAACGGGTCTGTGACTTCAACAGTCAAGGAGATTGACATATGCTTGGATTCTAGGATATTGGGAGATATACTTCAGTTGCCTAGTGAAGGATACTCATATATGGAACTCCCAATTAAAGAAGAAGGGATCAGAATTATCTTAGGAGAAGCTTTTTCAGGAAGTTTAAAAAAATTGAAAGCAAAGCTATTATCCATTGAGATGAGGGTCCTGCATCAGATTGTACTAAAACTCTTCTTTCCTAGGAGTGGTAGACATGACTTACTATCTGGCAGAGATGTATGTGTCATGTTTCATATCATCACTCAGACCCCCCTAAACCTCCCTGCACTTATGATAGAGGCCATGAGAGAAACTTTGAACAGATCCAAGGCACACTTGCCTTATGGTATGGCCCTTACTAGAGTATTTAGGAGGTTTGGAGTTAGCTGTGAAGGGGAGACACCTACCAAGCTCTCACATGTGGACACTTTCAACCAACACAGCCTGCACCGAATGAGAATTACAAAGACTGTTGATGGTTGGATCAAGGGCTCTGAAGAAAGAGCTGAGGAGAGAGCTGAGGAAAGAGCTGAAGACAGAACTGAAGGCAGAGTAGAAGAAGAAGGTCCATCTTCTCCTGTACATGACTTCAGGGCAGCTTCACCAGATACCCAGTTCATTCCTGATACTGAGGCTGGCCCTTCTGAGTTTACTAGGATGCCCACACCAGTGTATCAGTCAGAGAGCAGAGCACCTCATTCAGAGTTCAGACTGGCTGACGATCAGATCGAGCATATTTCACAGCGTGTGGCTTCTTTGCTGTCTAGCCAGTGGGGTAGTACTTCTTTTGCACCTGGAGCTACCTCTTCTGATCAGACCATTACTCCCCACATCTCCACTGTGTTTCAGATGATATCAGATTAGTCCATCAGGATACAGCAGCTTGAGGACACAGTCTGGAGACTTACTGGCAGAGTTCTTGACTTGCAGGGGCAAGTCCTTGCATTGGCCCATCCCCAGCCACAGGAGTCTACTATTGAGGTCACAGACCTCACTGTAGAGGCTGGCAGGCTCAGAGGAGCTCTAGAAGGTGGATATGAATTGCTAAGGAAAAAGATCCGAGGATCGAGTGAGCATGCTACCACCCAGTTCACTGCTCTACTTCAATCTGTTTCCAGAGCACTGAACGTACTTGATTCTATCAGACTCACCCTTTCTGTTCAGTCCTTAGCATCTCAGCGTTCTCAGCCTCCCAGTTCATCTCGTTCTCCTGCTCGTGCCAGAGGCAGACGGGGTAGAGGACGCACTTCTGATCCATCAGCTTCTCATACCATATCTGATGACTCTGATCCATGATTTGTCTTGATCATTACTAGGTCCTAGGAGTTAGTATCTTGTTCTAGGATCTATACCTTGGGGCCATGTATTGACAATTAGCTGGTTGAATTTTATTTTTAAGAACTATGTATTGAAACAATTATGATATTAATGGAATCATCTTTTACCTATATTTCTACCTCTTTGTAATGATATCGATCATATTTTGGTTATATATTTTCTTCTTGTTGAAATATTGTCTTCTCCTTGTTGTTGTTTGCTGTTGATAATTGCTATATTAAGGGGGAGCAAACATTTGTGAAAAACACTAAAGGAGAAGAAATTAAAGAATATTTCAGAAAAAGGAAGAGTTAACTATGTTTGATGATGTCAAAAAGGGAGAGAAATTAAACAAAAATAAAAATTAAAATTAAACAAAAAGCAAAACCCTAAATTATGAGAAAAAGGGGGAGAAATTAAACAAAAACAAAGATTGGAAGATTAAACCAAACTGGAGAAATTAAACAAAAACAAGAATTGAAAGATTAAACCAAACTTGAGAAATTAAACAAAAATTGGAAGATTAAAAAATATTGGGAAACAAATATTGAAGAAATTAAACAAAACTTTGAGAAATTTGGTATCGAAATTTGGTATCAGACAGAAATTAAACAAAAAGCCATCCATCAAAAGCAAAATCATAAGTACAATGCAAATAAGTAATTTTTTATATACTCTGATATATTTCAAAATTCAAACTTGCTCTGATACATCTTTTGAAATTTTATTTACCTTGATACAACTTAAGAAATTTGATTTACTCTGATACACCCTAAAATTTCTTTTAACTTGCTCTGATACATGATAAAATTTGATCTTATACAGTGTGAAAGTTTCTCTAATATATTATAACATTTGCTCTGATACAGTGTGAAATTTTCTCTGATACAGTGTAAAATTTTCTCTGACATTTGCTCTAATACAGTGTGAAATTTTCTCTGATATATTATAAAATTTTTTTGCTCTGATACATTGTAAAATCTTTTCTGATATAATTGTAAAAATTATTTTTCTTGCTCTGATACATAGAAAAAGTTATTTATCTTCTCTTGCTCTGATATATCTTAAACTCAAAATGATCTAATACCCTTTTCAAATCTTTAAGAAAATGGACAAACTATTTTTGCATTTATATTACATGCCAAAAGGATCATACTCTTTTCAAGCATATACACTTATAATGGATTCTTTTAAAATTAATGCATTAACATAAATATTTTTGTTCAAATATTTTGTCATCATCAAAAAGGGGGAGATTGTTGCTCCTAGATTGATTTTGATAATTACAAAGCAGATTGAAGGGATACAAATAATTTTAAAATGAAAAAGTCCTTATGCTCTTCAAGGGTAAAATTGTAATTTCACTAAAATTCTGATTTGATAGTATCATTTGATAGAACAAATGATTTGTAAACTATTGGTGAAAATTTTATTGTATTTGGACTTATATTTTTGAAGTTATGAAGGTTTGAAGTGCATGAGTCGACTCATGAGTCAACTCATGGCACTGTGAGCTGTTTGGCACGCAAAAAATTCCCATGACACGCTGGATTTTTGACTTGGCACGACCTGTGAGTCGACTCATGAGTCGACCCACAAGGCATGAGTCGACTCGTGAGTCGACCTCTGCTGATTTGAGCCGAAAAATCCAGAAATCAGACCTTCTGGTCTGTGCAACAGAAGTCGACTCATGAGTCGACTCCTGATGTATGAGTCGACTCATGAGTCGACCCCTGCGATAGAAAATGTCAGCAACGGCTATTTTTTTATCCATTTTAATTGCCATTTATGCTTCCTAAAATTGCTCTAACGGCTCTTTATCTACCTAAATTATTTTCTCTTGCTTCTAATGCTACAAAATACTTTAAATGATGAAAGAAATTGCAGATTAAATAACGGATCAAACGTGAAATCAAAAAGGAGAAGAACAGAAGAGAGGATCCGAAAGCTGCACGAAAAAGCCTGAGATCAACGAAAAAAAAAATCCAAAAAGAAGATCAATCGGCAGATCAAAAGAGAGACAAAATTCATTGAGAGGATCCACGAGATAATTTGAGAGAAAAAGAAAAGAGGATCCAAAATCCACACGAGAGATTGTGAAAGAGATTCAAGAGCTTTCAAAGAGAGGATCTTGCAAGCCTATTGTTTCAACCTTGATCTAGAGATCGTTCAAAGCTTTCAAGAGATCTTCAATCAACAATCAACCTCTTCTCAAGCATTCAAGCATTCATCCACTTTGAGAAAATCCGGAAAAAGGGGTTCTTCATTTGAGTAAAGTTTTTATTGTTATATTTGCTCATTGAAGGAGCTGTTATTGTATTAATCTGTGCCCTAAATATTCTTACTCTTTGTGAGTTTTTGTTCTTGTTTTTGAAAGATTTCCAAAACAAGGAAAGGTTGATCCGAACCTGAAATCGGAGTGTTTTGGGTTTACTTGTACCCGGAAAACAAGTGATCTAGCTGGGGATAGCTAGTGTCGGAGTTTCCGACGTTTTGTATTCGGGTTGAATACAAAGGATAGTGGATTGAAATTCCCAAGTAGGATCTTGGGGAGTGGATGTAGGTGCAAGGTTAGCACCGAACCACTATAAATTCTTATGTTTGTGGTATGCTTTATCGCTTCACTTTATATCTTTATTATATTCTTGCATTCCTGCTTTAGGTAATTAATATTGAATTAAAGTCTTTGCTTTGTTCTTCATAAGTAATCAGTTGGGCTTAAAATTTTTAGAAACCCAATTCACCCCCCCTCTTGGGTTGCATAGCTGGGCAACAATAGAAGATCATTCTTTTGAAGACCGCTCTTCAGGGCAGCCATTACAACTGATTGGTCCAAGTTCTGGACCTCCAATGCGGCGGCATTAAAATGGTTGACGTAAGTTCGGATGGATTCTCCCTCCTTCTACTTGATGTT
This sequence comes from Elaeis guineensis, assembly GCF_000442705.2. Taxonomy (NCBI): domain Eukaryota; kingdom Viridiplantae; phylum Streptophyta; class Magnoliopsida; order Arecales; family Arecaceae; genus Elaeis; species Elaeis guineensis. The sequence goes on from NC_025993.2 coordinate 124,564,444, forward strand.
GATGAAGGACTCCGAACCTCTCCGGGGATGCCGGCTACTAACGAAATGAGCAGCGAACTGATGGCTCATTTGATCAAAGGAGAAGATAGTACCCGACTTCAGTGTCGAGTACCAATTTCTTGCTGCTCCCTTCAAGGTAGACGAGAAAGCTCGGCACAGAATGGCATCTGGCGTGTCATGGAGCAGCATCATTGTTCAGAAGGCCTCCAGGTGGTCAACCGGATCCGAGGTCCCGTCATAGCTCTCGAATTGGGGGAGCTTGAAGTTTGGCGGGATTGGTTCCTGCATAATCATTTGAGAGAAAGGAGAGTCAGTATAGATATCCTCACTGTAAACAGGGGGAGCATGGTGGAGCTCTTCAATCTGTCGGTTCATCTCCTAGAATCTTGGATCCAGGAGATCCTCTCGACCGTGAGTCTCGGGGGTCTTCTGGTAGAACGAAAGTAGGGACCCTTCGGGGGTGGAATCATGATCGGACGGAGGGCTCTCCACCTTCTACTTGTTGGAGCATGATCCCAGCTCCTCCCATGGACCTTGGGTGTAGCAGAACCAGCAACGAATAGATCTGGAGACTTCTGGACTCAATCAAAGGCCCTTGACGAAATCAGCTTGGTTGCTATCTTCTTCGTCAGCCTTTCGTTCCAGATGAAGAACGCCTCTGAAATCACCTATAAAAAATTCAAGATCTGGTACCCAACCAGATCAGACCTAGACCGAGGTCTTTCAATTTGTAGATCTTGAATTGGGATATTCTAGATAGGGAAGAAGGTAGATGGAGACAGACCTTGCAGATCTGTCCTGCTGCAGTCTTTCCTGTAGATCTGTTGATGGAAATCTTACCCGCACCTCAAACGACCTCAGATCAACTCCAGATCTGAGAGAAACTTATACCAACCTCTTCTCAAGAGATTCTAGGTCCTGGACCTGATGTATGGGTGGCTGCAAGAGAGGAGGGGAGCAATCTGGTTGGCGACTGCAAGGAGGAAGGGGCTAGCGCCTCCCTTCTTTCTTTCCTTATCTGGACCTGGCAGCAAGAAACCCTAGGGTTTCTTGCTCCTGGGGCATGGAGGATGGCTGGAGAGAGAGGGAGAAGAGAGAGAGACTTGGGAGAAAGAGTCGTCTATTATTTGGCTTAATCAAACCTATACACAGTATATGTATATATAAACACCGGGTCAAGTGACCCAAACCCAAAACTCCCTTGACCAACTCTATGGGAGTTTAGGTTAACCCAAACCCATGTACACCCATGACTCAACCTAATCTCACCTATCCTGAGCCCAGACCTGGCCCATAAAGAGTTGGTCCCTTGAGGCCCACATAACCTAGACCTCAAGAACCCGAAAGGCCCACAGCCTTTCAACCTAGGGCCCAACTAGCCCTAGAGCCTCCATGAAGCCCTCATGAATGATGGACCTTGACCTTAGTCTTGGTCCCCTGGGCCTTGGGTACACCACCTGGATCATAACACTGCTTCCCCTTTCCGAGGAAGACAAGGCAACTAGCCCAAGTGGCCCATCCGATCGTTGGATTCTGGAACTTCGACGATGCTCTTTCCAACCGCACATATGCTTGCGGCTTCTGCTGCTGCTACTGCATGGCCTGTATTACTTCGATGAGGCCCCTGACCTACTGAACCAGCAGGTCGGACTGCTCCATGCCCACTGTCGTTGTCGGAGGAGCCTGGGAAATTGGAGATGAGGCCAGAGCTTGCAAATCTCGCTGAGATCTGGCCATGAAGGCCGTAGATCGTCTGGTGGATGCCTTTCGGGGAGGCATCAGGTGAGGATCTGGCAGGAGAAGAAGAAAAAAATATCGAAGAAGATGACCAGAGACAGTCCCGTTGAGTGCTCCTTTAAGAACAAGGGTCCCGAGCTTCTACAATAAGCGGCCTCCTTTCAGACTCCTACAAGAGTCGGACTCCGTCCGAACTTCTACAATAGAATTGAATCCCAAACTCTTCCAACATTCGACCTTCCACAGTGTCCTCAAGACTCCTCCAGCGAATGAACCTCCACAGCGCCATCTGAACTCCATTGTCAGTCGACCCTCTGTCAGATTCCTAATGAAATCAGATCTCTCTGACGGATAATCTTCAGATGAGCTTCCACATCAGGCAAATTTTAGATGGACTTCTCTAGCAATCGAACTCCCATCGAACTTCTCCAACAGAAAGTTTCCATCCGCGCTTCTACAGCATATGACTTTCGCCTGCAGCATCAGCACCTAAGGCACCCCACAACTGTGGACTCATCAGTAACCTTGAAAACATCTGAGCTTCTCTTAAATTACTAAGACAAAGAGCCATTCTGCTCCACCAGATGTTCTAGCCGAGCTTCAGCCATCTAGGCTGAACTCTCCGATAAGTCACGATAATAGACACCACTCCACTCTCTGAAACAGATTCCACGTGACCCCACTACTCTCTGGCAAGTCAAGACAATGGACACCACTCCACTCTCTATAACAAACTCTACGTGGCCCTGAATGGCCCACTGACGCCACTACTCTCCGTAATAAACTCTGCGTAGCCCTAAACGGTCCACTACCAGACAGTTACAGATGTCGCTGTCAATCAGTTACGCTCTTCTATCTATAAAAGAGACCTCCAGATACGTTCTTCTCTAAGCTCTAAACTCTATCTCAAAATTCTGCTAAAATCTCATTCGAGTGCTCCATTTCTGTTGAGATAGAGTACTGACTTGAGCATCGGAGGGTCTTGTCGGAGCACCCCTAACTCTGGTTTAGACTTTTCTTGTAGGTCCCAGTGGCAATCGCGATCCCCTCGACTCCAGCTTCTCCGACATCGATGGAATTTTACACCAACACTTATGGTAATTTTGAATATACTGCTTTGTTGTATTAACACAAGGGCAGTTATATTAGAATTTGACTATATTGAAATTAAGGGTCTAACTTAACTAAAATATTATAGCTTGTTGTGTTAACACAAGGCTAATAATATTTTAGAAGCCAAGATATAATATTGAGAATTACATGAGATGCAATTGAAAAGAGTTTCCTACCAATGAACTCATAAGGGTTTGTCGTGTTAACACAAGATCATTATGAGGAATTAGGGTCTCAATCCCATTAAGATAAATATAAAATATGTCTCGTTCATCATAGTAAAGGGTTATGATGTTCGATAAAATAGTGGGAGGCACAATTAAATCTAAAGACCTTATTTAATTGTATGAGTCAATATGAGTTGTTTGCTTATGTAATGTTCTTTAATTATTGTAGATTAAATTCTACAAATGGCATCTTCACTATTATTGCGAGAAATTTTAGATTTCATAAGTTGATCGGTCTCAATTATGTAGACTGATTGAAGAATTTAAAGATCGTACTCATTCAGGAGAAGCTCTCCTATATTCTTGATATCCCTGAACCACAAGAGATTGGGGATGATGCCACAGAAGAGGAGGTATCCACATACAGAATGTGGAAGAATGACAGTTTGACTGTCAAGTGCATTATACTGGCTTCTATGATCAATGAGTTGCAGAGGCAGCATGAGAGCATGGATACTCAATCTATACTCCTCAATCTTAAAGAGTTATATAGAGAACAGAGTAGAACTGCTAGATATGAGATATCTAAACAGTTATTATGTACTAGAATGACTGAGGGATCATCCGTACAAGACCATATCCTGAAGGTTATTGATCTGATCACTAGATTGGGTCAACTTGATTTTGTGATGGATGGAGAATTAAGTCAGGATTTGATCCTATAATCTCTCCCCGAGTCATTCGCTTAGTTTGTTGTGAACTATCATATGAACAAACTGAATACCTCCTTGCCTGAGCTGTTAAATATGCTTAAGACAGCTGAGAGCCATATTAAGAAAGAAAAGGGTCCACTTCTTCTTGTGGGTAAAATCTCTAAGAAGAAGTCAGGTTCTAAGGGTTCAAAGAAAGCACTGAATCCTAAGGGTGGCAAGATGAAGAAGAAGGGGAAGAAAGTCTCCGGACAAGGTACCTACTTTCATTGCGGCAAGGCAGGACACTGGAAAAGAAATTACAAGTTATATCTTGCAACTGTAAATGCAGGTGCAAGCAATGCACCATAAGGTATGTATGAGATACATACAATTTTATCATTAAGTTTTTCCAATTCAGACTCTTGGGTATTGGATACCGCTTGTGATTCTTATATCTGCAAGTCGTTGCAAGGACTATAGAACATTAGAGTGCTGAAGAAGGGTGACTTCGAGCTCTACAGCACTGGAGGAGAGTCAATCCAAGCAGAGGCTGTAGGGACATATATGTTAAAGTTACCTTCTAGAAAGATCTTAGAGCTAGAAAACTATTATTATATACCTAAGATCATTAGAAATATTATTTCTGTATCGTTACTATTGCAACAAGGTTATGAAATAAATGGAAAGAGCAATAGTTGCTCAATTTCTTTTTCTAATAAAATTATTTGTCATGGCGTTATTAATAATGGTCTTCTAATTCTATCTAATGATAATACTTTTCATATTAATGAAAGTAAAAAGTGAAAGAGAGAAGAGTTGAATAATACTTTAACATTATCGACTTGGTCATATAAGTGAGATAAGGATTAACAAGTTATACAAAGAAGAGTTCTTTGATCCTTATGATTATGAATCATTAGGTACTTGTGAATCTTGTCTTATGAAAAAAATGACTAAGACTTTATTTAGTGGACATGGAGAAAGGACAAGTGAGTTATTAGGACTTGTACATACTGATGTATGTGATCCTGTGACAACAAAAGCTAGAGGAGGATACTCGTATTTTATAACGTTCACTGATGATTTATCTAGATTTGGATATGTGTATCTTATGAAACATAAATTCGAAGTCTTTGATAAATTTAAAGAGTATCAAAGTATGGTCGAGAAATAAACTGAAAAAAATATTAAAATTCTTCGATTTGATCGAGGAGGAGAATACTTATCCAATAAATTTTTAGATCATCTTAAAGAAAATAGAATTCTCTCAGAATGGACCCCTCCCTATACACCACAGCTAAATGGTGTAGCAGAAAGGAGAAATCATACTTTATTAGATATGGTGCGGTCCATGATGTGCTTTACAGATTTGCTAATTTTTTCTGGAGACATGCCCTAGAAATTGCTGTCTATATCCTGAATAGAGTACTTTCAAAATCAGTGCCAAGCACTCCATAAGAGATATGGAGAGGAAAGAAGCTTAATCTTAAGTATCTTAAGATATGGGGCTGTCCAGCTTATGTTAAAAAAAATTTTGGATATAAGCTGGGTGCTAGGACAGATAAATGCTTGTTTGTAGGTTATCCTAAAGAGAGTATAGAATACCTCTTTTACCATCCTACTGAATATAAGATGTTTGTCAGTAAATATGCCACTTTTATGAAAAAAGAGTTTATCCTAGAAAGAGATAGTGGGAAGAAAATTAAACGTGTAGAAGTTCAAGACCTACAAATGCAAGCACAAGATGATCCGCAAGCAAAAATATCCATTAATAAAGTATAAACATAAAGTACATCTCCTCTCCGAAGGTCGGATAGGGTGCGGAATGCACCTATAAGGTATGGGTTCGTTATTGAGAATAATGAAGCCCACATCATTGAGAATGATGAACCTTTGACCTATACGGAAGCCATCATGAGAAGGGACTCAAAAAAATAGCTAGAGGCTATGAAATCCAAAATGGACTTCATGTATTCCAACCAAGTGTGGATTTTAGTTGATGCACCAAAGGGTGTGACCCCTATTAGATGCAAATGGGTCTACAAGAAAAAGATTAGAGCGGATGGCCAAGTTGAAATCTATAAAGCTAGATTAGTAACTAAAGGTTTCAGGCAAAAATAGGGTATTGATTATGATGAAATATTTTCACCTGTTGTCATGCTCAAATCTATACAGATTATGCTTGCAATAGCAGCATACCATGATTATTAGATTTGGCAAATGGATGTGAAGACCACCTTCCTTAATGGTTATCTTGAGGAAGAGATTTACATGTCTCAGCCAGAAGAGTTTGTCTCAAAAGGGAGAGAAAATTAGGTATGTAAGCTTAAGAAATCTATTTATGGATTAAAACAGGCCTCGAGGAGTTGGAACATCCGATTTGATGTTACGGTCAAAGAGTTTGGCTTTATCAAAAATATAGATGAACCTTGTGTATACAAGAAGACTAGTGGGAGTGCCATTATCTTCTTAGTTTTATATATGGATGACATACTTCTTATTGGGAATGATATCCCAATGTTACAATTAGTCAAGACATGGCTATCAAGTAAGTTTTTCATGAAAGATTTGGATGAAGCATCCTATATACTAGGTATAAAGATCTATAGGGATAGATCTAAGAGAATGTTAGGCTTGTCCCAATCCAGATATATAGACTTAGTTCTAAAGAGGTTTAGCATTGATGGAAGTAAAAGAGGTTATTTACCTATGAGTCAAAGCATACATCTCTCTAAAAAGATGTCTCCTAAAACACTGGAAGAGAGAAATAGAATGAGTTTTATTTTCTATGCTTCGGCAGTAGGGTCGATCATGTATGCTATGCTATGTACTAGGCCTGATGTTGCCTATGCCTTAGGCATAGTTAGTAGATTTTAGGCTGATCCAGGAGAGGATCATTGAAAAGTAATAAAAAATATTCTTAAATACCTAAGAAGAATTAAAGATATTTTTCTAGTATATGGAGGATCTGATTTAAAACTAAAAAATTATTCTGACTCTAGTGTCCAATCAGACCCTAATGATAGCAAGTCTACTTCAGGGTATGTCTTTACTCTTAATGGTGGAGCTGTTAGTTGAAAAAATTTCAAGTAGCAGACTGTAGCTGACTCAACCACTGAGGCAGAATATATAGCTGCAAGTGAAGCCGCCAAGGAAGCTATCTAGATGAAGAAGTTCATCACTGAGTTGGGTATCGTTCCTAAGATTAAGAATCTAGTATCACTTTACTGTGATAATACTGGAGCGGTTGCTCAAGCAAAGGAACCAAGATCTCATCATAAATCCAAGCACATTCTAAGACGCTTCCATCTCGTTCGTGAAATAATCGAAAGATAAGATGTTGTCATTGAACGAGTAGAAATAAAGAATAACATAGCAGACCCATTCACTAAGGCTCTACCACAGCAGTAGTTCGATCGCCATCTCGATTGTATGGAGATAAAATATAAGGGTGATTGGCTTTAGTGCAAGTGGAAGATTGAAAGGAATATGCCCTACAAGCCAATCAAAATTTATATTTTGATGAATTTTCCTTGTAATCTTCCAGACTTATGTATTGATCCTTTAAATAATAAAAGATATTTTTCATCATATACTATATCTTACTTTTGTAATGATTATGATGAACTCCATAAATTAGAAAAATAGATTTAGGGTTATGATGAGATCATACTTATGAGACCTAAAATTTTAAAAATCCTAATTTAGAATATTCCTAGTCATAGGAGCATTGAGTAGGGGATCAATATTCCAGATAGATTAGCACTTTCTATGTATGCTCGATGGAGAGGGTGGCAGATCTCATAAGCCATTTGTGTGAGACACTAATACAAGAAAGTGGGTGCTCATTAGAGAATGAGTTCACTGAATTGATCTGACTTAAGAAACATCTTATAGAATTTACTTACCTGTCAAGAGATATTTTCTTATAGTGGGAGTTGTGCATGTAATCCTTTGACCTGAGACTATCATAGAATCTTGTATACATGAATCCATATTTTTTGATTCATACTCATTCATGAATTAGTCATGTATGAGGTGTTCTAGATATGGTAGAATGTGTATGGAGGTTGTGAGTAGGTCAACATAGAATCGATCACTCCTGATAAGAGAAGATCGCATCCTACTTGCTCTGATCGATTGATGATTCAAGAAGTCTTTGATCAAAGCAGAATAAAAATTAAAAAAAGTTTTTAATATTTTATTAATTGAATCATCATATAAGATTGAGAGAAATATGAGTATGATATTGGATTTGACATCATTCCATATCCAGAGTCATATTCGGGGTGCAGGGAGATCACAGGATCAAATTGCACGGTAACTTTCCACTGAAGGATATTTTTGATATTTTTATCAAATATTTTATATCTTTTAAATAGACATGATACGTTGCTAGACGTCAATCTTATCTTATAGATTTGATCGAATTAAAGAGTTTAATTCAATCACCAATTAGAAAGAGTTCTAATTACTGAAATTGGGTTAGCTTGACTGGATCTAGATCGGTTAGATTAAATTCTAATCAGATCAAATCGACTTGAACTCAGATCTATTACTGGCTAGATGTAGAACCCAATGGATCACACACAAAGAGTATTGATCAGGGGTCTAATTGGATTAGATCATGTTTGCAAAATTGACATGCTAGCACATGTTGCAAAAAACTAGCTCCTTATTTCGAATCGGGTTTGAAATTAATTCCAGATTGGGCTAATTAAAGCTAAATTAATTCAAATTAATTTTGAATTTGAGTTGGTTCAGTCCTTGGCTACATGTATCAAAAATTTAGAGCTAGAAAACCAAGTCTCCATGAGTCAAAAAAGTTTTCTTGTGCATGGGTGCAGTTTTTGTGTGCAAAAATAGCTTTCACATCCCATGAGATGGGACGCCACATCCTCAAGCTTATCCTATGTTCCATAATGAAATAAATTTTTTAATAATTCTTAACTTTATTTTGAGCATAAATTTTTTTTTTTAAAGTTAAAATTCCTTCTGGGTTAATCGTGGAAATTTGTTGAAGTTGAAAATCCTGTCAGCCTGATCCATGTGCCTGACCAAGAGTCCAACTTGTGAAGGACTCTAACCCATTTGTCATGCCACTTCTTAATCTGAATTTTTTTTCATAACATTATCATGTTAGTGCCTTGATTTTTGGCCATTGGATGGATAAAATTACATTGATGGGTGGTAGAAAAAAATTATGCCATGGGAAGCTGTGCGACGCTTCAGAGAATCATCGAGAAAAATATTCTGAAGAGTCCTTCTGTGCGAAGCATGTCTTGGATTTTTTCTCGATGATTGTCATGTGTCAAAAACTTTCAGATGGACATGAGAATTTATCAGGAGGCATGATATTTTCTGATAGATGCGAGATGGCACGTGGAAGGAGCGCGAAAAATTCTTGAAGGCAACCCATTGCTAAGTATTTAAAGGGGGGTGCATCGGAGATCGGATTCATTCAGATTTCCAATTCCTCCTTTCTTTCTAACATCCTCTCCCTATTGTCCAATTAGTCTCTTCTTTTTCTTGTTAGGATAAGTCCAAAAATAGTAAGGACAAGTCTGATTTTAGGACAAGAGTCTAGGAAGAGAATTAAGGAAGACAAGGAGAGAAGAAAGATAGGGATAGAAAGGCTAGGAGAAGAGGAAGAGGGTCTTGAGGTCCTAGTGTTCAAAAAAATTCTCAGAGTGAGAATTTTGGAGGAGAAATCCTCTTAAAGAGTTGGTGTCCTAATCATAGCCTTGTGTGGTTCACCGTTGGAGGGCGAACACTTGGGCACCTGATGGAGGTTATGCTGAAATTTGGATTAAGCACTGTAGGTATTCTTCTATAACTTAAATTTAATCTTGAATTTATGTTATATATGATTATTAATCATTAAAGAGATGCTGGTTTAAGAATTTAATATTTAAGATTTTTTTATTAAAATTTTGAAATCCATTATGTTTTCGCTGTGCATGCCTACCTTGAAACCCTATATTCTTTATGTTTATTATGCTTGCCTCTCTTTACTTGTTCTTTGTGCCTTATACTTGTAATCTTATTATTTACATTTGAATTTATTTTTATTAAAAATCAACCATCTCTACTCAAACACTTTAGCACATTATTTTAGTGTTGTTGGTGCAAAAATCTGCTTGCGCCGGAGAAGCTGGAGTCGGGGAAGCCGCGGTCGCCGTCGGGACCTGCAAGGGAAGTCTAAACCGGAGGTGGGGTTGCTCCGGCAAGACCCTCCGATGCTCAAGTCAGTTCTCTGCCTCAACAAGAATGGAGTGCTCGAACGGAGAATTTAGCAGAGTTTTGAGATAGAAAATGAGCTTAAAGAATAACGTATCTGGGTCCCCCTTTTATAGGCGGAGGAGGCAACGGATTGATGGCGACGTTTGTAACCGTCTGGTAGTGGGCCGCCCGTGGTCAGGGGAATTGATTGTAAAGGATAGTGGAGTAGACGCGTGGCCATCACCGTGGCTCTCCACGTGGAATCTGTTACGAGGGGTGGAGCAGCGTCTGTTGTCGTGACTCGCCAGCAGATGGGAGAATCGCATGGAATCCGTCGCAGGAGGTGGAGCAGGTTCGTGGCCGTTATTGCGGCCTGCCAGGGGGTAGTGGAGCTGTGCGGAATCTTCCACAGGAAGTGGAGCAGGGTGGCGATGGTTACTGTGGCCTGTCAGGGAATGATGGAACTGCGCGGAGTCCGCCACAGGAAGTGGAGCAGGGTCGTGGCCGTTTTGGTGGCCTGCCAGGGGGCGCGGATCTGTTGATTGAAGCTCGACAGCGGCCGGAGCCCGATTTCTGTAGAGGGCCGGGAGAGGTCCTCCTGGCGGTTGGGGTCATGGGTGGAGCCCATCTTCCGGGGGAGTCCAGGCGGAACCCTCTCGGAGCTGAAGTTGCGGGCGGAGCCCGACTCCCGTAAGAGTCCGGGCGAAGTCTGCCTGCGGCTGCAGTCGTTGGCATCGAGGATGAAGCCCGGCTCCCTTAAGAGTACGGGTGAAGTCCTCCTGCAATTAAAATTAAAGGCGAAGTCCGGCTCTCGTAGGAGTCCGGTCGGGGCTTACCAGCGGTTGGTGCTTAGGATGAAGCCCGGCTCCCGTAGGAGCCCGGTCGGAGCTGTGCTGTGGTTGGTGTCGGCGGCGGAGCCCGGCTCCCATGGGAGTCCGGGCGGAGTTGTGCTGCTGTCGGCGGTGGAGCCCGGCTCCCGTAGGAGTCCGGGTGGAGCTGCTCTGTAGTTGATGTCGGAGACGGAGCCCGGCTCCCGTAGGAGTCCGGGCGGAGCTGCTCTGTAGTTGATGTCGGAGGCGGAGCCCGGCTCCCGTAGGAGTCCGGGCGGAGCTGCTCTGTAGCTGATGTCGGAGGCAGAGCCCGGCTCCCGTAGGAGTCTGGGCGGAGCTGCTCTGTAGCTGATGTCGGAGGCGGAGCCCGGCTCCCGTAGGAGTCCGGGCGGAGCTGCTCTGTAGCTGATGTCGGAGGCGGAGCCCGGCTCCCGTAGGAGCCCGGGCGGAGCTGCTCTGTAGTTGATGTCGGAGGTGGAGCCCGACTCCCGTAGGAGTCCGGGCGGAGCTGCTCTGTAGCTGATGTCGGAGGCGGAGCCCGGCTCCCGTAGGAGTCCGGGCGGAGCTGCTCTGATGTTCCGGAGGAGCCCGGCTCCCGTAGGAGTCCGGGCGGAGCTACTCCGATGCCGATTCCGCTGAGGGTTTCAGCTGTGGGTATTTTATACCCAACACCAGTCCCCCTACTTCCGAGTTTGAATTTCAAGCGAAGGAAGTACACAGAGAGAAAGATGGGTACAGCCGGAACCGTCCCTTCGAATCCTGCGCACTGCCACCTCCAGATATTTTAGCATTAAATGAGCGTGTGCCGGAGTCTTTTCGAATTGGAGCGGTACGAGGGGATGCTTCGAAAATCTCACAGGTACACTGGCCTAGGTACGGCACAATTATGGTCCTGCCAACCGTCAGCCACTTTTAGCCACCTGCCAGGGGGAGTGGGACACGTGTCGGATGTGGACTGGACATGGGAATTCGCGATCATTATGGCGTCGGATCCCAGGGTCTATTTAAACCCGTCCTCCCCCCTTCAGGCATCCTACTCCATTTCTGAGTTTTCGCTGGTGTCTGTCTTCTCTTCGAGAGCCTTGCTCTAGTGAACGTCTTCTCGAGCCATAGGCGCCTCCCGTTCCTCGTCCCCCAGGTCCCCGAGAGCAACATAGGTTAGTGCCAACCTTCTTCTCTCCGCCTAGGGGCTTCTCCTCTCTTCATCACTTTTGTGCCTCCCTCCGAGTTAGCCTTCGGCGTCTCGTTCCCCTTTCGGTCTGTCTTTTTAGGGTCCCTTAGGCTCTCCCTCCGAAACTGTTCAAAATGTCCTCTGACTCTTCTGCTCCCGGCAGTTCCGAGAGTTTCTCTGCTTCAAACCCCCAGGTCCCTGTCTCTGCGGACGAGCCCGCGTCCGGGGCTGGGTCTCGCTCGATTTTCGCACCGGGCGCAATTCCATGCTCGTCGACTCCGGATGAACTCCTTCTGATAAGGATTCGGTATGGGGTTCCTCCGGAGTACGACCTGGAGCTACCTGGCCCCTCTGACTGGGCCAGCGCTCCTCCACCCGGTCGCTTCTGTTTGTATCAGGAGGCATTCCGTGTCGGACTCCGGCTTCCGCTTCCCATCTTTGTTGCTGCCTTCTTCCGCTTTTTGGATATTTTCCTCGCCTCCGTGGCCCCGAATTCCTTTAGGTTCTTGATAGGATTTCTCTCTCTCTGCCACATAGCCGAGGTCCAGCCGTCCCTCTCTTTGTTCAGGCATTTTTATACTTTCAAATGCCATCCTTCGGCGAAGGACTGGTGGTACTTCTCCCCCCAGTTCGGTAAGAAGGGGTTGCTGAAGGGCGCTCCTTCTTCGATTCACAATTGGAAGGGGAAATTTCTCTTTGTCTACTGCCCGACCCTGGAACTGGGCCTGCCCCCTTGGGGGTCTCTGAGGGATTCCGTCCGTCGGGCCCCCAGCCTGGGAGAGGACGACCTCCAGGCCGCCCAGAAGCTTCTAAGTTATCCCGCTCCTTCCCTTCCTAATCTTCTGAAGGAGCAGCTTCTTTTCAACATCGGCCTGAGCCCTCAGGATCCAGTAAGTATTTATCTTTTCTTTTCTTGCCTCCTTCTTCTTCTCTTTATTTTTTCCTTCCCGCTCTTTTTCTCTCCCTTTCTTTCTCTCTTTTTCTCTTCTTTTCTCTCTCTTTTTTTTTTCTTTTTTTTTTTTTGACTCTGGACTGATCGGTGCCGCTTCTTCTTTCTTTTTTCTTTTTCTCTCTTTTCTTCATTTTTTTTTTTAGCAATGGACGTCGAAGCCACGCGGATGCTCGCCAAGGGCATGAGAGCTCAGAAGAGGAAGGGCGTGACGGCTTCCGGATCGACGAAGAGGGCCAGGGCGGAGGAGACGAGCTTGGCTGCGCCCGTCCAGGTGACCCCGACCATCGACATTCCTTCGGATGCCGAGCCAGCGGCCCCCCGGGCTTCCTCAAGGAGCCCGCCGATCGGAGCCCCCGTTCTGGGGGCTCGCCCCACGGAGGTGCCCGCCGCGGGGAGGAGGAAATCGGTGGCTCGCAGGGCGAGCAGCCACCGAGCTGCTGCAGACGAGTCCGTCTGCTTCGAGGTGGGATCAGAGAACCCCTTCAATGACAAGGACCTGATCAGGCGGCTGCTTGATGGCTGCATTCTGTCCGATGTCGTGGAGAGGATCGACCGCGCCGATCCCGAGCAGCGGGCTTGGGATTCTTTGGGGTCCTTCCTTGAGGTAAGCAGATGTTTATTTGCATGGTCACTCGGCCTTTGTTGTAATTCTCTATCCTTCCTTGCAGATCCGGCACCAGCTCTTCGCCTATGTTGAGGCGACGAGCCGCATGAGAAGGGACCTCCTTCAGATGGAGGAGCACTGCCAGGCCGAGGTTGCCCGCCTCCAAGCGAAGACGGCCGAAGTAGCCACCCTCCAGGAGGCTCTGGAGAGAGAGAGGAGAGCCCGAGAAGAGGAGAGACAAGCCTGGGAGGAGGAGAGACGAACCTTGGAGGAATCGGCGAGGAAGGCGGAGGCCGAGGTCGCCCATTTGGCCGAGCAAACTCCGATTCTGGTCTCGGAGGCCAGGGCCCTTGCGGTGGAGGAGTTCAAGGTCTCCGCAGAGATGAGGGAACTGAACGTCCAGTTCGGCCAGGAGGCGTTCACTAAGGGGTTCAAGCTCTGCCAAGAGAAGGTGGCCAGCAGATACCCCAACATCGATCTCGGCTTTCTTGAGGAGTCTGAAGATGAGGTCGGCCCTTCGTCCGCTGCCACCGCAGTCGCACCCCCCGCGCCGAGTCCTCCACCTCCTGCCCCTGAGGTCTGAGACCTCCGATCTTGTGCCTTTATTTGGTCGCCATATTTTCTTTCTGTTTGTCTTCAAAATTAATCAATAAAGTCAAATTTCTTGTTGTGGATGGTCTCTCCTTCCCCCTCCTCCTCCTTTCAGCCTTTCTTCTTGTAATGAGTCGGTCTTTGACGCTTGTACCTTTCAATGGCAGTGTCCTGCTGAAGCACTTCCCTTGCCCCTGGGGTTCCCGCTGAAGTCAACTATCCAGCGGCTGAAAAAGGAGGTCCTCCACCTGACGAAGAAGTTGAAGAAGTCGGAGGACGAGCTCCGCAAGTCGAGAAAATGCTATTCCGAAGCCGCCGCTGAGGCCGCCCACTTTAGGAGTCTCCAAGTGAAGGCAATCATGGATTATAGCCGGAGGAAGGCGAACTTCACAAAGGAGCTCGAGGAATGTAAGAAGAGCGCCAGCGACCGAACTTGGGCTCAAGAAGCCATGATCAGCGCCCTTAAGGTGGAGCTATCAGCTATGAAGAGGAAGATCGGCCAGCTGGAAGGAAACTCGTCCCGGCTCCTGGCACGGGTTGATGATGAACAGAAATGGTCGCAGAAGGCCTCCGACCTCCAGAAGCAGCTTCAAGACGCTGAGATGAGCCATGACGTGCAGCGGGCCAGCTGGCGCCGGCAAGTGGAAGAGTACAAAGGGAGATTCCGGCAGGCGGCGGACGAGGTTGTTCGTCTCCAGAGGCAGCTGGATACTAGGGCGCAGCTTACTACCGCCCAAGATGCCGAAAAGCTCCAAGCCCTGAGAGGCACTGTCGAAGGGATTTCTGTCTCCCTTGGGGAGAAGACAACCGAGCTTCAACAAGTGAGCATCCAACTGGCGCTTAGTGGAGGGCCGTCGCGGATGCAGAGGCGGAGTCCGAAGTTCTACAGAAGCGGCGTCGAGAAGCGGAGGCTTGTCCATGCGTAGCACTGATATTGTCGTCCGTTGACCCTTTCTCGTCGTTTGGCTTGTTTGACTTAGATGTCATCGTGGGAGGGGGCTCTTCCCTTCCATCCGACCTTGTCATGCGGCCAAGTCTCGTCACCATTTTTAACCCTTGCTGGCGAAGTAGCGGATGGAGCCCGGCTTCCGTAGGAGTCCGGGCGAAGTCTTTCTTGGCGGCGGAACCCGGCTCCCGTAGGAGTCCGGGTGAAGTCTTCCTTGGCGGTGGAACCCGGCTCCCGTAGGAGTCCGGGTGAAGTCTTCCTTGGCGGCGAAACCCGGCTCCCGTAGGAGTCCGGGTGAAGTCTTCCTTGACGGCGGAACCCGGCTCCCGTAGGAGTCCGGGTGAAGTCTTCCTTGGCGGCGGAACCCGGCTCCCGTAGGAGTCCGGGTGAAGTCTTCCTGGGCGGCGAAACCCGGCTCCCGTAGGAGTCCGGGTGAAGTCTTCATTGGCGGCGGAACCCGGCTCCCGTAGGAGTCCGGATGAAGTCTTTCTTGGCGGCGGAACCCGGCTCCCGTAGGAGTTCGGGTGAAGTCTTCCTTGGCGGCGGAACCCGGCTCCCGTAGGAGTCCGGACCTTCCATTTTGCTTGAGCCGTGGTGAGGTTTTCCTCTCGTTACCAGCTTGGCTTGTGGGGGCGCGTTAGGGCGCTGTAAGGCCTCTCCCCCCTCCGGTCTAAAAGAACCGGGCCTTCAACTTTGCTCATGTCAGGACGAGGTTCTCCTCCTGTTCCTGACATGGCTGTGGGGGCACATTAGGGCGTTGCAAGGCCTCTCCCCCCATCCGGTCTAAAAGAACTGGGCCTTTGACTTTGCTCAAGTTAGGGCGAGGTTTTCCTCCTGTCCCTAACAGGGCTGTGGGGGCACATTAGGGTGTTGTAAGGCCTCTCCCCCCATCCGGTCTAAAAGAACCGGACCTTTGACTTTGCTCAAGTTAGGGCGAGGTTTTCCTCCTATCCCTAACAAGGCTGTGGGGGCACATTAGGACGTTGTGAGGCCTCTCCCCCCATCCGGTCTAAAAGAACCGGGCCTTTGACCTTGCTCATGTCAGGACGAGGTTCTCCTCCTGTTCCTAACATGGTTGTGTTTTTGGAGGGATCATATCCAGTCATAATACATCCACGCTAGGTGGGAGGAGCATGTTAGCTAAAAAGAAAAGTAGATTCAAAGCGAAATAGTAAGCGATATATTTACAGTATTCCCGCTCCTCCTTGAGGCCCTCCGGTGATGGAGTCGATGGTCCCGATGGGAGGCCGATCCCCGGGCTGCTCCTCCCTTTTCTGCGGTTCAGGCAGCGGGAGGGCTCTTGGCCGGTCTCCTCTACCCTCAGGCCTGCGGTGGATGAATCTGTCGAGTCGACCTCGCCGAATGAGCTCCTCGATCTCATCCTGGAGCTGGATGCATTCCTCCGTGTCGTGGCCGTGGTCGCGGTGGTAGAGGCAGAACTTGTTGGGGTTGCGGTTCCCGAGGTGTATGCGCATCCTCTCCGGCCTAGGGAGCTGCTCCCTGACCTCCATCAGTACCTGGGCCTTCGAGGCGTTGAGGGAGGCGTAGTTATGGAATTTCCCTGGTGGGGAACCCCACCGAAACCTGTTGTCCGGGCTTCTCTGCCTGCATGCCCGGGGTGGAGTGTGGGCGCGCTTATGTCCAGGAGGGGATCGGGAGCGAGGCCGGGCTTCCTTTGGTCTCTTCTCAACTGCGGGTTTACTCGAATCTCCCGCCTGACGCTCCCTTGCTGTCTCTTCGTCCTTCATCTTGAAGGCTTCTTCCGCTCGGACGTACCCTTCAGCCCGAGCTAGTAGATCAGCAAAATCCCTGGGGTATTTCTTCTCCAGGGAGTACAAAAGATCATTCTTCTGAAGGCCACCTTTCAGGGCGGCCATGGCAACTGACTGGTCCAAGTTCCGGACCTCCAATGCCGCGATGTTGAAGCGGTTGATGTAGGCCCGTATGGACTCCCCCTCCCTCTGCTTGATGTTGATGAGGGACTCCGAACCCTTCCGGGGACGCCGGCTGCTGACAAAATGGGTCACGAATTGGTGGCTCATTTGATCAAAGGAAAATATGGTACCCGGCTTCAGAGCCGAGTACCAGTTCCTTGCTGCTCCCTTTAAAGTAGACGGGAAAGCCTGGCACAAGATGGCGTCAGGAGCGCCGTGAAGCAGCATCATCGTTCGGAAGGCCTCCAGATGATCAACCAGGTCCGACGTCCCGTCGTAGCTTTCGAACTGGGGAAGCTTGAAGTTCGGCGGGATCGGTTCCTGCATAATCATTTGGGAGAAGGGAGGGTCAGTGCAAATATCCTCACCATAAGCGGGAGGCACGTGGCGGAGTTCTTCGATCTGCCGGTTCATCTCCTGGAGCCTCCGGTCCAGGAAATCCTCTCGACTTCGAGTCTCGAGGGTCCTTTGGCAGAACGGGGGTAGGGATCTTCCAGGGGTGGAGTCGTGATCCGACTGAGGGCTCTCTACCCTCGGATTCGCCTTCCCGGGAAGGACGGGGCGGCTGGCCCAGGTGGCCCACCCCACCGTCGGGTTCTGGCATTCCGGAGATGCCCCCTCTGGATGCACCGACGCCTGCGGTTGCTGCTGCTGCATCGCTTGTACAGCTTCGACGAGGCCCTTGACCTGCTGCGCCAGCAAGTCAAATTGCTTCGAGCCGATCGCCGCCGCCGGAGGGGGAGGAGGAGGAGGCTGAGAAACTGGAGGGGAGGCCGGAGCCTGAGATCTGGCCGCGGAGGCCGTAGACCGTCGGGTGGACGCCTAGCGCGGAGGCATCGAGTGCTGATCTCGCAGGGGAAGATTAGGAGTGGGTGACGGAGAGATGGTCGGAGACGGCTCCGTTGAACACTCCTTCAAGAACAAGGGTGCTGTGAAGACACAGCCCTTCTTCTAGCGCCAATCCTGTTGGTGCAAAAATCTGCTTGCGCCGGAGAAGCTGGAGTCAGGGAAGCCACAGTCACCGTCGGGACCTGCAAGGGAAGTCTAAACTGGAGGTGGGGTTGCTCCGGCAAGACCCTCCGACGCTCAAGTCAGTTCTCTGCCTCAACAAGAATGGAGTGCTCGAACGGAGAATTTAGCAGAGTTTTGAGATAGGAAATGAGCTTAAAGAATAACGTATCTGGGTCCCCCTTTTATAGGCGGAGGAGGCAACGGATTGATGGCGACGTTTGTAACCGTCTGGTAGTGGGCCGCCCGTGGTCAGGGGAATTGATTGCAAAGGATAGTGGAGTAGACGCGTGGCCATCACCGTGGCTCTCCACGTGGAATCTGTTACGAGGGGTGGAGCAGCGTCTGTTGTCGTGACTCGCCAGCGGATGGGAGAATCGTATGGAATCCGTCACAGGAGGTGGAGCAGGTTCATGGCCATTATTGCAGCCTGCCAGGGGGTAGTGGAGCTGTGCGGAATCTGCCACAGGAAGTGGAGCAGGGTGGCGATGGTTACTGCGGCCTGTCAGGGAATGATGGAACTGCGCAGAGTCTGCCACAGGAAGTGGAGCAGGGTCGTGGCCATTTTGGTGGCCTGCCAGGGGGCACGGATCTGTTGATTGAAGCTCGGCAGCGGCCGGAGCCCGATTTCTGTAGAGGGCCGGGAGAGGTCCTCCTGGCGGTTGGGGTCGTGGGTGGAGCCCATCTTCCGGGGGAGTCCAGGCGGAACCCTCTCGGAGCTGAAGTTGCGGGCGAAGCCCGGCTCTCGTAGGAGTCCGGGAGAAGTCTGCCTGCGGCTGCAGTCGTTGGCGTCGAGGATGAAGCCCGGCTCCCTTAAGAGTACGAGTGAAGTCCTCCTGCAATTAAAATTAAAGGCGATGTCTGGCTCTCGTTGGAGTCCGATCGGGGCTTTCCAGCGGTTGGTGCTGAGGATGAAGCCCGACTCCCGTAGGAGCCCGGTCGGAGCTGTGCTGTGGTTGGTGTCGGCGGTGGAGCCCGACTCCCATGGGAGTCCGGGCGGAGCTGTGCTGCTGTCGGCGGCGGAGCCCGACTCCCGTAGGAGTCCGGGCGGAGCTGCTCTGTAGTTGAAGTCGGAGACGGAGCCCGGCTCCCGTAGGAGTCCGGGTGGAGCTGCTCTGTAGTTGATGTCAGAGGCGGAGCCCGGCTCCCGTAGGAGTCCGGGCGGAGCTGCTCTGTAGCTGATGTCGGAGGCGGA
This sequence comes from Elaeis guineensis, assembly GCF_000442705.2. Classification (NCBI taxonomy): domain Eukaryota; kingdom Viridiplantae; phylum Streptophyta; class Magnoliopsida; order Arecales; family Arecaceae; genus Elaeis; species Elaeis guineensis. The sequence goes on from NC_025993.2 coordinate 124,583,606, forward strand.
GCCCGGCTCCCGTAGGAGTCCGGGCGGAGCTGCTCTGTAGCTGATGTCGGAGGCGGAGCCCGGCTCCCGTAGGAGCCCAGGCGGAGCTGCTCTGTAGCTGATGTCGGAGGCGGAGCCCGGCTCCTGTAGGAGTCCGGGCGGAGCTGCTCTGTAGCTGATGTCGGAGGCGGAGCCCGGCTTCCGTAGGAGTCCGGGCGGAGCTGCTCTGTAGCTGATGTCGGAGGTGGAGCCCGGCTCCCGTAGGAGTCCGGGCGGAGCTGCTCTGATGTTGCGGAGGAGCCCGGCTCCCGTAGGAGTCCGGGCGGAGCTGCTCTGATGCCGATTCCGTCGAGGGTTTCGACCGTGGGTATTTTATACCCAACAAGTGTACTAATCTTTAAAATTTTAAAAAGACCTAATTCACCTCTCCTCTTGGGCTCCATATCTGGGCAACAAGTGGTATCAGAGCTTGGTGCTCTAGTTCTTGCTTGATTTAACCATCAAGAGTTAAAGATCAATAGTAGTCCAATTTGGCACATTCCTAGCCGAGGGGCAATCCATAAACTAACCTTCACTTTTCAATGGATCAAACTACACCTATTGAAAAGCTCGGATGAGAATTTTTATTTAAGCACTTGACTATGACATGTGGAGTATCATAGTAAATGGACCACACACACCCATTAAATTGATTGATAGTGTGTCTCTCTCTAAACCAAAAAGTGAATGGGATGAACTTGATAAGAAAATGGCTCAGCTCAATGCTAAAGCCATGAATATTTTATATTATACTTTGGATGCTAATAAATTTAATCGTATTTTCACATGCAACTCAGCTAAAAAGATTTGGGATAGATTAGAAGTCACACATGAAGGTATAAACCAAGTAAAAGAATCTAAGATCAATATACTTGTGCACAACTATGAACTGTTTAAAATAGAACCTGAAGAAACAATAACTCAAATGTTCACTCATTTCACTGACATAATAAATGGTTAAAAAAATCTTGACAAATATTATTCTAATAGTGATTTTGTGAAAAAAGTGCTCAGATCTTTACAAGATCATGGGAGGCAAAAGTCACTGCAATCCAAGAGGCCAAGGATTTGAATACTCTACCATTGGAGGAGCTGCTTGGATCTCTCATGACTCACGAACTGACCATGAAGCAACATATTGAGGAGAAAACCAAAAGAAAAAGGATCATAACTCTCAAGTCGACAGCTCAGGAAGAAAAAGATAGAAAAATCAGACAATAGTGAGGAAGATAAGGACTTGGCCCTGATTACCAGAAAATTTAGATACTTCATGAGGAGAAAAACATAAGAGACCAAGAGAAGACCACCAGTCAAGGGGGAGCTGAGCAGAAAAAAAGAAAAGGAAGAGCCCATTATCTACCATGAATACAAGAAGCCAGGCCACTTCAGATCAGAATGCCCCTAGCTCAAGAAAGGCCAAAAAAAATTTAAGAAGAAGAAGGCCATGATGGCTACATAGAGTGACAGTGATGACTCCACCACTAACGAAGAAACTCATGAAGAAGCCAACCTATACCTTATGACACATAAAAATGAGGTATCACCCGAAACTCAAAGTGAATTTACTTATGATGAGCTGTTAGAAACCTTTCATGAACTTTTGAATGACCTAAAAGAATTAAGAATAAAAAATAAAAATCTAAAATCAAGAAACCATGCATTAGCTAAGGAAAAAGAAGAAGTTGATAAGAAAAATGAAGAATTTTAACTAAAGAATCAGTCTCTAATAAAAGAAAAAGATAAACTTTTTAGTCAAAATAAAACTCTTATGAAAAAAAATCAAAAACTAAAGAAAGAGGTAACTAAGTTAAAACCTAGAGTTGACAGATTTACATTAGGTTCAAATAAACTTCAGATGATCATTGACAGTCAAAAAGTTGTATATGATAAAGTTAGACTTGGCTATAACACTCTAAGAAAGTAAAAATTTTTGAAAAATATTTTTATCAATATATCTATAAGAAAATTATCAAATATTACTTGTTTTAGATATGGCAAGATAGGGCATAAAACTTATTCATGTTTATCAAATAAATTTGATACTAGAAATATTAAAAAAATATGAGTTCTAAAAGAAACCATTGTGACTAACTCCAAAGGATCCAAGTTAGCTTAGGCACCTAAGGTTAAAAGTTGATTTCATGTGTGCAGGTGTGTCTTGCATCCCAAGCAACAAAATAGAAGTAGTATCTCGACAATGGATGCTCAAGACACATGACTGATGATGAATCTCAATTCATCACATTCAAAACCAAAAATGGAGAGATGGTCACCTTTGGAGATAATGGCAAAGAGAAGATTATCGATATTAGTAACATTGGTATCACTCCCTCCACTTGTATTGAAAATATATTACTTGTAGATGGTCTTAAGCATAATCTTTTAAGTATTAGCCAATTATGTGATAAAAGTTATAAAGTAGTTTTTGAATCATCTCTATACATAGTAACAGTTCCATTGATGTTAGCATTAGATTCATTGGACATAGGTATGGCAATATATATATAATTGATTTAGATGATCTATCCATACGAAATATGCAATGTCTGTAGGCTTGCATGTATTAGTATGCACACACTTTCTAAAATCATTAAAAAGAATTTAGTTTTTGATTTGCCAAAAATTAATTTTGATAAAGATAAAATTTGTGATGCATGTCAACTAGGTAAGCAAACAAGAGTTTCCTTTAAATCTAAAAATATTATTTGAATTTCTAAACTTTTAAAACTCTTGTATATAGATTTATTTGATCCTACAAGGACAACTAGTCTAGGAGGAAAGAGATATGATTTTATAATCATTGATGATTTTTTGCATTTCACTTGGGTTTTGCTTTTAGCTTCTAAGGATGAAATATTTTTAATATTCTCTAAGTTTTGCTGAAAGATTTTGAATGAAAAAAGTTTACCAATTATTTCTATTCTAAGTGACCATGGCACTGAATTTGAAAATAAAGATTTTAAAAAGTTTTATGACAAAAAGGGCATAGATCATAACTTCTCAGCACCAAGAACACCACAAAAAAATAGAGTTGTTGAAAGAAAAAATAGAATCCTAGAAGAAATGGCCCGTACCATACTATGTGAAAGCAAACTCCCAAAATATTTCTGGACAGAGGCAATTGACATAGCATGTTACATTTTAAATCATGCTTTAATAAGACCTATTTTAAAGAAAATACCTTATGAATTATAGAAAAGTAGAAAACCTAATATAGGTTATTTTCATATTTTTGATTATCGGTGTTTTGTTTTGAATAATGACAAAGATAGCTTAAGCAAATTTGATGCTAAATCTGATGAAGCTATCTTTCTTGACTATTCCACTTCTAGCAAAGCCTTTAGAGTATTCAATAAAAGAACACTAGTAATGGAAGAGTCAATTCATATTATTTTTGATAAAACTAATGATCTTTCATCAAGAAAGAGAGAGAGTACTGATGATACAGGTATCATAGAAGATGGGATGAAAGAATTCACCCTCAATAACTCAAATGAGCAAAGCAAAGATCATTTGAATGAAAGCATCAATGATCAGAACATTTAAAAATAACCTCAAGACACAGGTAATATTCTAAGGGAATGGAGGTATGTTCACAATCATCCTAAAGAATTAATAATTGATGATCCGACACAAGGACTAAGAAGTAGATCTTTACTTAGAGATGTTTGTAATTATGTAGTTTTTGTTTTACATCTAGAACCTAAAATAATTAATGAAGCTAAAAAGGACCATAACTGGATAATTGCCATGCAAGAAGAGCTAAACTAATTTGAAAGAAACAATGCATGGACACTAGTTGCTAGATCTAAAAATCACCCCATAATAGGAACTAAATGGGTTTATAGGAATAAATTAGATGAAGATGAAAATGTAATGAGAAACAAAGCAAGATTAGTTACTAAAGGATACAGTCAACATGAAAGAATTGATTTTAATGAAACATTTGCACTTGTTGCTAGACTAGAAGCAATAAGAATGCTACATGCTTTTGCTTGTTTTATAAACTTTAAATTATTTCAAATGGACGTTAAGTATGCTTTTCTTAATGATTATATTACTAAAGAAGTATATGTAGAACAACCTCCTAGTTTTGAAAATCATAAATTTTTAGATTATGTGTTTAAGTTGAACAAAGCTTTATATGGATTAAAACAGGCTCCTAGAGCATAGTATGAAAGATTAAGTAAATTTCTATTAAAAAATAGTTTTTCAAGAGAAAAAATTGATACTACTCTTTTTATTAAAAAAAAAGATAAAAAAATTCTAGTCATACAGATATATATTGATGACATTATATTTGAATCTACTAATGAAGATTTGTGCCAAGAATTTGCCAAGCTCATGTAGGGAAAGTTCGAGATGAGTATGATGGGAGAACTCAATTTTTTCCTCAGACTCTAGATTAAACAAATAAAGAAAGGGATCTCCATCACCCAAAGTAAGTACATAAGAGAATTGTTAAAAAAAAATTGAAATGGAGAGCTCAAAAATTGTAAGTGCACCTATGATCCCTTTTTGTAAATTAGATAAAGATGAGCATGATAAAAATATTAATTTAAAGCTCTATAGAGGCATGATAGGCTCTCTGTTGTATCTGACTACTAGTAGACCTAATATAATGTTCAGTGTATGCATATGTGCTAGATATCAATCTAATCCTAGGGAATCTCACTTAAATGCTGTTAAGAGAATTTTTAGATACTTAAAAGAAACACAAAACCTAGGTCTTTGGTTTTCAAAATAATCTTTTATGGACTTAATAGGTTACTCAAATGCAGACTTTGCTGGATGTAAACTAGATAGAAAAAGTACTAGTGAAATTTATCAATTTTTATGAGTAAACTTAATCTCTTGATTTTGTAAGAAGCAAAATTCAGTTGCATTATCTACGACCGAGATCGAATATATTACAGCTAAAAGTTGCTGTGCTCAAATCCTATGGATTAAGCAATAACTCAAAGATTTTGGTATTGAACTTAAAAATATCCTCATAAAATATGATAATACTAGTGCCATCAATTTGACCAAAAATTTAATTCAATACTTTAGATCAAAATATATTGAAATTAGACATCATTTCATAAGAGAACATGTTCAAAATAATGATATAACACTTGAATACATAAACATTGAAAATCAATTAACTGACATTTTTACCAAAGTACTTAATAAAAATAAATTTTGTAAAATTAGAAGGGAATTAGGCATCATAGACCCATCTGCTTTAATTTCAATCATAACTTCACTCTCAAAATCCTTTTAAAATTTTTTGACATCATTATCTTAATTTTGAGAGCCATCTATCTTTTTTGAGATTTTTTTAAGACAATCAAAACTCATTAGTGCTATTCAGATACCTTTTTAAATTTTTTTCATTGAAATACTCAATCAAAAATCATATCAAAATTTATCTGGACTTCTCATGATCATCTCAACTCGATATGATCAATTTCAAAATATTTTTTTTTAAATTTTTTTTTTTTTTAAATCTTTTCTCATCGCCTGAACTTTTTCTGGATGGGATGACCTATGTGGGACATCCCAATTGATCAGGTAAACTCTTTTCAAGTGAGCCGACCCGAATCCTGTTTCATCAAAAAAGGATTCTGAGACATCTCAAATCCAAAGATTCTTCTTGTCCCTCTCATCCTAACCTAGGAACCTCATCTTAGATCTTCCAAAAACCTCAAAATCTTTTAAAATTGAGTTCTACTCTCCTCAAATTTTTTGATCTCATGGCTCATTCTCTTGTTTTCCCCAAATTCCAAATCCTAACCCACAAATCTGTGAGAAACTCTCCAAAAATCATCTTCTCCTCTTAAGTTTTACTTCAATCAGCATCCTTCTCCATCCTCTGGACCATTATTCATCTTCTTCTTGAGACATGGCCTGCAAAATAAAAATGCCACAAAGAAGGAAATCTGTTAGATCCTTGGAGGGAGAGGAAAGGAGGAAGAAGGCAGCACATGAGCCGACCCAAACATCTCCACCGATCACTCCAAGTAAGATTCCCCTATCTGCAAGGAAGGTTGCTTTGGATAGAAACATAGACTTCAAATTTTTGAGGCATGATGATTTTTCTATTGGAAAAAAACTAATTAAGCAAGGGTGGAAGTCTTTCTTAAGTTTGTCTGAGCCAGTATATATTGATTTGGTAAAGAAATCTTATTCAAATCTGGTTTTCTCTTATGGTGTTTTGAGATCTACTGTGACAGAAGTCCAAATTATCTTAAATGCAACTAGGCTAGGAAGATTTTTTCAGATGCCTTATGAGGGTAGTTTCCTAGATGAGCTATCCAAAAAAAAAATTGGACTTAGAACTATTCTTGGAAGAGATGATGTGGAAGGGTTCTTGAAGATTGAGGCTAAAGATCTTAGTGCAGAGATAAGGCTACTCCACCACATGGTGTCCAGAATTTTCTTCTCCAGAGTGGGAAGATATAACTTGATGACCGGTAGATATATTTGTCTGATGCACCATGTAGTTTCTGAGACTTCTCTGAACCTACCTTTCTTGATGATCGATGCTATGAGGGAAGCTTTGAATAGATCCAAGGCTCTCTTGCCATATGGCATAGCTCTCATTATGATTTTTAGGGAGTCTGGAGTGAGTTTTGAGGGAGAGGTTGTCTGTAGATTGTCATATACTAACACCTACACAATCACTCTCTTAGGCGCATAGGTTTTGTGAGAGTTGATGGCCGTTGGGCAAAGGGCTGTGCAGCTGCAGTTGAGGAGGAGCAGCATGCTGAGGGGGAGGGTCCATCTTTACCTATACCCAGGCAGAGTCTGGTTGATCACCCCTTTATGGAGCCTGAGGTAGGACCCTCAGTCAGAATACCCACATTGAGCCATACCGTGCCTACTTTTAGCTTAGGGGATATTGATATGGGATAGCTAGCTAAGAGAATATCAGAGATTTTATTTGTTCATCTGTAATAGTTTCAAGATCAGCTTCTTCAGCAGTCTCACCAATTCTAGTAGCAGATTCTACAGCAGGTTCTCTAGCAATAGGCACAGTAGTTTCACCCAGCTCCATCGAGTGCCTTCTCTAATCCTTCCTTGGACTTTTCTATTGTGCCACATATTTCTTCTTTGATGGAGCTCTTGTCTGACTTGAGTACTAGATTGGAGGGTGTGGAGAGCTTCCTTCTCAGATTCAGTGGCAGAATTTTCAATATAGAGAGAGATTTTAGATAGGCTGTAGTCTCTCTCTCTGTTGGAGTAGGCACATCGACTTCTTCTACACCGCAAATGGATGATTTTATTGAGAATAGTGTCCCAAAGCCAATCGTCAGTCTGTTGACGGTTGTGCTCATTTTTGTATATGTACATGAATTATGAATTAATAAAAATTATTTTGATATTTTTTATCACAAAATATTTTATCTTCTAATGAACTCCTATGTTGTGGTGAAGTCCTTAGGACTATTTAGACTTGACAAAGGAAGATTTATCGTTTAGTCCTTAAATCTATTCGTGACCAAATGATACGTTGTTACCAAGGACGACAACATTTATCAAGCATAGGTCATTGTGTGCCATATAGGTTGGTTGTCCTCTTAACCAATGAGTGTGGAGATACTGGTATGGCATACAGGTGAGATATAAGGGTACATCTACACTGAATGTGACCGACTCTGGAGCTATTTCTGCTGTCAAAATTTGCTCCAATGGAATATGGATATAAATATCCCTCCGACCTGAGACCGCCATGGAGACTTGCAAGCAACTCACTACACTTAGGCACTGGACTACCTGAATTTCTAATTCAGTGACGGAAGGCTGCTGGGTGTAGTCAAGTGCTTGACTTGTCGGTGCGTGTGTCAAGATAGGATTGACCACTCCAGTTTAGGAGCTGTGTACAGTTATATTTCAATTTAGTAAAATCTTGACCAGGGTAGTCTTTATGAGGAGTCACAGGACTGTTTGAGTTGAGCACGATTCGGATGATCTGATCAAGGTTGACAGTTTAACCCTGAATCATCCTAAACACAGAGGTCAAAAGGATGAATTATACAGTAACCATATTCACGTAGGTTCTGAGTGTTGCAATTGTGACTATTTGACCTATCTGGTTATCGAGTACCATTGCTAGATGGTCACTTCGATTAGTATAGAAATTGGTTCCTGTGCTATCGGCTTAGGTTCGAACCTGCGGGGTCACACACATTAGAGGTTCCTATCTGATCTGATGGCTGATGAAGAGTCTTAATGCTCGTGGACTATGAGTCCTACATGTCTGAGACTCTGTGATCGAGAATCAGGATTCTCTAATCATGAGTCCCATACATTTTGGGTACCGAGGTCAAGAGTCCCACTAGTTTGGGACTCTTCGATCAGGGTTACATGTCGATGAATTCTGATGCCCGATTATCCATCGGATTTGGACTCAATATTTATGAGAGGTTTAATTAATGATTTGATCACTAATTAACTCAATTTGATTGAGTAATTATTTTTTGGATCAAGTCCAATTGAATTGGATTCAGTTGGGTTTGACCTGATTAGGTTAAGAGTTGACCTAATCGTCGAGATGGTTTGGTCCCTGGTTTGATCAGGGGTTGGGCTTAATCAATTCCTGATTTGATTAAGATTTTATTGAGCCTAATTAAGCCTAATTTAGTTGGATTTAAATTAGTCTAATTGGGCCTAACTTATTTGGTTCAATTAGGTTGGTTTAAATAATGAAACCACCTTGACTCATTCTCCCTGCGCCACCTCACTTCCACTGCATCCATTTGAATTCATGAGAAGGAAGTTCTCATGAATTTTTTCTCATGCAAAGCCCTCCTCATGCCCTACTTTAATGCACCAAATGAGTGGATAAGGATGATTGGTTGGCCATTCAAATTCAAAATAAATTTTGAATTTGAATGAGCAACCAATCTTAGCGCCTTGACCTTATCCTCTTTTAGTGCCCCATTTATTACATGAGAAAATGTTTCTCATGAAATCACTCACGCACAAATTAAGCCATGCCCTCCTCTTCTCACGCCCTTAGTGGATAGGGATAAATTGATTTTCATTTGAATTCAAAATTTGATTTGAATTTAAATGTGCAATTACTAATCTTTATCCTCTCACGTGGATAAGATGTTTGACATTGTTTTAAAAGGAGGAGAAGAGTGGGGCATATGCAAAAAAAATTTTGGAGAGAAAATCTGGGCGTGAGGAATCCTTGTGTACAAGGTGAAGGTCTATGTCCTTCCGAGAGAAAAAGAAAGAAAAGAAAGAAAAAGTGTGCGTAGGGTTTCAGTGAGTTCTTCAGGGTTTCAGCCTGGAGTTCGGGAAGTGAGAAGGTGAGCTACGAGTATCATGAGCCCATCAAATTTTAGGAAGATCTTCAACATCCTCTCAAGCATATCTGTTGATGATCCGGAGCATCTGAAGAATCGACAGACATCGATCGAAGGAGTTCGATCAGCATCGACCATCGAAAGGGCTCTACAATGAGCTAGCACTCGTGAGGAGTCGATCAGACCGGGAGCTTCATGTGGATGATCCACAGAGGCCAGACATACTGTGTGGCTACATCGCAATGATCAGACTCTTTCGACGGTGATCAGATTATGGCGATCTACTACCCGCATAAAGGTATTGTGTTCTGAACACATTACAGTAAAGTGTTTACTGTTCAAATTTGAATTTTAAATTTAAATACTTGCATGCTATATATCATATTTAGATCCTAGTGTAGGGTAAATTTTTATTAATTAATTAGATTAATTAATAATTTTTACTGTAAAATAGTGATTTTGAAAAAGTTTTAAAATTATCATTTTTTCTCTGCACTGAATTTTCCCCACAAATGATATCAGAGCAGTTTCTTAGATATGATATATATATTTGCATGCGTAGATTAAGTTGTAATCTAAAAGTTTAAATTTAAAATTTAAAATTTAAAATTTAAAATTTGAATTTTAAAAGTTGTTTGAAATTCAAAATTCAAAAATTTAAAATTCAAAATTTGAAATTTGAATTTTGAAATTTGAAATTCAAAATTCAAAATTCAAAAATTTAAAATTCAAATTTTGAAATTTGAAATTTGGTTGAAATTTCAAATTTGAAATTCAAAATTTAAAATTCAAAATTTGAAATTCAAAATTTGAAATTCAAAAATTTGAAATTTGAAATTTGTTTAAAATTTGAAATTTGAAATTTGTTTGAAATTTGAAATTCAAATTTTAAAATTTGAAATTTGAAATTTAAATTTTGAAATTGGTATATTTAGATATATTTGATCCAAGTAGCAAGTAATCGAATTGGGTTGGTTGCCATGGCCGTCCGATCATAGGAGAAAAGTAGGGTCTAAAGGCCCTCTCTTCCCATTCGATGGGGTCTCCTATGGTGGTAGGGGTGTCGATGCAATTATATCCCATGTAGATGAAGTAGCGAAAGGAATATTCATGATTTATTTTGATTGAGTTATTTTCTGTTATGTAATTAGTAATAGGATTGCTATTTATGAAATGTGCTGATATATTTGTGTAATAAGTCAACATATTTGATGAACAGAAAATAAAACCTTTCAAATTTGAAAATTATTTTCGAAATGCCAAACCCTGACCCATCAGCCCAAATACTTAATTAAAAGAATTAAGTATTGTCTAGTAGGTCTAGAATTGTGAATTAAGACCTAAGACAATTACATAAACTTGTGGGTCAATGGGTTAGATGGATTAGGTCCATAATTGGGTTAGACCTAAGGTTAGCTTAAAGAAATAGACTAAATTAGAGTAATTGATCAAATCTAATCAAAAGTTGAATTAGATTAGGTCAAGGATACTCTAGACTCAACTCCAATAGTTGTAGTTGAATGGGTCCATGTCTTTAACTAGACCAAGATGGACTTAATTCATGGCTAGTGGTGGAACCCTATTTACTAAGTTGATCAAATTAAAACTAATGAACTGGTTGGTGTCTAAGGTAAGTTTGGCAATTTGACCAGTGGTTTTTAAGCGGGAGCTACTCGCAGTGATTCGATCTCTGACGAGTTAATGGCTTATCCCCACCACTGATCTCACTTACCTGGCCAACCTGGTGAATTAAGTTTTGATTAGATCATTTGGTGATTAGGGCTCACCCATGTCATTAGGTAAATCAGTTTGACTGATTTAGGTGCTCCTAATACCAGCTTTAAGTAAATCCTTTTTAATCTGACTTGGTGAAATCAGTGGGAGGATTAAAATTGGTTGGATATTTTTTTCTCATCTATTCTTTAATAAAATCCTCAAAAAAAATTATTAGGTCCTAAAAATGATTAAGTTATATTGATAACTAAGTCATAGCCTCCCATTAAATGAGTGACAATGAGTCCATTAGTTTAATAATCATTGAAGGCCCAAAGGCCTGGTGCTTATTGACTAATGAAATTATCATTCATAGTATGATAATTTGGTTTGAGTCTTTCTGATGGTGATTAGGTTGGCTGACCAAAGTTGGGCTTGATCATTTATTGGTCTGATTCACTAAATCAAATCATGTTAATGGTTGGACCTAACCAAATTTTTTTAGTGGAGGCCAAAGCCTACTGATTAGATTCTGGGGCAAAATTAATTACTAAAAGTTGTTCAAAGAAACAACTGGTTATGAACCACCCATAGATGCACATGGGTTGACCAACCAAAGTTGGGCTCGTATGTAGTCTGTGTGGATTCTAGTACCCACTAAAGAATTAAAGTAATTCATCAAATTAGAGGTTGAGGCTACCAATTCGTAAAAATATTGGGAGAAACTTTAGACTAAAGTCCAAGTCTTTAGTATTAATAATTTATGTACTAATATAGGTCTGATTTTCCTTTATGCAGCTATGGCCACTATCCTGTCGCTCTGGTCATTATTAGATAATGACAAGCTCATGGGACCTAATTTCGATAGCTGGTATCGAAAATTAAAAATCATCCTTGAGCATGAGTGGATCCTTTATGTAGTAATGGATCCGGCACCTGAGGAGCCAGCCCTGAATGCTAAAGGGACGGTCCGAGACACTTACCAGAAGTGGCTCAACAACTGCACCAACGTCCGGTGCATAATGCTGGCGGCAATGAATGATGAGTTCAGTCGCAGGTTCGAGAATGCCCAACCACAGGAGATGCTTCAAATGTTGAACGACTCTTTTGGCATGCCTAACGATGTTGAAAGGCACAAAACTAGTTGTGCTATTTTCAATGCTCGGATGAAGGATGGAGCCTCAGTCACTGATCATGTACTGTATATGATCAAAATGATTGAGCACCTAAGTAAACTGGGTTTTCTCCTGCACGAGCAGCTCGATAAGGATGCGATCCTTAATTCTCTGCCCAAGTCCTTCCTTCCCTTCCTTACTCATTTTCGAATGACAAAGCCTGCAGTGAACTACCACGGCTTGTTGGGGTTGCTGCAGAACTTTGAGAAGGATCACCAGCTCCATAAGGAGTCGGTGAATGTTGTGGGAGGGTCTTCTTCTGGTCGTCGACCCTTTAAGAAAGGGAAGAAGAAGAAGAAGAAGAATAAGAAGGTGTAGCTGCATGCTGGGATGTCTGTACAAGGTCAGACCAAGAAGTGCAAGCCCGACCAGAGCCAGGCGGAGTGCTTCTTTTGCAAGAAGCAGGGGCACTGAAAGAGGAACTGTCCTCTATACATTGCCTCACTGGATCCGAACAGGCCAAAGAAGAAGCAAGGTACTTATATGATAATACCTTGCAACTTTTTCATTTGTGATACTACTGCCTGAGTATTGATATCGGAAGCCCTTATCATATTTGCAATTTGATGCAGGGTCTGCAGGTCAGTAGGAGATTTGATGAAGGCGAGAGGTTCCTGAACGTTGGAGATGGAAGCAAAGTTTCAGTTCTAGCATTAGGAATCATGAACCTTGTAATCAATTTTTAAAATATAATTCTGAGTGAATGTCACTATTGTCCAAGCTTTTTATTAAATATTATTTCTGTAGGCCTTTTGGCCATGAACGGTTATCAATTTTTAATAAAAAAAATATTTACAATATCATTTTGAATGGTGTTACAATGTTTATTGGACAACTTTATAATGGAATTTACTTTCTATCACAACCTGTTAATGTGGTTCAAACCTCCGATAAACGTCCTAGAATAGATAATGCGTCAGAAGTCTACCTTTGGCACTGTAGGCTAGGTCATATCAATAAGAACAGGATAAACAGGTTGGCTCAAGAAGAAATTCTTGAAGTAGGTGATTGTGAATCACTTCCAACCTGTGAGTCCTGTCTTCTTGGTAAAATGACCAAGTCACCTTTTACTGGAAAAGGTGAGCAAGCCAGTGAACTCTTGGGTCTGGTACATTCTGATGTATGTGGACCCATGAGCACAAGTGCAAGAGGTGGATATTTCTACTTCATAACCTTCACAGATGACCTATCGAGGTATGGGTATGTCTATTTAATGAAGCATAAGTCGGAGTCATTTGAAATATTCAAACTATTCCGAAATGAGGTAGAAAAATAAACTGAAAAGTGTATTAAAACTCTTCGATCTGATCGAGAAGGTGAATACCTTTCCAATGAGTTTCTGACATATCTTGAGAAGAATGAGATTCTCTCTCAATGGATTCCTCCTGGAACACCACAACATAATGATGTATCTGAAAGGAGGAATCAGACCTTGTTGGACATGGTTCGATCCATGATGGGGTTTGCTGGTCTGCCGATCTCCCTCTAGGGATATGCGTTCGAATCGGCTTGTTACCTTCTAAATAGAGTTTCGAGTAAGTCTGTAACCAAAACGTCATATGAGATATGGATAGGACGTAAGCCAGTACTCTCGCACCTTAGAGTTTGGGGGTGTCCGGCTTATGTTAAATGTTTAATTACAGACAAGCTAGGACCTAGGTCTGACAAGTATAATTTTATAGTATACTCAAAAGAGACCAAAGGGTATTATTTCTACCTGGCTGATGAGCAAAAGGTGTTTGTCAGCCTTAAGACAATCTTTTTGAAAAAAAAAATCCTTGGTGAAGGGACTGTTGCCTCTAAGGTCGAACTTGACGAAGTTCGACAGGTAGAAAAATCGACACAAGTTGCTGAACCTGAATCGAATTTGATTAGATCAGATCCAGAGCCCATTGTTCAAGCACCCTTAAGACGATCTGGTAGAGTACCACGTAAATCGGACAGATACTATGGTTTCTTGGTCTGGGATGACGATCCTATCAAACTTGATGAAAACAATGAGGATCCGATCACCTACATAGATGCAATGCAGAGACCCGACTCTGAGAAATGGCTAGAGGCCATGAAATCCGAAATGGAGTCCATGAAGGTCAACGATGTGTGGACATTGGTTGACCCACCTGAAGGAGTAAAACCCATAGGGTGTAAGTGGGTCTTCAAGAGGAAGAGGGGCGCAGATGGAATGGTAGAAACCTATAAAGCCCATCTGGTTGCCAAGGGATATTGTCAACGTTATGGTATAGACTATGACGAGACGTTTTCTCCTATGGCAATGCTCAAATCTATTCAGATTATGCTTGCGATAGCTGCCCATCTGGACTATGAAATCTGACAGATGGATGTGAAGATAGCTTTTCTAAACGGAGAGCTGGATGAAGAGGTGTATATGATACAACCTGAAGGATTCACATCCACTGATGAGTCTAAGGTGTGCAGACTACAGAGATCCATTTATGGACTTAAGCAGGCATCCCGGAGTTGGAACATATATTTTGATTGGATGATCAAGACGTATGGCTTCGTTAAGAACGGAGAAGAGCCCTGCATTTATAAGTGGGCTAATGGTCCAGTAGTGGTATTTCTTGTATTGTATGTGGATGATATTCTTTTAATCAGAAATGATGTCCCTGCGTTACAGGGAATAAAGATTTGGCTGTCATCACAGTTCTCCATGAAGGATTTGGGAGAAGCTTCCTACATCCTAGAGATGAGGATCTATAGGGATAAATCTAAAAGGTTGCTTGGTTTATCCTAGTCTACGTACATAGATACTATGCTGAAGAGATTCAGTATGGAGAATTCCAAGAAAGGCTATCTACCGATAGGCCATGGAATTTCTCTCTCGAAGAGGGATTGTCCGACAACACCTCAAGAGAGAGAGCGTATGGATAGGATTCCATATGCTTCGGTAGTGGGATCTATCATATACGTCATGACATATACACGACCAGATGTGGCATACTCACTAGGGGTAGTGAGTAGATACCAATCTGATCTAGGAGAGAATCACTGGAAGGTTGTTAAAACCATCCTGAAGTATTTAAGAAATACTAAGGACCAGTGGCTTGTTTATGGTGAATCAGACTTGAGACTTATAGGATTTACAGACTCTAGTTTTCAGTCTGATCACGATGACAGCAAAAGTGTGTCGGGATTTATTTTTACCCTTAATGGTGGGGCTATCTGCTAGAAGAGTTCCAAGCAACACACAGTGGTTGATTCAGTTTACGAGATAGAGTATGTCACTGCATCAGATGCTGTCAAAGAAGCGGTATGGCTGAGAAAATTCATCATCGAGCTCGGAGTAGCACCCTCCCTTGTTGGACCAGTTCTGCTCTACTGTGACAGCTCTGGAGCCATTGCTCAGATGAAGGAATCCAAGGCACACCAGCGGATGAAGCATATTCTGCACCGCTACCATCTCATCTGGAAAATTATGGATCGAGATGACGTCGACCTTCTGATGATCGACGGAAAGGAGAACCTAGCCGACCCATTCACTAAAGCCATTGCGGTGAAGGAGTTCGACAACTACAAGTCGAAGATGGGTATTAGATACTGCATCGATTGGCTTTAGGCCAAGTGGGAGATTGTTGAAAATAGTGTCCCAAAGCCAATCATCAGTCTGTTGATGGTTGTGCTCATTTTTGTATATGTACATGAATTATGAATTAATAAAAATTATTTTGGTATTTTTCATCACAAAATGTTTCATCTTCTAATGAACTCCTATGTTGTGGTAAAGTCCTTAGGACTATTTAGACGTGACAAAGGAGGATTTATCGTTTAGTCCTTAAATCTGTTCTTGACCAAATGATACATTGTTACCAAGGACGACAACGTTTATCAAGCATAGGTCGTTGTGTGTCATATAGGTTGGTTGTCCTCTTAACCAATGAGTGTGGAGACATTGGTATGGCATACAAGTGAGATGTAAGGGTATATCTGCACTGAACGTGACCGACTCTGGAGCTATTTCTGCTGTCAAGATTTGCTCCGATGAAATATGGGTATAAATGTCCCTCCGACCTGAGACCGCCACGGTGACGTGCATGCAACTCACTGCACTTAGGCACTGGACTACCTAAATTTTTAATTCAGTGACGGAAGGCTGCTGGGTGTAGTCAAGTACTTGACTTGTCGGTGCGTGTGTCAAGATGGGATTGACCACTCCAGTTTAGAAGCTGTGTACAGTTGTGTTTCAATTTAGCAAAACCTTGGTCAGGGTAGTCTTTGTGAAGAGTCACAGGACTGTTTGAGTTGAGCACGATTCGGATGATCTGATCAGGATTGACAGTTTAACCCTGAGTCGTCTTAAACACAGAGGTCAAAAGGATGAATTATACAGTAATCATATTCACGTAGGTTTTGAGTGTTGCGATTGCGACTATTTGACATATCCGATCGTCGGGTACCATTGCTAGATGATCACTTTGATTAGTATAGGAATTGATTCCTGTGCTACCGGCTTAGGTTCGAACCTGCGGGGTCACACACATTAGAGATTCCTATCTGATCTGATGACTGATGAAGAGTCCTAATGCTCGTGGACTATGAGTCCTACATGTCTGGGACTCTGTGATCGAAAATCAGAATTCTCTGTGAAGGAAAAATTGCCTTTTTCCTGTGTAGGATCTTCCAGATTTCATCAAATCTGGGGTGAAATAAATTTTAAATTTTTATCCTACGCTATTTCAGATCTAATGTCTATTAGATCTAATTTTATTATCTGATATTTTAATTTCAAAATTAAATATAAAAGTATGAGAAACATAGACATACCTCAAGGGTAATCTAATTACCCTGTAGATGATCGCAGCACTGCCTGAGGTTCTGATGTAGCCACATAAGCACCTAGCCTCTACCAGTATCCACTTGGTAGAATCTAGAACATCTTCTCCTCATGATTCTATACTCCAAAAATTAGATCTAAATCTGATTAGAAAGATCTTCAAAAGTCTTCCTGAAGTTGGAGCAGCAGCCTGTCGAAGAAGTCCTGCAGCCTTCTGTTCCAGGCGTCACCATGCCTTGCACCTATGCCAGATGAATGTCCAACTTCTTGGACGTGAAGAGGGGAAAAAGGAGAGCAAAGAGGATATGGAGAAGAGGGGAGGAGGTGGCAGCCAATGGGTTTTTTGTACAAAACAAGTTCTACCCCGAAACCCAAGGTGCAGCAGGGTTTATATAGACCCTGTATGTTGCGCAGTGCCACATCATTCGACCAATCAAAAAATTTCAATAAATTTTGGAAAAATTTTGATTGGTGGAGTGATGTTATTTGATCACATCAGATAAGAATCCCCATGCTCTCTCCTATGTTGGCACCAACAATGGATAGGCTAAAATTAGGTGGTGCCAAAGAGTCCAAGTTTATCAGGACTCTTTGGTTCTTATCCATTTGGGGCGCCCACTTAAATCCAATTGGGCTCATGCCATAATCTGATTATGGCATCCAATTTGATTAGGTTTAGGTATGTGGACACTCCACAAAAGTTCTCTAATAAGTTCTTTTCAGTTTAAGACCCATATGTCAACTTTTGACAGATGTCCTAAAATGAAATTGGTAGGTGCTAGAAATTAGCAGGTGTTGTCTTAAATTCATCTCATGAATTAAGATAAGCCTTTTCTGAACTAAACAAGCTTTATTTAAACTGAGAGAAACTTTCTCAAGGTTCTCTGGATGAGCCAGATCACATTTGGCTCAGTAGAGACAGAAAAGATTACACGAGGAGAAAGTTAGGCTCAATCGAGTGCTAGCATGAT
Source organism: Elaeis guineensis (assembly GCF_000442705.2). Taxonomy (NCBI): domain Eukaryota; kingdom Viridiplantae; phylum Streptophyta; class Magnoliopsida; order Arecales; family Arecaceae; genus Elaeis; species Elaeis guineensis. Next base: position 124,601,577 of record NC_025993.2, read on the forward strand.
TTCCTTGAACCTAATTGGATCTTATCCAAATCAATTGGGCTAGCCAATTGATGACATCCAGACTGTAACCCTTGTTTGTGTGACTCAGTTAGGTTCAATTCTGTATGGTAATGAGACATGTCGTGATCTCATCATCGACATCATCAAAACTCCTTTCGATGGATCAGAACTCTTTTGATTCAGACAATTAGAATGATCGATCATCAAAATCATTCTAATTGCTTCCAAAATCAATCAGTGACACCTAACAGTATATGATGGTAACCCATCAGAATTGAAGATGAACCTCTCGATGCAGCTATCTGTGTGATTGAGTTCCTCTATCATGAGTTCCGACTGAATTAGGGTTAAGGTGAACTCGTCAAACCCAACATCAGTCATATGAATCAATCGATCGATCCGAGTCCGATGTGAAACCCCAATGGAAAACTCTTTTCCATTATTTCACTCTGCCATGGCCATGGGCTTAAGGACTCGATCTTTCGATAGGACTACTTCTCTCATCTACCGAGGTTGATAGATCCCATCTTGATGCGATCTGGTTCCTACAATGAATATGCTACAGCCAACATACACCTCAGAGTTTCGGATGGCTAGGAGATCGAGTTATGGTGTAGTCAAACTATAACACACTCAAGGTGAACCGACGATGCACCTCAGGTCAAAGAACTAAATACACAACTGCAACATCGAGCTAGTCATCGACGAGAAGGTAGATTTCCTTATGACTGCTCGAGGTGGTCACGCTCAGTACTCTCATTCTCAATGAATATCTGTACTCTCATTCCGGTGTCTCCACACCGTAGATTCAAGACTCATCTACCCTAAGAAAGCGATCGTACACCAACCTTTCAGATCGATCACCATCCTCGTGATGATCCTATGATCAGGAGCAGTTTATGAGTTAGTTATGTAAATTCATGCCTTAAATTTTCAACTCTTGAAAATATGAATTAACATTCCCACTAACTCAAAGGATGTATCACAGACACAATGTACACAATGTGATAGAAGAAAAACTCTTTTATTCATTTATAGTCAAAATTATAATTTTGCCCTTAGATATGTACATGAATGTGTCAGCCGATCTAGCATCTAGGGCACACATCTAACAAACTTTCACTTGACCTAATACCAATTGGCTACATATCTAAGTCCCATCTTCTCAAGGTGGGCTTCGATCTTCTGTTAGCCCAATGGCTTAGTCAATGGGTCTGCCACATTATCTGTGGAGTCGACTCTCTTGACCTCGACATAATCCTTTTCGAGGTAATCATGGATCAGATGGAATCGCCGCTCGATGTGCTTGGACTTCTGGTGAGACCTTGGCTCCTTAGCTAGGGCTATGGCGTCATTATTATCGCAGTAAAGAGGAATGGCATCCGATGACATCACTCCAAGCTCTGCGACAAATTTCTTATACCAGAATACCTCCTTCGCAGCTTCCGATGCAGCAATGTACTCTGCCTCCATAGTGAAATCTGCAATCACCGTTTGCTTGGAACTCTTTCAGCTAACTGCACCACCATTAGAAATGAATAGACTTCCAAATGTCGACTTTCGATCATCTATATCAGACATAAAGTCTGAGTCTGTATATTTCTGAATCTGGAGTTCTCCATTCCCAAAGGCTAGAAACATATCCTTAGTCCTTCTCAAGTACTTAAGGATACATTTCACAGAAGTCTAGTGCTCTTCGCCTGGATTCGACTGATATCTGCTTATGACACTCACAGCATGCGCTATATCAGGTCGTGTACATAGCATGGCATACATGAGGCTCCCTATTGCCGAAGCATAAGGGATCTTGCTCATGCGTTCAATCTCCTCGGGTGTGCTAGGGCACATCTTCTTAGAGAGATGAATGCCATATCTAAAAGGCAATAAACCTCTTTTGAAGTTTTCCATGCTAAACCTCTTTAGCACCTCCTCTATGTACATCTTTTGTGAAAGTCCCAGTATTCTATTTGGTCTATCTCTATAGACCTTAATACCCAGTATAAAGGATGCCTCTCCTAGATCTTTCATAGAGAACTCCTTAGACAATCATATTTTGACTGAGATCAACATGGAAATATCATTCTCAATTAGGAGGATGTCATCTACGTACAATACGAGGAAGACAACTGCGCTCCCACTGACCTTTTTGAACACACATGGTTCCTCCTCGTTCTTGATGAAACCAAATATTTTGATCACATCATTGAAATGAGTATTCCAACTCCGAGATGCTTGCTTAAGTCCATAAATGAACCTTTGCAGCTTGCAGACCTTGTGATCAACATCACTAGATGTAAATCCAAGCGACTGTTCCATATAGATATCTTCCTCAAGATGTCCATTTAAGAATGCCATTTTCATGTCCATCTGCCATATTTCATAATCGAAATAGGCTGCAACAGCAAGTAAAGTGCAGATGGATTTTAGCATGGCTACGGACGAGAAGGTATCCTGATAGTCAATGCCTTCACGCTGACTATAACCTTTCGCTACGAGCCTAGCCTTGAATGTCTCCACATTCCCATCTGCACCTATCTTTCTCTTGAAGATCCATTTACACCCAATAGGTACAATACTTTTAGATGGATCTACCAAGGTTCAGACTTGGTTTGAGTGCATCGAGTCAATTTCTGATCTCATTGCCTCTAACCATTTCTCAGAATCGATATCTGATATCGCCTCATCATAGGTCTTGGGATCATCACCATGAACCCCATTTCTCGTGAGGAATATTTTCTCTACATCCTCTTGTGTGGTACCTAGGTACCTTTCAGGAGGACGAAAAATCCTAATCAATCTACGAGGTGGAAGAGATTGTGTTAGGATTGGTTCTAATTGATTGGGTTCCTCAAGTTCTTTAGCTCGTTGCTCTTGGGAGATATTCTCCTTGAGCTTAATTATTCTTCCGATGCCACCATCTTGAATAAACTATTTTTCAAGAAAAATAGTATTTCGACTCACAATCACATAGTGATCTTTCAGAATATAAAATAGTATCCTAATGACTCTTTAGGATATCCTATGAATCGAGCTTTAAAAGATCTGAACTCTAACTTGTCCGTCTGCTGTCTCTTGACATGAGCCGGACAACCTCAAATTCTGAGATGATTCAGACTTGGCTTCTTACCATGCCATATCTCATACGGTGTGATAGGAACAATTTTAGAGGGAACCCTATTCAATACATAAATTACTGTCATGAGACAATATCCTCAAAAAAAATCAGGGAGGTCCATGAAGCTCATCATGGAACGGACCATATCTAATAGGGTCTGGTTTCTCCGTTCTAAAATCTCATTGAGTTGAGGCATTCCAGGTGGAGTCCATTGTGAGACTATGCCATTGTCCTTAAGATAGTCTAAGAATTTTTGACTAAGGTATTCACCTTCTTGATCTGATCGAAGAATCTTAATAGGCTTTTCTGTTTGTTTTTCTACCTCATGTCTGAATTCTTTGAACTTTTCAAAGGCTTCAGACTTGTGTTTCATTAGAAACACATACCCGTACCTAGACATATCATCGGTAAAGGTAATGATCATTGTTTGACAATAATCAAGGACATCGAGGAGCTTCAGAAGCTTGGTATGAACATGCATAAAAAATTACAGATGGATCTGATCCTCTAGTCTCTTCCTGATTCATATTGGCAGTTCATCATGAACTACTATATGAACAAAATTGATAGCACTTTGTCTGAGTTATTGAACATACTGGTAATAGTAGAGGGCACCTTGAAGAGTTCAAGGGATACAGTTCTGGCTGTGAAATGGGCTTCCTCTAAAAGAAAGTCTTCTTTCAAGAAGAAGAAAAAGCCTGCAAAGAAATAAAAGAATGAGACCAAGCCCAAGAAGCAAGTTTCAAAAAAAGTTGATGATATGAAAAAGTGTTTCCATTGCAACATCGAAGGTCATTGAAGGAGAAACTGTCTGGCCTACCTGACAACTATCAAGAGCAGGAAGAAGAATGGACCTTCTAAAAGTATGTCTGATACGCTCGTTGTTGGTGCAAAAATCTGCCTGCGCCGGAGAAGCTGGAGTTGGGGAAGCCGCGGTCGCCGTCGGGACCTGTAAAAAAAGTCTAAATCGGAGGTGGGGTTGCTCCGGCAAGACCCTCCGACGCTCAAGTCAGTTCTCTGCCTCAACAAGAATGGAGTGCTCGAACGGAGAATTTAGCAGAGTTTTGAGATAAGAAATGAGCTTAGAAAACAACGTATCTGGGTCCCCCTTTTATAGGCGGAGGAGGCAACGGATTGATGGCGACATTTGTAACCGTCTGGTAGTGGGCCGCCCATGGTCAGGGGAATTTATTGCGAAGGGTAGTGGAGTAGACCCGTGGCTATTGTCATGGCCTGCCACGTAGAGCCTGTTGCAGGTAGTGGAGCGGCGTCCGTTGCCGCTAGTTGTCAGAGAGTAGTGGAGTCGCGCAGCACCTGCCGCAGGGAGCGGAGCAGAATCGTGGCCGTTGACACAGCCTGTCAGAGAGTAATGGGTCCGCCGCAGGGGGTGATGGAGCCGCGCGGAATCTGCTACAGGAAGTGGAACAGGATCATGGTTGTTATTGTGATCTGCCAGGGGGCGCAGATCTGTTGATTGAGGCTCGACAGCGGTCGGAGTCTGGCCTCTATAGAAGTTCGGGAGGGGTCCTCCTTACGGTTGGGTCGTGGGTGGAGTCCGGCTCCCGTAGGAGTCCGAACGGAACTTACCAGCAGTCGATACTGAGAGCGGAGCTCGGCTCCCGTAGTAGTCCGGGCGGAGTCCTCTGCAATCAAAGTTGAAGGTGAAGTCCGGCTCCCGTAGGAGTCTGGACGGAGCTTACCAGCAGTCGATACCGAGAGTGGAGCCCGGCTCCCGTAGGAGTCCGGGCGGAGTCTGTCCGCAGTCGTTGGAGGTGAAGTCCGACTCCCGTAGGAGTCCGGACGGAGCTTACCAGCAGTTGATACCGAGAGCGGAGCCCAGCTTCCGTAGGAGTCCGGGCGGAGTCCTCTGCAATCAAAGTTGAAGGTGAAGTCCGGCTCCCGTAGGAGTCCGGACGGAGCTTACCAGCAGTCGATACCGAGAGCGGAGCCCGGCTCCCATAGGAGTCCGGGTGGAGTCTGTCCGCAGTCGTTGGAGTCATCGACGGGGCCCGACTCCCGTAGGAGTCCGGGCGGAGCTATCTTGTAGCTGAAGTTGTTGGTCGTCGAGGATGAAGTCCGGCTCCCGTGGGAGCCCGGGCGAAGATTTCTTTTGAGGTTGGCCTTGTTGGCGGAGCTGTTGATTCTGTGGAGGACTTCGGCTGGGGGTATTTTATACCCAACACCAGTCCCCCTACTTCCGAGTTTGAATTTCGAACGAAGGAAGTACAGAGAGATGGACACAGTCGAAGTCGCCCCTTCGAATCCTGCGCACCGCCGCCTCTAGATATTTTGGCATTTAATATGTGTACGTCAGAGACCGCTTTTCGATGAAGGTGACCTGAAGAGTCTTTTCGGAACCCCCATCGAAACGCGAACCCCAAGCGCCGTGCCACGGGAATTTGCGAACGGTCAACCCTCGATAGCGATGAAGGGGATAAGCGCGACACGTGGCACGCACCAGTTGGCCCAGGAAGACTCGCGCCATAACTGCGCTAGGATCCGTCGGCTATTTAAACCCCCTAGTCCTTTCATGGCTTCATCCTGGCACCTTCCTTTCGCCTGAGAGCCTTGCTTTCCTCGCACCAGTCCTTGCCTTCTTCAGCCCCCCAATTCTTCTCTGAGGGTTTCTACACCATGTCCTCTACCCCGGAGGCTGTTCTTGAGGGGATTTCTAGGGCTTGGAGGAAGGTGAGGAGGAGAACGGTGGCCGGTGAGAATCTCCATCATTTTAAAGGGGGCTCAGGGAAGAATTTCTTCAACAACAGGGGTTTAATAACGGGGGCTGTTGGTGAAGTTATTCTGCCCGCGAATTTCGGAGTAGCAAGGCGGGGCGATACCGGTCAAGAGGGCAGAGCTGCCGTCATAAGCCATGACGGGATCCTTGACGCCGTCGGGGCCGAGGGACCGGAGGCGGTCGGCGTCGACGGTGGGGCAGTGGAACTTGTTACGGGGACGGTGGAAGTAGCGCATGCCGACCTTGCCGGAGCATTTTGGGTGGTGGCTGTCGTGGAGCATTCGGAGATGAGGCACATCTCTGGCGTCACTATCGCTTCCAAGGTGACTCCGGTTCTTCTTGAAACAGGTCTTCGCTACTGCCGTCGTTGCCCTTAACGCCTCCAGAGATCTATCCCACCCTTTTCTCGCTAGGGTTGGGACTTCGGAGACAGAATGAGGCGAGATGGGACGAGAGCTGTTACACGCACTGGAGGACGCGACTGAGAAGGACAGAGACGGGAAGAGGAGCTCGCAGCTCGGAGCGGCCTCCGGTTCATCCTTCTCGAACCGTGTTTGCGAGGCTTGCGATGATGTGTATCTTCTTCTTCTTTTCTGACCCACTGGGTCCTGTAACGTATACTCTTGTTAAATGAAAAAGAGATTTTGTTACCTCGTCTGCATCTCGCATTAAATAGTTGTCTGTCGAACTTCTTCATTTTCCTTTCCTCTTTCTTCCTTCTCTTCTTCTTTTTCACGTCGTCCTAAGGTCATCGACGACCTCTTCTGTTCATGTGGGTTTGTCATTTGCCGAGCTACTTTTCGGCTCTTACGCCATCCGAAGATACCCGATTGTCATTCCATCGACGGTTGCAGGTTCGCTTGGGGCCCTTCAGGCCCGAGGTCCCTCCTAGGGCTTGAATTTGGGGATTCGAGCTTCTGTTGCCTTCGGGCACTGTTTGCTTTCCTTTTTTGCTTGGGTTTTTTCTCTGTTGAAGTCAGAGCTAAGTTCGGCTCCTTTGGGAGTCCGAACGGAGAAGCCCTCTTGAAGTTGGAGTAGCCTGGCTCTCGTAGGGGTCAGGGCGAAGTCTTCCCGCAATCAAAGTCGTAGGCAAAGTCCAGGTCCCGTAGGGGTCTGGACAAGGCCTATCGGCAGTAGCTGTTGTCAGTGGAGCCCGGCTCCCGTAGGAGTCCGGGCGGGGTTGTCCCGTAGCTGATGTCGGTGATGGAACCCGGCTCCTGTAGGAGTCCGGATGAAGTTTCTTTTGGCATCGTGGATGGAACCCGGCTCCCGTAGGAGTCCGGGTGAAGCCTTCCTTGGCGTCGGAACCCGACTCCCGTAGGAGTCCGGATGAAACCTTCTTTGGCGTTGTGGATGGAACCCGGCTCCCGTAGGAGTCCGGATGAAACCTTCTTTGACGTCGTGGACCCGGCTCCCGTAGGAGTCCGGACCTTTCATTTTGCTCGAGCCGGCGTGAGGTTTTCCTCTCGTTATCAGCATGGCTTGTGGGGGCACGTTAGGGTGCTGTAAGGCCTTTCCCCCATTCGTTCTAAAAGAACCGGGCCTTCGACTTTGCTCATGTCAGGATGAGGTTCTCCTCCTGTTCTCGACATGGCTGTGGGGGCACATTAGGGTGTTGTAAGGCCTCTCCCCCCATCCGGTCTAGAAGAACCGGGCCTTTGACTTTGCTCAAGTTAGGGCGAGGTTCTCCTCCTGTCCCTAACAGGGCTGTGGGGGCACATATGGGTGTTGTAAGGCCTCTCCCCCCGTTCGGTCTAAAAGAACCGGGCCTTCGACTTTGCTCAAGTTAGGACGAGGTTCTCCTCCTGTCCCTAACAGGGCTGTGGGGGTACATATGGGCGTTGTAAGGCCTCTCCCCCCATCCGGTCTAAAAGAACCGGGCTTTCGACTTTGCTCAAGTTAGGGCGAGGTTCTCCTCCTGTCCCTAACAGGGCTGTGGGGGCACATATGGGCGTTGTAAGGCCTCTCCCCCCGTCCGGTCTAAAAGAACCGGGCCTTCGACTTTATGAGATTGCCCTTTTGTTTTTGACACAGTTTACTTGAATTGTCTAAAGACACATGGGTATGCGATTTTCGACTGAAATGAAGTTATTGGTAGTACATCCGTAAGTTTTCTGAGCTCCACAGTCGTGGGAGGTCGGCTCCTCCGAGCTCCTTGAGATAATAAGTTCCGGGCCGAACTACTTCTTTGACCTCATAAGGTCCCTCCCAGTTCGGGGTGAGCTTCCCCCAGTCCTGAGGTTGTGAGACAGCAGCTCGTCGAAGCACCAGATCTCCTGCTTTAAAAGCTTTGCTCTTGACCCGGGCGTTGTAATATCGGGCAACTTTCTGTCTGTAGGCTGCCATTCGAACCTGAGCAATCTCCCGCCTTTCTTCCAGCAGGTCGAGGTTGGCTCTGAGACTTTTTGTATTTTAGGGTTCATCTAATGTCACGACTCGTGCCGACGGGAGTTTAAGCTCGATCGGGATGACGGCTTCCATACCGAAGGCTAAAGTAAAGGGAGTCTCCGCTGTAGGTAACCTCTGGGTGGTTCGATATGCCCATAGTACATGATAAAGCTCGTCCGTCCAAGTTCCTTTTGCTTTTTCAAGCCTTGTCTTGATTCCCTGCAACAGGGTTCTGTTAGTTACCTCAGCTTCGCCGTTCGCCTGAGGGTGGGCTACTGATGTGAAGTTGTGGGAGATGTTTAGATCTTCACAGAATTCGGCGAATCTTGCTCCCGCGAATTGCCGTCCGTTATCAGTGATTAGGGTTCTAGGTAGACCGAACCTGCACACAATTGACTTCCAAACGAAATCTTATACTTTTGCTTCTGTGATTTTTGCTAGTGGTTCGGCCTCGACCCATTTGGTGAAGTAGTCGATCGCTACAAGGAGGAACTTCCTTTGCCCAGACGTCATGGGAAAGGGGCCAAGAATATCCATCCCCCATTGTGCAAAAGGCCATGGGGCACTCAAGGGTGTGAGCTCGGTAGCAGGTTGTCTCTGGATGTTGGCGTATCTCTGGCATCGATCACACTTTTTGACATATTCAATCGAATCATGATGCATTGTTGGCCAGTAATACCCTTGGCGGAGTAGCTTGTGGGATAAAGATCTGGCACCCAAATGGTTTCCGCAAGCCCCCTCGTGTACTTTCCATAAAGTGTAGTCAGCTTCTGAGGGCCGGAGACACCTTAAGAGGGGCAAGGAGTATGATCTTTTGTATAATTTTCCCTCATAAAGGATGTACCGGGAGGCTTGATTTCGGAGTTTCCGGGCCTCTTTCGCATCCTGGGGGAGAACTCCATCTCTAAGAAAGGTTATCAGTGGGTCGACCCAGCTGGGCTCATGGTCGGTCTCCATTACGGGCCGCGGTTCTTCTGTACTCGGATGTTTTAGAACTTCAAAGAGGATGCCTTTGGGTAATTCGACCGGAGCCGATGTCGCCAGCTTGGAGAGAAGATCGGCTCTGGTATTCTCCGACCTTGGAATCTGCCTGATGTCGAAACTGCTAAAGGTGGGGGTAAACTCCTTTACTTTCTCAAGATATTTGGCCATACTGTCCTCCCGTGCTTCATAGCTCCTGCTGACTTGTCCCACCACAAGTTGGGAGTCGCTGTGCACCCGGAGTTGACCTATTCCAAGCTCTTTGGCGACCCTTAACCCTGCAATCAAAGCTTCATATTCCGCTCCATTGTTTGTTGCGGGAAACTCGAAACGCAGAGCGTACTCCGCGATGACTCCCTTCGGGCTGACCAAGATCAGGCCTGCACCCGCGCCTGCCCTGTTGGAAGATCCGTCCATATAGAGGGTCCAGAAGCAATCGGAGGGACTGGCTTCTTCGTTGGGGGAGTTCGGTTGAGTCTTCAGGTCGTCAACTTCGCTTTGCTCAGGTTCGGCCTCCTCTGGGATGGTGCACTCCACTATGAAGTCTGCCAATATTTGGGCCTTTATTGCTGGTCTAGGTTTGTAGTTGATGTCGAATTCTGTGAGCTCGATTGCCCATTTTGCCATTCTTCCAGAGGTATCAGCTCGGTGCAAAACCGCCTTGATCGGTTGATCGGTGAGTAGAGTCACCGTGTGCCCTTGAAAGTAAGGTCGGAGTCTCCGAGCTGCAATCAACAAGGCGTAGGTCAGTTTTTCTAATTTAGTATACCTGGTCTCGGCGTCCCTCAGCGCGCGGCTAATGTAGTAGACCGGTCGCTGGACTTTCATTTCTTCTTTGACAAGGACAGCTGCGAGGGCTGTGAGAGAGACTGTCAGGTACAAAAATAGTTCCTCCCCAGGTTCGGGCTTCGCCAGCAGTGGGGGTAAGCTAAGGTAGCTTTTTAATTCTTCGAATGTCTGTTGGCATTCAGAGGTCCAACAGAAGTTCTTCGGCTGCTTGAGGGTTTGAAAGAAGGGCAAACACCGTTCGACCGACCTCGCGACAAAGCGATTAAGAGCCACAATCCTTCCCGTGAGACACTGAACCTCCTTGATCGACCTTGGGGCAGTCATCTCTTGGATGGCGCAAATTTTCTCCGGATTGGCCTCAATCCCACGCCCTGATACCATGAAGCCCAGGAACTTTCCTAAGGTTACCCCAAAAGCACATTTGGTCGGGTTCAGCTTCATTCTATACTTTCGAAGAGCGCCAAAGGTTTCTTCGAGGTCGGCGACATGATTTCTGGAAGACCTGCTTTTTACAAGTATATCGTCCACATAAACCTCCATGTTTCGGCCGATCTGCTCTTTGAAGATTTTGTTCATCAGTCGTTGATAGGTGGTGCCCGCGTTCTTGAGGCCGAACGGCATGACCCTTTAGCAGTAAAGGCCGCGATTAGTGATGAAACTATCTTTTCTTCATCTTTCGATGTCATTCTAATCTGGTTATAGCCGAAGAACGCGTCCATAAAAGTTAGGAGCTCATGGCCTAAGGTAGCGTCCACCAGTTGATCGATTCTGGGAAGGGGGTAGCTGTCCTTTGGACAAGCCTTATTCAGCTTTTTGAAGTCGATACACATCCTCCACTTGCCGTTTGCTTTCTTGACCAAAACAACATTGGAGATCCACTCAGGATAATTGACTTCCTTAATAAATTCGGCCTTGAGAAGCTTATCCACTTCCTCGGCTATCGCCTTCTGCCTCTCCGGGGCATGACTCCGGATTTTTTCTTTTGTCGGTCGATGTTTAGGGTCGACCGCCAGATGATGTTCCATGACCTCTGTGTCGATTCCCGACATTCCGTCGGGACCCATGCGAAAATGTCTGCATTCCTTCGGAGAAAATCTACGAGACGCGTCCGCACCTCCTCCCCCAGGTTGGAGCCAATTAACACCACATGCTCCGTGTTCCCATCATTCAAAGGGATTGGTATCAGGTCTTCGATAGGACTGCCCCTCTCTTCAGTGAGGTCATCGCGAGCATCCAATCCATCGACCGGACAGAGGTCCGCTTGATCGCTTCTTTGCAAGGCGATGTTGTAGCAATGTCTGGCCAGGGCTTGGTCTCCCCGGACCTCTCCGATCCCCTGGTCGGTGGGGAACTTCAATTTCAAATGGTAGGTTGAAACAACAGCTCTGAGGGCATTGAGGCCGGGTCGGCCAAGGATTGCATTGTAGGCAGATGGCGCCTTTACCACCAGAAAATTCACCAAAGCTCTGGACTGCTTTGGATACTGACCCGCGATCACAGTCAGAGCTATCATTCCCTCCGTTGGAACGGCGTCACCGGTGAACCCTATCAAGGGGGAGCAAATCGGTCTTAGATGACCGCTAAGAGTGGCCATTCTTAAAAAGGCATTGTAGAACAGGATGTCGGCCGAACTCCCGTTGTCGACGAGAATGCGACGGACGTCGTAATTTGCTATGTTCAAGGAAACTACGACCGCATCGTTATGAGGGAATTGGACTCCCTGGGTGTCCACTTCAGTGAAGGTTATGGGTTCTTCAACTTTTTGTCGCTTGGGGGATGCAGCTGGTACGCTGATTGCCTCCCACCGGGATTCCCCCGAGATGACATTGACGAAATCCGACAGAGACCGATCATCCGGCCACCCCTTATCGGCGACCATAGCCGAAGGTAGTTGTGCAGAGACCTCATGAGAGGGCATCAGATGAGGGAAGGAGGATTGGGTGCCAGAAAAGATGGCCGGAAGCGGATCCGTTGAGCGCTCCTTTAAGAATAAGGGTACTGCGAAGGTTCAGCCCTTCCTCTAGCGCCAATTCTGTTGGTGCAAAAATCTGCCTGCACCGGAGAAGCTGGAGTTGGGGAAGCCGCGGTCGCCGCCGGGACCTGCAAAGGAAGTCTAAACCGGAGGTGGGGTTGCTCCGGCAAGACCCTCCGACGCTCAAGTCAGTTCTCTGCCTCAACAAGAATGGAGTGCTCGAACGGAGAATTTAGCAGAGTTTTGAGATAAGAAATGAGCTTAGAAAACAACGTATCTGGGTCCCCCTTTTATAGGCGGAGGAGGCAACGGATTGATGGCGACATTTATAACCGTCTGGTAGTGGGCTGCCCATGGTCAGGGGAATTTATTGCGAAGGGTAGTGGAGTAGACCCGTGGCTATTGTCATGGCCTGCCACGTAGAGCTTGTTGCAGGTAGTGGAGCGGCGTCCGTTGCCGCTAGTTGTCAGAGAGTAGTGGAGTCGCGCAGCACCTGCCGCAGGGAGCGGAGCAGAATCGTGGCCGTTGACACAGCCTGTCAGAGAGTAATGGGTCCGCCGCAGGGGGTGATGGAGCCGTGCGGAATCTGCTACAGGAAGTGGAACAGGATCATGGTTGTTATTGTGATCTGCTAGGGGGCGCGGATCTGTTGATTGAGGCTCGACAGCGGTCGGAGTTCGGCCTCTGTAGAAGTCCGGGAGGGGTCCTCCTTGCGGTTGGGGTCGTGGGTGGAGTCCGGCTCCTGTAGGAGTCCGAACGAAACTTACCAGCAGTCCGGGCGGAGTCCTCTGCAATCAAAGTTGAAGGTGAAGTCCGGCTCCCGTAGGAGTCCGGATGGAGCTTACCAGCAGTCGATACCGAGAGCAGAGCCCGGCTCCCGTAGGAGTCCGGGCGGAGTCTGTCCGCAGTCGTTGGAGGTGAAGTCCGGCTCCCGTAGGAGTCCGGACGGAGCTTACCAGCAGTTGATACCGAGAGCGGAGCCCGGCTCCCGTAGGAGTCCGGGCAGAGTCCTCTGCAATCAAAGTTGAAGGTGAAGTTCGGCTCCCGTAGGAGTCCGGACGGAGCTTACCAGCAGTCGATACCGAGAGCGGAGCCCGGCTCCCGTAGGAGTCCGGGCGGAGTCTGTCCGCAGTCGTTGGAGTCGTCGGCGGGGCCCGGCTCCCGTAGGAGTCCGGGCGGAGCTATCTTGTAGCTGAAGTTGTTGGTCGTCGAGGATGAAGTCCGGCTCCCGTGGGAGCCCGGGCAGAGATTTCTTTTGAGGTTGGCCTTGTTGGCGGAGCCGTTGATTCTGTGGAGGACTTCAGCTGGGGGTATTTTATACCCAACACTCGTTATTGAAAATAATCTAACAGTTTTCTCTTCTTCTAATTAAGTTCTAGATTCTGATTCAAATGCTCATTTGTGCACTTGTATATAGGGTCTTGAAGAAGTGAGAGTGCTGAGGGAAGGCGAGATCACTCTCCAGGTTGGCAATGGAGCAAGGGTTGCTGTTGTGGCTGTCAGGATCTACCCCATGTGATTACCATTAAGACTTATTTTAATTCTTAAAGACTGCTATTATATATCTGTAGCTAGTAAAAATTTAATTTTTATATCTATACTGGTACAGGATAATTATAATTTTTATTTCAATAAAGACATGTGTTCAATTTATTTCAAAAATAAAGTTATCGCATGTGCTTTCTTGATTGACGGTCTTTATCATTTGCATATGAATGCGAGTATAAATATTAACGAGCAAATGTAAGTGCTATAGGATCTAAGAGACTTAGAGATAGGATTAGCCAAAAGTATTTGTGACATCTTAGGCTCGGCCATATCGGAGAAGACAGACTCAACAAACTAGAGAAAGATGATTTTCTTAGACCATTGACTTTCCAGTCTTATCCGATTTGTGAATTGTGTCTTCAAGAACAAATGGCAAAGCTGCTTTTTATAGGATAAGGAGAAAAGACCATTGAGATATTAGCCCTGGTACACACTGACGTGTGTGGTCTATTCGATATACAAGCCAGAGGTGGCTATATCTACTCTATAACTTTTATCGATGATTATTTATGGTATTAGTTTGTGCATCTGATGTATCAAAAGTCTCAAGCTTTTACAAAGTTTATAGAGTTCAGACATGAAGTAAAAAAATAGATCGAAAAATTCATAAAGATTCTTCGATCAGATCGAGAAGAAAGATATCCTAGTGAAAAATTTTGGACCTATCTCAAGGATAATGGTATAGTCTCACAGTAGACACCTCTAGAAACACCTCAGCTCAATGGGATATCCAAAAGGAGAAATTAGATCCTATTAGATATGGTCCGATCCATGATAAGCTTCACAGACCTTCCTATATTTCTCTAGGGATATGCATTGCTTTTTACGATTCATCTTTTGAATCAAATTTCTTCTAAATCCATTCCTACCACACTATATAAGTTATGGCATGGTAAGAAGTCAACTCTTGAGTACCTCAAGATCTAGGGATGTCCAGTCCATGTCAAGCGACAACAGGTGAACAAGTTAGAGGCTAGATCCTTTAGGGCTCGCTTTATAGGATATCTTAAAAAAATCATGGGATACTACTTCTATCTTTCTGAGGATCACAATGTGATTGTAAGCCATCATGCCGTCTTTATAGAAAAAGAGTTTATCCAAGATGGAGGCAGTGGGAGGAAGATTGAGCTCGAAGAGAAAATCTCTGAAGAGCATTGAGTCTAAGAATCTGAACCCAATAATGAGCCAATAGATATGATACCTCCAATTCGTAGATCAAATAGGATCTCCCATCCTCCTGAAAGGTTCTTAGGTATTCTTACAGAGGATTTAGAGGAAGCATTCCTTATGGGAGATAGAGACATTAGGAATGATCTCAAGACCTACGATGAGGTAATGTTAGATATAGACTTCAAAAAATAAATAGAAGCGATGAAGTCAGAAATTAACTCCATACATTCCAATTAGGTTTGGTCTTAGTAGATCCACCTGAAGGTATTGTACCTAATGGGTGTAAATGGATTTACAAAAAAAAAATTAGGTCAGATGGTAAGGTAGAGACTTATAAGGCAAGGCTAGTTGTGAAAAGATATAGTCAACGTGAAGGTATTGACTATTATGAAATTTTTTCATTCGTAGCCATGTTGAAATCCATCCGTATTTTGCTTGCAATAGCAATTTTTTATAATTATAAAATTTGACAGATAGATGTAAAAACTGCCTTCCTAAATGGTTATTTTAAGGAAGATATCTATATGGAGCAGTCTTTAGGTTTCACATCTAATGATAGTGATCACAAGGTCTGCAAGCTGCAAAGATCCATATATGGACTCAAGCAAGCATCTCAGAGTTAGAACACTCACTTTAATGATGTGATCAATATGTTTGATTTCATTGAAAATGAAGAGCCATGTATGTATAAAAAGGTCAGTAGGAGCACTATCACATTCCTTGTATTGTACATAAATGTCATCCTCCTAATTGAGAATGATATTTCCATGTTGACATTGATCAAAATATGGTTGTCAAAAGAGTTTGCCATAAAAGACCTAGGAGAAGCCTCCTACATTCTTGGTATATAGGTCTACAGGGATAGATCTAGAGGATGATAGAACTCTCACAATGAATGTACATAAAAAAGGGGCTGAAGAGGTTCAGCATGGAAGACTCCAAGAGAGGTCTTTTGCCCCTTAGATATGGCATTCATCTCTCCAAAAAGATGTGTCCCAACACACCTGAGGAGATCCAGTGCATGAGGAAGATTTCTTATGCTTCGATAATAGAGAGCCTCAAGTACGCTATGTTATGTACACGACCTAATATAGCCCTTATCGTGAGTGTCACGAGCAGATATCAGATGAATCCAAGTGAAGAATACTGGATTGCTATTAAAAATATCCTTAAATACTTGAAAAGGACTAAGAATTTGATGTTGGTCTTTGGTGGAGGATCAGAGCTGAAAGCTGAGGGATACACTGATTCAAACTTCATGACTGATATTGATGATAGAATATCTACATTGGGGTGTATCTTCTTATGTAATGGTGGTGCGGTTAGCTAGAAGAGTTTTAAGCAGCCGATCATTGTAGATTCGATCAAAAAAATCGAGTACATCACCGTCTCTAAAGCTACTAAGGAAGTCTTTTGATTCAAGAAGTTCATTGCAGAGCTGGATGTGAAGCCATCAGATGTCATTGCATTACACTGCAACAACAACTGTGCATAGCCCTCACTAAGGAGCCCAAGTCTCACTAGAAGTCTAAGCATATAGAGCAGTGGTTTCACATCATACATAAATATCACAAGAAGAAGTTCGTCGAGGTGCAGAGAGTTGACTCCGCACTAAATGTGGCAGCCTTGCTAACCAAGTCTCTCAGCCAGCAGAAGATCGAAGCTCATCTTGAGAAGATGGATCTTAGGTATATGGCCAATTGGCTTTAGGTCAAGTGAGAGTTTGTTAGATTTGTGTCCTAGAAGTCAATTGTTAGCTGATGTATTTTATAATTTCAAGACTTAAACTTATACTTGTAACTTTTATTATCAATAAAAAAAATTTTCATTCCAATCATATTTATGTATCCACGATTTATCCTAAAAATTAATGAAGATAATTTTTGTATATTCTTAAAGTGTTAAGAATTTGAGACATACATTAATTAGTGATTAATTTCTAAATACTCTCAATCAAAGGATCATTACAGAAGACAGTGATCAATCTATTCAAGATCGATGTATAGTTCACCTTCTTTGTGGACAGATGAGTTTTGGGTCTTGCAGTGTAGGGATACTGGGGTAAGGGTGCGAGTGGTTGTTAGAGAATAACTTGCACTGAATATGACCAACATGAGAAACCACATGGATGTCTACTCACTCGTTAGTGGTCTTTTCGATGCTGTAATGGTATAAGTAGTCCTTTGACCTATGGTGTCATTGGCTATTCGCAGTGAGGCTATCGAGTTTGACTGCACGTTCCCTTTGTCCCTAGCCACTCAGGTCTTTACTATGTATGTTGGCTACAGTAGGTTCAGGTTCGCTATTTGGAGTAGGATGTACCTAGATAGAATCTATCGATTTTGGTAGAAAAAAATCTTATACTATTTGTGAGACTGAGTTCAAAAAGTCTTTGGCCAAAATAAGTGCGAATACTAAAAAAGAGTTTCCACTGGATTCACAAATGAACTTGAGTCAAGCCAATCTAGCATATGACTGATAATGAGATCTGATGAATTCTCTATGACCTCCGTCAAGTTGAAACTCACGATAGAAGGACTGAATCATATGATAACTGTATCTAAGGGTTCATATTTTTATTCTACTAGATTGCCACTACATACTGCTAGATGTCATTGATGGATTGTGAGACTCATCGAACATCGTCTTAATGATCAATGACACTCGAAGGATAGAATTAAAAATATTCTAATCTATTAAAAAGAGTTTCAATGATATTATGATAGAGATCATAATATATCTCACTACCAGATAGAATGAAACCTATGGGGTCACACATTAAGGGATTTAATCTTGAATTTGTCAATTGAGATTATGAAGTTCTAATTGGATTAGGATTTATTAAAATCTTATTAGGTTTAAGAGAACCATGCTAGCACATGGTTAAACCTAATTCTTCTCGAAACTTCGATTGGATCAAGTCCATAGCCTTGAACCTAACTTAAATTCTTTTGAATTTAATTGGGCACCTAATTGTGAGCCCAAAAAGATTGAATTTAGTCAATTAGTTGACTAAATTATCTTCTCATTATTTCTTCATTATCTACTCATTATCTTTTAATGTGTGTGTGGAATAATTGGAAAGAAGGGTGACACCTACCTCTCTTTATAGCAGGACCAAGGGGTGCCAATCCCCTAGATAATGCAAGAGGGGCCCACCCCCTCTTGTGTAATGGCATGGAGGAGAGAGAGAGAGGGGCCATGCCCCCTCTCTTGAATGAAAACCCTAGAATGGGGCACCAAGGATTGGCGCCTCAACTACCTGCCCTATATTCCATGGGCGCCCATTCAGATTTTTATATCTGACTGGGGTGCTCCATATTCTTGCCAAAAGAGGATGATAACCTACCAATTAAGTCTGATTTTAACAAAAAAAAATTAGATTAAAAAAGGTAGAAATACTTATGAGATAAAAATATGCCTTCTTAAGTTAATTGGATTCCTGTTTTGAATCAGAGAAAGGCCTATATAATGAGGAGGTCTCCTACGATTTTAAGAAGTTAGTTTCTATTGATTAAAAATCAGATCTCTCTCCCTCTCTCCCTTCTCCATGCCTCACCTTTTTCCTCTTCTCTTTCCCATGCTCAAAGGTTGGGCGTCCCACCTTTCCACATGCCAAGAGTTGTGGAGTTGTTCATCTATAGCGAGGAACGAAGAGAAAAAAGCTATAGATCAAAGATTTAATTCCATAATCTAGTTCAAGAAATTGATCAAGATTTTAAAGGGCTGAGATCTTACTTGGAGAAGAAGGATCTACTATGAGAAGATCGATTCGAGGTTGATTCTTGTGGATACCTGTGAGGTCGGACACGTGTGCGGCTCGAGGACCTTCGAACTAGAGATCATTGATAGTGGTGAATTTCTACCCACGCTAAAGTATTGAGATTTGATCTCATGCTTATTTAATTTTTAGATTATATGTATTTTTTTTTTCTGGGCCTGGATAGGATTAGATGAGATCTATTGCATGTGGGGTTAAAGAGTTTAACCTGATTATTTTTTCACTATGATTAAAAAGATTTTTGAAATCTACATATAAACCCTACCTGACTTTCTAACACATAGATCTTGGCATGGTAGTTTAGATTAGATCTTATATATGTAAGATAGGTTAAATTATTAAATCTTTGAAGATCCGCTGTGAAAATTTTAAAATTGTATGCATAAAACTGTCAGTATTTTCTTCAATTGGTATCAGAGCCATTGTTCATTATGATATAATTTTTTATGTATTTAGATCTGATTATATGTTATTTAGATTAGATCTAAATATATTTTATTTTCAGATCTTATTTTTGATCAATCCTGTACATGTTAGATTAGATGATCTAGGTAGCAAAGTACTCAGATTAGATAATCACCAAGCCGTCCAATCATAGGAGCAAGTAGGGTAACATGATCCTCTCCTCTCATTCAATAAGGTGCTCTTATGGTGTGTAGGGGTGTCACTGTGAAGTCCCATAAAGAAGCAAGCAAAAAAAAAAATTTACTTTTCTGCAAAACTCTAGATTTTGAAATCTTATGATTTGTTGTATGTGATACAAGTTGTAAAAAAAGTAATTACATCTAATCTTAATAATTAAAATTATTTTGATTTGAAATCATAAAAATTTAGATGTGATCTAAAATATTTTATGATTTAATGTAAAAAATTTATATGAGAAATAGTTTCAAAACTTAACCTAAATCCATATTGATACTGAAAGTTAAGATGGAATCGATTAGATCTAGAATTATGATTTAAGATCAAATGACATTGCATAAAATATGGAGGCATGATTTAGCTTAAATTAGGTCCTCTTAATTGGATTAGACCTAAGGTTAGAATCAAAGAGTTAATGGATCACATAGAGAAATTGATTAAATCTAACCAAATATTGAATTAGATTAAATCAGAGTTTCTCTAGAATCGGTACAATAGTTGTAGATGGTCAAGTCTATATTTTTTATTAGACCAAATAGACTTTAATTATGACTCAATGATTGAACTCGAATCATTAGGCTGATCGAATCAAAATTAATTAACCAATTAGTATCTAAGGTAAGTTTGGCATTTTGACTAGTGGTTTTTAATTGGGAGCAGCTTATCTAACCATTTTGATGGTGTCTAAGGCAAGCTTAGCATACCCTCCAATCGATCTCATTTATTTGGTCAATTTGGTGAATTATATTTTGATTAGATTGCTAAATAATTCAAGTTGACCCATCCATTAAGGTTGATCAGTGTGATTGAGCTAGGTGCCCATTCAACTAGCATGATCTTAATCCAATTCAATAGCTTGGTGAAGTCAATAGGAGGATTGTAGTTTACTGATTGATCTCTTCTCTTGTCTTCTCTTAATCCATAAATTAAATCCTCTAAGTTATTAGGTCCATTAAATGAGATAGTTATGGTGATAACTAAATCATAGCCTCTTATTAAGTTGGGTGATAATAGGTCTATTAGTATGATGATCATTGGAGGCCCAAAGGCCTAGTGCTCATCTGCTATTAGAATTATCATTCATAATATGATGACTTAGTTGAGTCTTTCTAGTAAGTGGTCAGGTTAGCCAACCAAAGTCGGGCCTAATCATTTGGTAGATAGAATCTTAAGTATGATCATATTAATGGTTAGACTTAACCAGAGCTTGCAGAGAAGACCCAAGTCAACTGAAAAGTTATCAAAGGCTAAATCAATTACTAAAATTTTTTTGATGAAATAATTGATTAAAGAATCTACCCATGGATGCACATGGGTGAGTCGACCAAAGATAGAATCGTGTGCAGTCTGTGTGAATTCTAGTACCCACTAAGAAATTAAGATAATTCCTCGAGTTAGAGGTAAAGACTATCAATTTGTATAAAATAGTGGAAGAACCTTTAGACTAAAGTTCATATTTTTAGGCTTAATTAATTCATATACTGATTAGGTTTTGATTTTACTTTTGTGTAGTTATGACCTCAAACTTATCACTCCAATCACTGTTGGACAGTGAAAAGTTGATGGGACCCAACTTCGATAACTGATATCGAAAGTTAAAAATAGTTCTGAAGCACGAGCAGATCTTGTACATCATTACAGATCTGACACCTGAAGAGCCTGCTCCTAATGCTCGTGGTATGGTTCGAGACACTTACTTGAAGTGGCTCAACAATCGGACTATGGTGCATTGCATAATGCGGGCTGCCATGAATGATGAGTTCAGTCAAAAGTTTTAAGAAGCTCAGCTAGAAGACATGCTCAAGGTGTTGAAAGAGACTTTTGGCACTCCCGATGATGTTGAGTGGCACAAGATTAGTTGTGTCATTTTTAATATGCGGATGAGGGAGGGAGCATCAGTCACCGATCATATATTGTACATAATCGAACAGATCAAGCATCTAAGTAAGCTTAGCTTTTCTTTGCATGAACAGCTTGGGAAGGATGCGATCCTGAACTCCCTACCCAAATCCTACCTATCATTTCTCAGTCATTTTTGAATGATGAAGCCTGTAGTTAACTACCACAGTTTGTTGGAGTTGCTACAGACTTTTAAGAAGGATCACCAGCTCTATAAGATGACAGTAAATATAGTGGAAGGATCTTCTTCGGGTGGGCGTTGTCTCTTTAAGAAAGAGAAAAAGAAGAACAATAAAAAGATATAAAGTACTGGGAGTCAAACCCAGAAGTACAAGTTCAAGGCCGACCAGAGTCAGATAGAGTGCTTCTATTATAGGAAGCAGGATCATTGGAAGAAGAACTATCCTCAATACATAGCTTCCCTTGACCCGAACAGGTTGAAGAAGAAGAAGCAATCAGTTACTGGACAAAGTAATTATATGATAATACCTTATTACTTCTTAATTTTTAATACAATGATCTGGGTATTGGATACTGGTAGTCCTATTAACATTTGCAATTCGTTACAGGAACTTCAGGTTAGCAGGAGATTTGGAGATGGTGAAAGATTTCTAAACATTGGAGATGAAAGATCAGTCATAGTTCTAGCTTTAAAAATTATCAAGCTTGTATTCAATTGTTATTCTATTGTTCTTAATGATTGTCATTTCTATCTTAGTTTCTTATTGAATGTTATTTCTGTAGGCCTTTTGGTCAAAGCAAATTATGATATTTCAATAAAAAAAAAATTTTATGATATCATTTTGAATGGTGTTACTGTGATGTATGGATAGTTGAACAATAGTATTTATGTTGTATCACGGCCTAATGTAATGTACATATTTAATAAACATCCTAAAATAGTTGATGTCATGGATGCCTACCTTTGGCATTATAGGCTAGGTCATATTAACAAGAACAAGATGAACAGGTTAGCTCAAGAAGGAATTTTTGATGATAATGATTATGAATCGTTGCCTACCTATGAGTCTTGTCAACTTGAAAAGATGACGAAGTCATCTTTTACTGAAAAAGATGAACGAGCTAGTGATGTTCTGGATCTTATACATACTGATGTATATGGACCCATGAGAACTAGTGTCAGAGGAGGGTACCACTATTTCATTATGTTCACAGATGACCTATCTAGGTATGGATATGTCTACTTGGTGAAACATAAGTCCAAATTGTTTGAAATATTCAAATGATTCCGTAATGAGGTAGAGAAACAAACTAGAAAGAATATTAAAACTCTTCGATCAAATTGAGGAGGTGAATACTTTTTTGGTGAATTTTTGACATATCTTAAGAAGAATAGAATTCTCTCTCAATGGACACCTTCTGAAATGCCACAACACAATGGTGTGTCAGAAAAAAGAAATCGAATCTGGTTGGACATGGTTCGATCCATGATGGGCTTTTCTAGTCTACCGATATCTTTTTAGGGATATACACTCGAGTCGGCTTATTATGTGCTTAATAGGGTTCCTGATAAATCTGTAAGTAAAACACCATATGAAATATGGATGGAACATAAGCCAGTACTCTCTCACCTTAGGATTTGGGGTTGTCCAGCTTATGTCAAATATTTGAAAACAGACAAACTGGAAGCTAAATTTGATAAATGTATTTTTATAGGATATCCCAAAGAAACTAAAGGGTATTATTTCTATCTTGTTGATGAACAAAAAGTGTTTATTAGCCTTAGGATAGTCTTTTTGGAAAAAAAAAATCTTAGAGAAGAGATTAATGCCTTTAAGGTTAAACTCGAGGAAGTTCAACAAGTAGAATCGACACAATCTAGTGAACTCACAGAATCAGATTTGATAATGTCAAATCCAAAATCTATTATAGAAGTATCATTAAGGAGATTCGATAAAGTGTCGCATCAACCGGACAGATACTATGAATTCTTGATTCGGGACGGGGATCCTGTTGAACTCGATGAGAACAATGAGGATCCGATCACCTATATAGATGCAATGCAGAGATCTGACTCTGATAAATGGTTTGCAGCCATGAAATCTGAAATGGAGTCCATGAAGATCAATAATGTATGGACATTAGTTGACTCATCTGAAGGGGTTAAACCCATACGGTGTAAGTGGATCTTCAAAAGGAGGAGGGGTGCAAACGGAAAGGTGGAGACCTATAAAGCCCATTTGGTTGTCAAGGATTATCATCAGTATTATGGTATTGACTATGTAAAGATATTTTTTCCTATGGTAATGCTCAAATCTATTCAGATTATGCTTGTGATAGTGGTACACATGGACTATAAAATCTGACAAATAGATATGAAAATAGCTTTTCTAAATGAAAAGCTAGAAGAAGAGGTGTATATGATATAGCCTGAAGGTTTCACATTCATAGATGAGTCCAAAGTGTGCAAGTTTCAGAGATCCATCTATGGATTGAAGCAGGCATCTAGGAGTTGGAACATGCATTTTGATAAGGTTATCAAAACGTATGGCTTCATTATGAACAAAGAAAAATCCTGTATTTACAAATGGATAAATAACTATGTGATTGTATTTTTTGTTCTATATGTGGATGACATTCTTTTAATCGAAAATGACATCCCTGCATTACAAGGAATAAAAATCTGGTTATCATCTCAATTCTCTATGAAGGATCTGGGAGAAGCATCCTACATCTTTGGGGTGAAGATTTATAGAGATAAATCAAAAAGATTGCTTGAATTGTTTTAGTCCATATATATAGATACCGTGCTGAAGCAATTCAGCATAGAGAATTTCAAGGAAGGTCATCTTCCGATAAGCTATGAAATTTTTCTCTCAAAGAGGGATTGTCTGATAACTCCTCAAAAGAGAGAGCGTATGAGTAAAATTTTATATCCTTCGATAGTGGATTCTATAATGTACACCATGATATGTACAAGACCAAACATGGCATACTCAGGAGGGGTAGTGAGCAGATACCAGTCTGATTCAGGAGAGAACCACTGGAGGGTTGTAAAGACCATCCTTAAATATTTGAGAAATACTAAAGATCAGTGGCTTGTTATGGTGAAACTGACTTAAAACTAATAAGGTTCACCGACTCCAGCTTTCAGTCAGATCAGGACGATAGCAAGAATATGTCGGGATATATTTTTACTCTGAACAGTGGAGCTATCTATTGAAAAAGTTTCAAGCAGCAAATCGTGGCAGACTCTGTTTGCGAGGTAGAGTATATCGCGGTATGCGATGCTGTAAAAAAAGTTGTATGGCTGCGAAAGTTCATCGATGAGTTCAGAGTGGCACCCTCCATCAATGATCTTGTCCTGCTATACTGCACAGCACTGGAGCCATTGCTCAAGCCAAGGAGTCGAAGTCCCATAAGTGCACCAAGTATATTCTACGTCACTACTACTTTATTTAAGAGATTATTAATCGAGGTGACATCGACCTTCAAAAGATCGATGAAAAGGAGAACCTAGCCGATCCATTTACTAAAGCTCTCAAAATCAAGGAGTTCGATGCTGACAAGTCAAAGATGGATATATGATACGGTACCGATTGACTTTAATCCAAATGAGAGTTGTTGAAAATTGTATCCCAAAATCAATCATCAGTCTGTTGATGATTATGCTTACATTTATAAATTTATATAAATTTTTATTAATAAAAGTTATTTGGCTTTTTCATCATATTTTGTCCATCTTATTTGAACTTCTATGTTGTGATGAATTTTTTAGGACTATAATTAATCAATAAAGGAGGATTTATCATTTAGTCTTTAAAATATATTCGCGACCAAATGATATACTGTTAATAGGATGATAGCAATATTAAGTATAGGTCGTTGTGTGCCATATGGGTTGGTTGTCCTCTTAACCAAAAAATATGGAGACACTGATATAGCATGCAGGTAGAATGTAGGAGTATATTTATATCGAATGTGATCATTTACCGAGCACTCTGCTGTCAAGAGTAGCTCGTAAAGGGTATGGATATAAGTATCCCTTTGACCTGAGATCATCATAGTGACTTGTAAGCAACTCACTATATTTTTATGTTGGACCATCTGAATTTTTAATTCAGTAATGAAAGATTTTGGATGCAGTCAAGTACTTATCAAGTTGGTATATGAGTCAAGATGAAATTGACCCCTCTGAAAAAGTATGAGTTAATGCATCAGTGTATTTCAATTTAATAAAATCTTGGTTAGAATAATCCATATGATGGATTTGAAAGGTTGAAATATAATGTGGTCGACTATATTAAGGTTGACAGTTAAATCCTAGGTCACCTTGAGCATTTGGATCAAAGAGATGAATTATACGATAATCATATGCCAGTAGGTTCTAGAATGTTGCTTTGCAATTTTTTGACCTATCCGGACATCGGGTCCCATTGCTAGATGATTACATCAATTAGTATAGAAAGTTATTTCTATGTTACCAACTTAGGTTCGAACCTATTGGGTCACACATATTAAAAAATTTGATCTAATCTGATGGCTGAAGAGTCTCATTGGATTAAGATGAGACTCGGGTGAAAAGTCCCACTGGAACTAGAACTCTGGAGGAGAGTCCTACTAGACTGGGACTCTACTATTAATGAAAGATTTGTTAGCAATTAGATTGCTAATTGACTTAATTTGATTAAGCTAAGAATTTTGGATTAAGTCTAATGAATTGGATTCAGTTTGACTTAGATTGGGTTTGATTTGATCAAGCCTAATTGCGAGAGAAATTTATTTCTAATTTGATCAAGACTTGGATGCAATTAATTCTTAATTGGATTAGAAATTTATTGTGATGATTGAATTTTTAATTAGATTATGTTCCTTCCTCTCATTGAGTTTGAACCAGATTTAATTTGATCTGGAATCAAATTGAAAATGAAGAGTCCCAACCAGAAGGGACTCTATCTCTTTCCCTTGTACCATTCTGGACCCACACCTTTCTTCTCAATGCCAAAAAGGTTTTTGCATGTGATTTTTGGGCGTGACAAGAGAGGATGCAGATAGGGTAGGTGGCAAGCATGATGAGTCATGGTCTTTATCTCCTTCCTAATTTGAATGTGATCCGAATTAGAAATAAAGAGATAAAAAGGAAAGAGATCCATTATGTTTGGATAGAAAGGTGGCGCCAAAAGATTTTTTTCTTTTTTTCTTGAAGTGTTTACTAGCGTGAGAAAGACTTGATTTCTTTCTCATGCCATCACCTATTTTTGAAAAAAGTGGGATGCCCCATATAGATGTGGCATGGGATTTTTGGTGCCCCTCCTCTTGACCTAAAACCCTAATGCCCATCTATTTAAAGGGGGGTCCAATAGTTGGATGCCCCATAAGGGTTCTTTGCTGATTTTTGTTTCTCCTCCATATCTCTCTCCTCTCTCCCCTTCCTCCACAGATTTTTCTTCTCCTCTAGAGTATCCAAAAGATCAAAGGAAGAAGTAGATCAGCCTTTGAAGATCCTTGCGAGCTAGCACTCCCGAGGAGGTTGATTAGCATCCGTTCTTCGTGTGGACGATCTATAAAGGCTGGACTCCTTAGTGCGACTGCGAGCAACCTGAAGGAACTCCTTTCTATACAAAATACTTGTGGAGATCAGCAATCCACAATCTGGTAATGAATTTTGAACTCATTAGATTAGTTTTGATAGATCTAAGGGTTAGATCTAGTCTACAGCATTGATTAGATCGATGTAGATTTTTAATTTTTAGATCTTAAACTCATATTAAATCATATCATAGATCTTGACATGGTAGTTTAGATTAGATTTTATGCATGTAAGATAGGTTAAATTGTTTAATCTTAGAAAATCTGCTGCAAAAATTTTAAAATTGTAGTATAGAACTGCCAGTATTTCCTTCAGTGTCTTCTTCTCACTCTCAAGTGCCATTCTAATTTTGGCGCAGCCTAAGCATACATTTATGAAGCCAAGCATTTGATACCCTTAGGTGGCATCAATCAATTGGTTTATGTTTGACAAAGAAAAACTATCTTTGGAGCAAGCTTTATTAAAATTATTGAAATTGATAAATACCCACCATTTCTTGCTCACCTTTTTGAAAAGAATGACATTGGCCAACCAGTTGGGATAGTTCACCTCAAGGATAAAGTTCACAGCAATGATCTTGTCCACTACCTATAGCTTCCGATTGAGGTCATCTCATCTCACGGAAGCTTTCTTGGGTCCGTGGGATGGAGATCCACCAGTAGTCAAGTCCTACAAAGAAGAAGAGGAAGAAGAAGTGGAGGGTAAATTCTATTTATCTCATTTAGAGCTCCACAGATGACGGTAATGGATGCAAGGCATCTTCCTTGTGATCGATGGACAAGGCTGGTAGTGGTGAGAGGCTCACTTCTAGCTTCGATGGGTAAATTACCATCGAACCAGCCCAGTTAGGGATCCCAAATGATTTAAAAGTCGAATTTATGGAATTTCGAAATTTCACCACTCTCACTCTTGTGCTTCGAGCTCTTTCCAAAAGTAAAACCACCCTATCATACCTTTTTTCAGTATACAAAATAGTAGAATTGACTAACTCAATTCTTATAAAATCACGAATCAGATCATTTTTCCTTACCTCAACAAAGAAAGCATGAACCTCTTCTATTTTAAATTGGTTTCCCTAGAGACCCTTCTTAGAACTATGGAAGTGGGAATGATGGCTCTACTCTAAGCTGTATGGAGGAAGAGTTGGATGTGCCGAGGTCAGTTGATTGCCTAGAGCACAAGCCTATTGTTGTTGCTACGATGCTACTATTGTAGGCCCTGCACTACTATGGTTACTGCTTGGATCTACTACACGAGGAGCACAAATTGCTCGGCAATGGCCATTGAAGCTATCTATACCTCTGAAGGGAGTAAAGCTCTTCCGAAACTTTGAACAGAATCATCCATTGCGAGAGTATCAAGATGAGTAGCGGAGGGCATCACATGTGCTTTCTTGGATCTCATGGTGATGGATGGAGGACCAATACCTCTTAATATGGGATCAGGGGTCCTTCCTCTAGTACTAATTCTGTTGCCATCGAGGATTAATTTGGCTCGGACTGATGAGTTGGAGTTAATGATTGAAAGGTCGAGGGTGGCTACTTAAGGATTGTAGAAGTTGGTCGAAGATCTTGATGCAGTCAAAGAGGGTCAGATCTCCACTGAAATCTTTGAGAGTGCCCTGAAACACCACAAATTGAAGAAGTCCTCTTATCGGAGGTTTCTTGATGAGGGCCCGCCAATTCTTAAGTCAGTCTACTTTGGTGGAACAGAGAAGGTTCTAAGTGCAAGAAGGCAAAGAGAGAGTGGAAGCGAAGAAAACTGTGAGTTTGTATACCGTGAGAGGAAGGAAGAGAGAAAAGTTCTCTTTTCCCTCTATGATCGGTGGGACTTAGACTTGGTTTGATTAAAAATTGAGTTCACTTCACTCACCTGGGCCTCACTTTGCTTAGCTTTACTCAACCTAAAAATCCTCCAAAGAGTGGCTTATATAGACGAGGGCCATAGTGCATCGGGATCGAGATCCTGGGATGTGTGGGGGAGGCTGTTGAGGCTAACTGCTCATATGTGGAAAATATTCGATACGATGCCATACGGATTATATGATTCAAGAGGTCATTCTGCTATTAAGGGCCAACCATCACTGAGTGGTGGGAGATTAAGGCACCTCCGCATCCCTTCTAAATGGCCATATGGTGGGAATTGATTGACCGAGATGGGAGCTTTGTAGCTGACTTGTGTTAGGCTCCGATTAGTCGACGGTGCCATATCGGCTGGGTTGAATGCGAGGTGTATCAAGAATGATTATCACTTTATTCGCCAATACATACGAAGCGGTGCTGTGCAGCTTCTACCATTCAATCTTTAGTTTGAGAGGCAGGGGTGATGTTAGCATAATATTCTACGATTTGGTTCCGATTCATTATTGATTCGCTTTCCATAACATCGTTGATTCACTTCCTTTTGGAGCACATAATCAGGCTACATATGCTGATGTATACCTGCTGTAAAATACAATTCA
This sequence comes from Elaeis guineensis, assembly GCF_000442705.2. NCBI lineage: Eukaryota > Viridiplantae > Streptophyta > Magnoliopsida > Arecales > Arecaceae > Elaeis > Elaeis guineensis. The sequence continues at coordinate 124,630,608 of NC_025993.2, forward strand.
AAGGACAGATTTCATCTTCTTATGTCGCCATCCTTGCTGCTGGCCTCGCTGCCAACCCTGCCATCGTGAAATCTGCAGTCGCTAAGATCTATGAGTGAAGCGACCTCACATCCCGCCCACCAGATGTTCGACCGAATGCCTCGCCGGCCTCTCGTGGTCACCGCCTGTGGAGCCCATGGCTACGCCACCGAGGCGGTGGCGCCGTACAGTTGGATGCTCTAGGAGAAACCGCTGGACAGCGACGACGGAGGAGAGAAACTGTACTCATTCCTAAGGAGCATTAAAGGGCTGCCTGCATCTTGAATCAGAAATCAAATATCATTACCAATCAAACAACAGGATGACAATTATAGACCTCATAAGTGGACCTTGTCCGGTTAATAAGTAAAAGTGAGCTCATACGCCCGTTCAATAGGAGCCTTTGTGCCAGTTTTGAAACCCTCTCCCTCCTCTATGCCACAGCAGCTGTTTTTCTTTTTGGTAAGGACAACAGCTGTATTAATGTTTACAGAAAGTAAAAGCAGAGCACAAAAGAAAAAACAGATAGCTTCAAACTTGCACCTACCACTGTACTCTCTGAAACCAATTTCTTACCAGTCCTCGCGGGTCAAACAGGTTGCAGAATGCTGTTTAGTTTTCACGCTCTTGTCATGGGCGGCGATCCTTTACGGTGCAGAATTTATACCGCAGAGTACTGAATAATTTAATAATTTTTATAAAAATAAATTTTTTAAATTATATTTGATAACTCATAATCTATCCAGATTGCTGATAATTTAATATAGTAATCTGAATTATCATATTTGATATACTTTTTAGATGATAATTCAGATTGTTTTAGCAAGGAATGGATATCCAGATTACCACTTTTTTAACTTACAATAAAAATTTTGGATAAAATTATCCCTCAAAAAAATGATACAAAACCCATTACCCAACTCTCCTCCTCCCTCCATCCCCCACTGCGTGCGCTCCCCGCCTGCAGCTCTTCCATCTCCCTTTGTCTGTTTGTAGCTTGTCCATCTTTGTCCCCTACTACATTCCCGTGGCTCCTCTATATCTGTCTCCATCACTCCCATGGCTCCATACGCGCTCGCTCCCTCACCACCTCCTAGTGCCCGTGGTTCTTCATATCCCTCAGCCTATTATTTCTCCATACCACCACCACATCTACATCACTCTCATTACTTCTCATCAAGAAAAAAGAAAAGTACTAGGACAAAATTATTGAGGGTATTTTAGATATTTGATTTCGCATTATCAGTAATCTGATTGTCATATCAAATATGTCAATTAAGATTTTCAATAGTTTTACTGTAATATTATCTATATGTACAAAATATAATAATTAATATTATTGATAATTTAATGATGATAATTTATTCTAATCCACATTACTTTTCAAAATTGCTTGGTGATGCACCAAACATAATCTTAAGCGCATTGAAAGCTCCAAATGGCATTGTATTTCCTCATAGCATATTGAATCCATATTCTCTCCTTTCGATCAAAAGCTCTTCTCTACCTTTTCCTCTTCCTTTTTCTCTTTGAGACTCATTGCAAGAATATTTTTGCATCATCCCATGATTAATTGCTGCTATTCGACATTATAATCAAGGTTTTAATCAGCCAGAAGACTACATTGGAATTGATGGTCGAAACTTATCCTCGTTCTTGTCCAAGGAAGGCATCATATCTTTGAGCTTAAGTTCAGTTGAGCATGACCGCATCGTGACGACAGTCAAATTGCATCACCGAAGGTCTTATTATGGTGATGTGAACTTCTATAGACCCAGAGACAAAGTCAAGGACTCGAGATAAAGCTGAAAACACCTCTTGGCCTTGATTCCATTGTCTTTAATAGGGGATGATTCAATATGCTAGACTTTGATGAAGTTGTTACTATCTACGATGCTCTTGCTCCTGTAAAATCCTTTCACTGCCTAAATCTATTTCTACCCTTGAATATTTTTTGGTAAAGGCATCAAAATCAGAGCTGCTGAAATTTGCCAATGCTTGGATAGGCGCAACACCAAGGAAGACGAACCCCGAGATGAACTCGCCGGTGGCTGCCTCCCGGTGAAGGTCCAGCTCGTCCATCACCATGAATAAAAAGGGAGAAAAATAAGCCGATATGTCGTTAGGAAGTACGGTGCGATTAGAATCTTTTGATGCTACTAAAATGTTCGCCAAAGGACCCATGAATATAGGGAAGCCACTCCACAGGGTTGTAGCTCGGAGCAGTTTTATCATGCCTACGCCCCAAAACTTGAGTCCATGCAGAAGTTGAGATGAATAAGATGTATGAGAACCATTAATGGATGCTCAATCAAATGTCACGAGATTGCTACATTTGATAGTATAAAAGCAGCGACTTTCAGCACCACATGGCATGCAAGTGATCTAAATGGCTAGATCACATGCTACGAAGAAAATGTAAATTTAATTGCTATTTCACTTAATAGCATGAATATGCTACCCATTTTCATTGAAGTACCTGTTCGTTCTTTTGTATGTTGGTAATATCAAATCTAGCGCTCAATGCTTCTCAGGCGGTAATAATCACGGCCCTAAACGAGAGAAAGGGTTGTTACAGCATAAGTTTTGTTGGACACTATACTTCAAATTTATTAAGATGAGATATGTTTGAAAGTTTAGGTTTAAACAATATTGGGTTTGGGATAGACAGCAACTGATCACAGAGTTAATTTAGTTGGCAGTTAGTGGGGAGTCATTAAAAAGGTTTGAATTTAGGAGGGAGGCTGTACTTGGTAGTGCACATGCATGTGAGTCGTATCGATTTAGGTACCAGGTTTTAGATAGCTTTTAAGAAAGTGTCATATCTAGGGTTGGTCACTGCCAGGCTGAGCACAGATGCAAGTCTTTTCTCGTAACGGGAACCCTTAAATATAATTTTTTGGTGCATAGTCTGGCTAGATCTCTGCCTCCCAGGAGAGATTTAATTTAATAAAAAATTATTTTTTATTTCATTAGTTTCTGAGTAAATTATAAAAAAAAATTATTATTAAAGATAAATTATGCATGTATCCAATAATTTGAAAAATCTATTTTTATTCTCTTGAAATTTATTTCTATTCAATACTTTAACTTATAACTCAACGGAATCGTAATTAAATCATTAATCTTAAATGGGACTTAAATACTATATTAGATAAATAAATTTCAAAAATAATCAAAATAATCTTAAATGGCATGATAACCATCTAAAGATATAAAAAAAATATGTGCATCATCCTCCCTATTGAAGGATGATTTTTGAACTTTTATGTAAGGCAAATGATTTTACTTATACCATTAATTTAATTGGATATCGTTGGGAGAGGACAAATGAAAACAATGGTTCTCAGCAAAACACAAACACACGAACAAGTGCTAAAATAAAACACCGAAGAAAATCTCTCTCGTTCGAATGAATTTGTGAGGAGACAATATTCCAACACACAAACCAGTACAAATAATAACCACAAAATCAAAACAACAAACACGATGAACACGCACGATTTTAACGTGGAAACCCCAAAAATCTAAGGTGAAAAATCATAGGATACAGAGTCCACTTCAAAATCTCTATTATACATCAAAGTGAGTTACAAGAGATTATTTCAGCAGATGAAAAGAGTACATGACTCTAATTCATCTAACAAATCAACTGATCAAACTAGTGCAGAAATTTTTTTCAAAATAGAGCTACTGGTTTCAAACTAAAACAGATCTTACAGAGCTCCAAAAATCATCTCCACCGTTCAGAATGAAGATTGGTAAGTTCTCTATCTGCTATCAAAATTTCAACTCAATCAGACCACAAATAGTCCTCAGATCTTTAGCTTGATCATGACTACACTCTGCCAGAAATTCTGATAGTCTTCAAAACTGAGGCTTCTGTTCACGTAATAGAGAACTGCTTTTTAGAGCAGAGAATAAAAAAAACAACCATAAGATGTCACGAGCTATGAATCTATCTTCTGAGAAAAAAATCAGCTCGATCGGACTATGAATGACCATCTGATTGTTAGGTTGATCAAAGCTGCTCCATGTTGAAATACTCTGAAATTTTCTGCTCTCTCTCTTTTCTTTCTTTCTCTTTTTCTTTGAATGCCATTGCTGCCTCTTCTCTTCTGCCTCTCACTCTCTTGTGTGCCTTAAATTAGCAAAATAATGAATATATATGTCATCATGGATGGGCCAAAAACAACCTTGATGGGCTCTTCTAATTGTTGGGCTTTCTCCACATATGAGAGGCCCATAAAACCGAATAGATATAATATAGATTTTATAAACTATTGGATGTAAATATAATAAATGGAAACTTTAAGAGTTTGTAATTTGCTTTTAGTTCTTTTATTATCTCTCTTCCTTTTTCTCTGTTCATTATAATCTCTATGAGCGTTAGCATTCATAATTACTTGAACTCCAAAGTTTCTACAACTAGTTTCAGAGCTTGAGGCCAGGGCATCCTGCATAAAGGCATCATTTGATTAGTGATGTACACACCTTCAAACATGGAGTCAAAGAATAAAGATGGCATAAATGATGTGTCCACAAACCACAAAAACCAAAGTTTGATGGATGGAACTTCAAACTTAAGTATTAAGTTGCATTATTTTTTCATATCCATACTAGAGATTGAATTGGGCAAGGGGCTTTGTCACTAGATTACAAGGTGGCCATCACAATCAATTGGATCAGGTTTAAGTAGAAACAATAAATTACTAAGATACATAGAAGAATTAGATATACTATAAGAGAAGTATGCATAGTTACTTATAAATTTTCTATTCTACGTTGTACTTTATAAATTGCATGAGTCTCTACATTTTATAGTAGTCCTCAGCTATAACATCAACAGAAAATGATCATGAATTATCTACTCTAAAGATCATAAAATATATAATTTAAAGAAATGTAGAACTTTGATTATTTTCTATACTAAACTTTTAAAATATCTAAAATTAGTAAATGAATTGTATTATTTTTTCTTTCATTCTCTACCAAAGTGAAAAAGAATTGATCATATTTTCATTTTATGAAGAATTAATTATTAGTATATCATAATTTATTTAAAATAACTCCATAATATAATGTCAAGGATCTCAGCTAAAAATTCTAGCTAGAAGATGTTATTTGAATTTCTTGATCCCATAAATTACTTAAAATCTACTTGGTACATATGATGTGAAACTAACAATCTATGCCCACACTATCTCCCATATACTTATATACTCCCTCCTTTGTCTATTTAAGTATTGGCATACTTACTAGACTAAGGATCCAAATCTAATTATCATAATCAATTTGTGGTTAGTCCAAAATAGCTTATGTTGCAGTATCCTCTAGTCTGTCCACTTCAATACCATTTGCAATAACCTAAGACTTTACTTAAAAAGATAAGCTTTGAGGTGTTATTTGAGTTTTTTGATCCTGATAAATATCTAAGATGCCACACCTCCAACCCAAGACCACGAGTCAAGGTTGCAACCATTGCCACATGCTCATTAAGAACACTCCCACAAGTATGCAAGATATTCCAATGATATCAAATGAATTACACTGAGAATAATTTAAATAACTAAACTCTAAAATTTAATTAATTAATAAATCCAATTGACAAATAAAACTTCAAACTCTTACATTAATAAAACCTCAAATAATAATCCTATAAAGATTATAATAACAATTCTATATCTAAGCTATGATGTATTGTCGAATCTCACTTCTAGTACACTTGTAGAGTAGTATCTACATCCACAACTAAGTATTTAAATTTGAAAAAAAAAAGAAATAATGAGCTCTACAGCTCAATAAGTAATGAATATCTTAACTAAATGCTTCATATAATAATATAAAATATAATAGTCAAATATACATTTTGTGAATCAATGTAAAAACTTAATTACCTTTCAAAATACAAATCTAGTATAACCAATACCTTTCAAATATTTATATGCATATTCATAAATTTGGGTTGAAATAAATCATATTCAACTCACCAACCTTTAACTATGACCATGCTTGTATACTCTGGCTAGACCAAAGATAAAACCACACTTATATAATGCAATGCATGCCAGAATATGATTTTATACCCTATGGTGGGGCCCAAAAGAATAATAAGCTCAATAATAGTTAGAGCACTAATGTATGACCCCCAATTGGTAGGATCCAAAATATAGTTGGGCTAAGATTATAAAATTGATACATGTTATAGCTCTTTTTATAAATATACCAAAATCCAGTTAAAATATGACATTCCATCACTACAAAAAATAAGACAATTAGCTACACCAAAAAAATATAGCTAAATAACAAAAAAGTGTAGCTAAATATATCTACCGATGTAAAATACGTCGGCAAATATACATCGGCAAAATGGGGGTCATTGATTCTTTTTGCCAATGAAAAAATCTTTTTGTCAAAAAATTTTTTCTGTTGGCAAATCTTGACTTTTACCCATGATTTTCTTAGCATCGTTGATTATTTACCTATGCTTAAAATAAGCATCGGCAAAAAAAATTTTAGCGATGCAAAATTAATATCGAAAATAGTCAATTTACTTATGGTTAAAAAATGTCAGTAAAATAATTTAGTGATGCAAATGTTTACCTACTCTAAAATAAGCATCGTAAAAATTAATTTTTTATGATGCTAAATTTTTGTCAGAAAAAATAATTAGTGATGCTATATGTGCATTATCAAAATCTTTTTGCCTATACCATCACTAATTTGTTTTAGCGATGGAAAATAAATATAGATAAAAATCTTTAGCATCGCTAATGGTGAAACGTCTGACACCCCAGCACATCCTTTGGCGACGCTACATTTATTTGTCGATGCTAATTAGTATCGCTAAAGGGTTTTGTCTATGCTTATTTTGCGTCACTAATTGATTTAGCGATGGAAAATAAGTGTAAGAAAAAATCTTTAACGTCGCTAATGGTGGTACGTCCGGCACCCTGGCACACCCTTTGAGGATGCTACATATTATTTACCGATGCTAATTAGCATCGTTAAATAATTTTACCTACACTTATTTTGCATCATTAATTATCTTTTCAAGAAAAAATAAATTACTTTCATGATAATTTTCTATAATTTTTTTATAAACTTGTAGACAAACAAATATATATAATATATATATAATATGTACACTACCTTCTTCATTCACACAAATGTCAAAATCAAATTCGTTTCACTTTAACAACAATATAATCTATATATATACACACACACACACACACATATATATATATCAAAATATTATGTTTATTTTTACAATCACACATGTAGCAAAATAAATATATATACAATCGTATAAAATATCATATAAAAATATATACATCCATATAAAATAAAATTGCACATACCAAGCCATATCATGGACCTGCAATAGATTAAAAAATTAAGTTAGTAAACTAATTATTTATTAAATGATGAAAATATATAGATTAAAAATAATATAAAATAATATCGATCGTAGGAGGATATCCATCATCATCATCGATGGAGTCATCATCATAAGCTCATAAGCATCAACAGGGACATCGGGAGCCAGTGGGGGAGGCATACTAGGAGGCATACGGCGAACTAACTCATTGAGCTTTGCCCCAAATGCTATAAACTAGATCCTAAGATCAACATTATTATGCTGTAGGGCCGCTATGTCCTCTTGGGATCTACGACAGTCCTCCTCTGCCCGACCCATCTCCTTCCTATGTCTCCTCTCCGTCTCACAGAGATGAGCATCACAAAAAACATGTAATGCTTTAGAGGAGCTGGAGACTGCAACTGCATATTCTAATTTCATAATATAACTAGATCTTCTACCAAGCACCTCATCACAGATATCGTCATCTATGGGTGGGGTGGAGCCTTCAGTGATGGGCTGGGATCGTACCTTCATCATCCAATCTTAATTAAAAAAATAAATAAATATAATCAAAAACTTAAACTTCATAATAAAATTGAAACATAGAACTTAATCAATTAATACTTGTATGCCTCTCTTTAGTCCCAGGAAGCCACTCCCCCATCATCCCGTGATGGATCTTCTAGTAGACGTCAATCCACCTAGATAGTTGGGTTGGTTTAATACATGATTTGAACCACTAGCATCTACTTTCTAACCATTCACCAGCAGATGAAATAGCAATGGACGTAGAGGAATTTTTGCTTGTCCCTTGCCCTTTCATCTTGATTGACTCCGGCTACAGCTACAGAGCCATCTAGCTCCCATGAAGGAAGCTTACCCAATCCTGAGATTCAATTCTTCCCCCCTGAGGGCAACTTATCCTGTCTCAATGTCCCTTTAAAATTTATGAATGTAAGTACACAGACACACATATTCTAAAAAATCATTGGAGATATATGTTTGTGTACTTACTAGCTCATACTGATGCTGCACAAATGACTTTGATCCGTCATAATGCATCACCATGAGCCTCGACCAATTCTGTGCATTCCTATCACAAAAGGCCTAATAAGCAAATGCATTCAAGATATTAGTGAACATATTATTTTTATTATACCATATCAATTCGATAATTCATATTTTTATTATATATAATAGTTATATCCAGTATGTAGGATCCTCATACTTGTTGCAGAGGAGATCTTAATTAGGGCATGAAACATTTTCGTGGGGTGTCTCATGTGCCCCCCCGGCCCACATGCACCGAAGACATCCTTCCAATGGCTATGAAGCTCATATCTGAATCCCTTAAGCAATCTCCCCATATGCCCAAGGATAACCTCCTACATGCATAGGGTATCAATCTCCTCGATATCAAAGTCATGCTGTAGAAATAATATACAACATAAAAGATTTAAAAAAAATAAAAGTTAAGTATATGTCAAATTAAATATAAAATAAATAGAAATATCTATATTTAAAAAATATAATATAATTTATATTTAGTTACTGATAAATGGTCAAGGAGGATCTGCTTCTATGGCCTCAAAATCTTCTGTCAATCGAACATCATCAGAGCATACGCTCGGACAATGATACCAACTTCGCATACGTACGGATCCCTGACGTGGTGTTGAACTGTCATGACATATTCCAATGGGATGATAACCCTCATCCTTCCCTAGTATGTACCCTCCTCCACTCCTTAAGCTTCTCATTTCTGGTGGCTCCTCGAGTCCGCCTAATGACAGCATTGTTAAATATGTGCCCTAGAAGTCAATTATTGACTGATATATTTTATAATTTCAGAACTTAATTTTGTACTTGTAATATTTTTATTATTAATAAAAAAATTTTATTTCAATCATATTTATGTATCCATGATTTATCTAAAATATTAACAAAGATGATTTTTGTATATTCTCAAGGTGTTGAGAATATAAGACATACATTAATTAGTGGTTAGTTTCTAAGTACTCTTGATCAAAGGATCATCATGGAGGATAGTGATCAATCCATTTGAGATCGATGCACAGTTCACCTCTCTTGTGAGTAGATGAGTCTCGGATCTGCAGTGTAGGGATACTAGGATAAGGGTATGGATGGTTGTTAGAGAATGACTTATACTGAGTGTGACCAACATGAGAAATCACTTGAATGTCTACTCACTCGTCAGTGGTTGACTCGATGCTGCAGTGGTGTGAGTGATCTTTTTACCTGTGGTGTCATCAACTATTTGCAACGAGGCTATTGAGTTTGACTGCACATTCTCTTGGTCCCTAGCCATTCAGACCCTTGTTATGTATGTTGACTATAGTAGGTTCAGGTTCGCTGTTAGGAGTAGGATGCACCTAAATGAAATCTATCGATTTTCGTAGAAAAAGAGAAGTCATATGTGATTTGTGAGACTGAGTTTAGAAAGTCTTTGGCCAAAGCAAGTGTGAATACTAAAAAAATTTTTACAATATTCATAAATAAATTTGAGTCAAGTCAATCTAGCATATGACTGACGATAAGATCTGATGAGTTCTCCATGACCTCCATCAAGTTGAAACTCACAATAGAAAGACTAAATCATATGATAATTGCACTTAGAGATTCATACTTTCATTCTATTGAATTATCACTACATACTGCTAGATGTCACTGGTGCATTATGAGACTCATCGGGCATCATCTTGATGATCAATGATCCTCGAAGGATAGAGCTGAAATTATTTCAACCCATCAAAAAGAGTTTCGATGATATTATGATGAAAATCATAATATATCTCACTATCAGATAAAATGAAACCTATGGGGTCACACATTAAGAGATTTAATCTTAAATTAACTAATTAGACATGTGAAGTTCTAATTGGATTAGGATTTGATAAAATTCTATTGAGTTTATAAGAACCATGCTAGCATATGGTTAAACCTTATTCTTCTCTAAACTTCGAATCCTTATTTGATAAGGATTGGATCAAGTTCATTGCCTTGAACCTAATGTAAATCTATTTTGATTTAGATTTAGTGGGACACCTATTTATGATCCCAAAAAGATTGGATTAAGTCAATGAGTTGGCTAACTAATCTCTTATTTTTTCTCTTATTATTTTCTAATGTGATGTGAAAATTATTGAAAAGAAGAGATGGCGCCTGCCCTTAGATAGAATGTGAGATAGAGGAGGGGCCCACTTCCTCTCTTGCTTAGGCATGGAAGGAGAGAGAGGGGCCACACCCCCTCTCTTGTGCATGAAAACCCTAAGAGGGTGCCAACACTACTTGCCTAATAATTCATGTGGCGCCCTCTCATCTTGCCTTATAAGATGAGGATGCCACATCCACTTGACTTTTGAAGCAAGGGCCTTTCCAATTAGATCTGATTTTCTTGAAAAGAAAATCAGATTAAAAAGTAAGAGACCTTATGAGATAAGATCTAATCTTTTTAGCATGATTGGATAATGATTTGAAATCAAGAAAGACCTATTTAAGGAGATGGTCTCCTAGGATTTTATAATTATTGAATTTTGAGAATTCAAAACTCTTCCTCTCTTTCTCCATGCCTCCCCTCTTCTTCCTCTCTTTCCAATGCCTAAGGATTGGGCGTCCATCATCCCACATGTCTGAGTTGAGAGGAGTCTCTTCTACAGTAAGGAACAAGGAGAAAAGGCTATAGTTCAACGGTTGTAATTGCAGTCAAGATCAATAGTTGACCAAGGTTTAAAGAGGCTAAGATCCTACATAAAGAAGAAGGATCTACCATGAGAAGAAAGATTCAAGATTGATCTCGATGGATATATGTAGAGGTCGGACACATATGCGGCTTAAGAAACTTCGGATCTCATCTTTATTTTATTTTTTAGATTATATGCATGTCTCTATTCCGGAGCTTAGGTAGGAAAAAATGAGATCTATTGCATGTGAAGTTAAAGGGTTTAACTCAATTCATTTTCGCTGCTCTTCAAAAAGATTTTGAAATCTATGCATCCAACCCTATCCAATTTTCTAATAAGTATCAGCTACAACAAAATAAAAGCTTAAAATCAGTTATTTGTATATGATAAAAAAAATAAATTAAATTAAATATAAAAAATAACAATATATAAAATCAATCTGTCATTGCAGGAGACGATGTGGCTGCCTCATCTCCACATGGGCCCACCCTGTATGGTCGTCCTCCTGGTGCCATGTCTATATCGAATAATATATTAAAGATGGTATAATATGAATAAAAATTATATCGATACTAAATGATATATGAAATATAAGATATATAAGTTTTTTTTAAAACTACATATTATTATTTAATGTCTGTATCTTCATCAGGAGGATTATCAACATCATCATCATAATCCATCAATGTATAATCTTTCTCGCCACCATTTATGAAGTTGTCATCATTGTCATCATCCTCCTCCAATAGATTTAGATTTAATTTACTGATATCAACATTATCAGGTGGCACATCATCCCTAATCAGAGGAGATGTGCTTCCAATATCGGTACTGTATTGTCCCAAATCAGCTGTATTCTGTTTCTCCTGAAAGAAATCCTCATATGCTTCTATCTCAGAATGAACATTTATGTCATAAACACCTCTTGGTGCAATCCTTTATACAACATGCCATTCATCTTTATATCTCGTATCCTTTAGGTATATTACCTACTTTGCCTGACTAGCGAGTATGAAAGGATCGGATTGATACCATATTCTTGCAAAGTTGATGTTTTTGAAGTATGCATCTTTGTGAATACCAGTCCTATTATTGTTGATATCCCACCATTGGCATTTAAATAGGTAAACAAATCATTTTGACCCATATCTTAACTGTATAATGTCTGTTAGGATACCATAATATTCAATCTCATTATCTCTATCGGTTTTCAATGTCAAAATTTCATTATTTTGAGTCCACCTCTGCATATCAAGATCTCTTGTATGAAATCTAATGCCACCAACAATACATGAGCTATAACATGAAACCCTAGGATCGAGGTGGCATGCCAAATCATATAGTTCCTCGGTTGCACCATCTTTCTTATTATGATACATTAACATCATCTACAACAACATGCATATAAGTTATAATAAATTATCTGTATACATTACATGTAATAAAAAGTTGAATAAAACTGCTATAGTGCTTACATGTTGTCTGAACCAAGTTGCGAACTCCCTTTGATATCGTCCCTCGATATCTCTATTATTTCATCACAATAATATATCTCTATGCACTCTACAATAAATACATGCTTATTATTTATTTTACCTTATAAAAAGTATATAATGTTGATTATGTAAAAGTACTTACTCCATAAAATGATAGATTTCTTCATAATTATTTAATACATAGAAATACATTAGGTCGTGCTCTTCTATATCCATATGTTTGTACTTTCTTCCACCAATGGGACAAACATTAATCTTGAAAATAGATAACGTAGATTCAATGTCGGACACTCCCTATCTGCATTGTGGTCTTCATGATTGAATCGTATTTCTATATCATCGAGGTACATCGAACAGAATGTAAGACACTCTGTGAAAATGTATGCTTCCATAATTGATTCTTCTGAATATACCTATTTCGCACATATTATTTCAACTTATACAAGAATCTGCACATACAAAATGATAAAAATAAATATAAAACACACATAATTAGAATTATAATGGTTGTAAATTAAGTAAAATAGTCAATTTTTTATAATATTATTATCATTCAATAGGATACATCCATCGGTATTGGACTGGTCCAACAAGCAAAGCCTCTCTTGGAAGGTGAACTACCAAGTGTACCATAATATCAAAAAGTAATGGCAGAAAAATTTTTTCGAGCTTACACAAAATTAGGATAATGTCTGATTGAAGCTTCTCAAGTATATCCATTAAAAATTTTTGACAACATAATTTTCAAAAGAAAATATCCATTTCAATAAGTGCATTCTGTACCTCTGGAGTGGAGAAGCCATGCATCATAATGGGTATAAGACACTGCATTATAACATGAGAGTCATGACTCTTCATACTCGAGATACTGCCATCTTTCAAGTTCACATGGCTTGAAATGTTGGAGGCAAAACTATCAGAAAACTTCATAATTTTTAACCACTCATAAAAACTTCTTTTCTCATCTCCATGCAATGTATAACTTGCAGTTGGCATCAAGTATTTCACACCATCACGGGGCACCAAGTACAACTTATGCCGTAATCTCATTCTTTTCAGGTCTAACCGAGAATTTGGATGATCCTTTATTTTTCTCTTGATGTTAAGAAGTATCCCAATAATATTATCACAAATATTCTTCTCAATGTACATGACATCCAAGTTATGACGATGTTGGAGATGTTACCAATAAGGTAATTCAAAAAATATGCTCTACTTCATCCGGTTCAACTCTGATTTATTACGCTTTTGCTTGTGACTCTCAAAAATTTTACTGAATTTGATACTGCCAATGGCCTCTAGTTGTGACAATATATCATCTCCGCTCATCACACAAGGTAGCCCACGCATCTCTGATTTTCTATTGAAGCATCGATTCTGATGGGTTCTCCAAAAATGATTAGATGCTAAAAATTGACGATGACACATATAGATAATTTTCCTTCCGTGCTTTACTCTAACAGATCAGCTATCACAGTTGCAAATTGGGCATGCCAAATATCTTTTTGTGCTCCATCCAGATAGGTTGCCACATGCCCAAAAATTATTAATTGTCCACATTATCATCGCATGCAATCAAAAATTTCTTTTACTAATTGAATCATATGTTACAGCACTAATCTCCTAAAGTTCTCTCAATTCATTGATTAAGGATTGCAGATAAATATCTATCTCATTACCTGGAGCTATAGGTCCAAGAATAAGCAATGATAAAAATATAAATGGCTCTTTCATGTATTTCCATGGTGCAAAATTATACAGCATTAGCATAACTGGGCACATATTGTAAGCATTGCTCATGATCCCGAATGGATTGAAACCATCAGATGCTAGGCCAAGACGAATATTGCATGGGTCACTAGTAAAATAAGGATATTATTTGTCAAATTTCCACCAAACTATAGAGTCAGCTGGATGACTAATGATGTTATCCTTAGAAATTCTCATCTCATGATGCCATCTCATCACCTCGACGGTCCTCGATGACTGATAAAGTCTCTGAAATCTTGGTGTTAATGAAAAGTATTTCAAAACCTTATATGGCAGCTTCTTATCTCTTTCGAAATCTTCAGCATATCTTGACTCACAATATTCTGGACAACAATCCAAGTGTTAATGCTCTTTGTAAAATAATATACAATCATTCTTGCATGCATGTATCGATGTATAACCCAATCCAAATTCACGCATATACTTTTTTACCTCTGAATATGATTTTGAAAGTTTTTCACCATCCAGTAATACCTCCTTGACTAAGTTCAATAAAAAGTCAAAGGACTTTTGACTCCAACCAAATATGGTTTTATCGTGGAGAAGCTTTATTAAATACTCAAGATTTAAAAACTTCTTACAAGTTGGATACAATGGCTTCTTGGCATCTCTCATGAGTTTTTCAAAATGCCCATCATTTGTATTATCTGTACTATCAGGAGAGTTTTCAAAATGTGCCCCTTTATATAAATCATCTAACATCTCATTGATGCCCAATTGATTCAGACTGTTGATCCATATGTTGGTCTCTTATATTAGTAGATCTGCATTCCTCATGCAAATCCAAAATAGTATACTTTGGATCCATACCCCAATTCAACAAGTGCTCCAATGCTGTATCTGTAAGCTGGAAGTAATTATTGTGACATCTCTGACAAAGACATTTGATTCTATTGAGATCATCAACTTTTTTTCGTGCAAATCTTATAAAATCTCTAACACCTTATCAGTATTCAGGCAAGATGATAGAGTGAGTATTCATCCAACTCTTGTCGATATGTTCCATCTATCCATGAGAAATGTACATAATTAAAGTATGTGTTATAAAAAAAATTTTAAAAATACATGATCCTATCTATTTCTAATAACAATAATAAGATTAATAAATACTAACTTAACCAACTCATTCTTAATAAGTGTGGTCCTATCCCTTTCAAAAATATATCACTTTTATTGTTGCTATAGCTTTGTTCTTTATTCCATATCTGAAGAAAATCCGACAGTATCTTTCTACAGTTCTCTAAGTACATGATATAGATGGATCATATTTGAACCATATCTAATATGTACTTGAAGAACAAATAAGATAAGTATGACAGAATTTTCTACAATAGAACAAAGAACACCATGATAACAATAAAAAATTGATGTATTTCTGAACTACCTAAATCAGAGCATTCAAGAGCCATTCATAGAGTCTATTTTGGAGACTCTGGGATCGACTCTTGAACAGGAGTCTATGTAGGGTTTTAGGGTGGGCTTGCACAGCAGAAGCATAGTGGATTTTAAAATTTAAATTAAAAAATTTTAAATATAAAACCCTTAAACTAATATTTTTTTGATGATTAACAATTATATATAACATAAATTTAAAATTAAATTCAAGCTATAGAAGAATACCTGCAGTGCTTAATCCAAATTCCGACAGAACCTCCACCAGACACCCAATTGTTCATCCTCTAATGGTGATCTACACAAGGCTATGATCAAGACACCAACTCTTTAAGATGATTTTTCCTTCAAAATTCTCACTCTGAGAATTTTCTTGGATACTAGGACCTCAGGACCCTCTTCCTCTTCTCCTAGCCTTCCTATCCCTACCTTTCTTCTCTCTTTGTCTTCCTTAATTCTCTTCCTAGACTCTTGTCCTAAAATCGAACTTGTCCTTACTATTTTTGGACTTATCCTAAAAAGAGAAAGAAGGAAGTAATTGGACAATAGGGAAAGGATGTTAGAAAGAAAGGAAGAATTAAAAATCTGAATAAATCCAATCCCCCGGTGCACCCCCCTTAAATACTTAGCGACGGATTGCCTTCAAAAATTATTCGCACCCCTTCCACGCACCATCTTGCATCCATCAAAAAATCTCACACCTCTTGATGAATTCTTATACCCATCTAAAAGATTTTGACACATGACAATCATTGAGAAAAAATCCAAGAGATGCTTCGCAATGAAGGACTCTTCGAAATATTTTTCTCAATGATTCTCCGATGCATCACGCAGCTTTCCTTGGCATAATTTTTCTCCACCACCCATCAATACAATTTTGTTCATCCAATGGCCAAAAATGAAGGCAATAACATCAAAATGGCATGAAAAAAATCTTAGATTAAGAAGTGGCATGACAAATGGGTTAGAGTCTTTCACAAGTTGGACTCTTGGTTAGGTGTATGGATCAGATTGACAGGATTTCCAACTTCGATGAATTTTGATGTTTAAACCAGAAAGAATTTTAACTTCAAAAAAAAATTTTAAGCTCAAAACTAAGTTAAAAATCATCAAAAAATTTATTTCATCATGGAACATTGGATAAGCTCAAGGATGAGGCATCCCATCTCATGGGATGTGAAAGCTGTTTCTAAGCACAAAAATTGCACCCATGCACAAGAAAAATTTTTGACTCATGGAGACTTGATTTCTGGCTCCAAATTTTTGATACATATAGTTAAGGGCTGATCCAACTCAAACCCAAAATTAGTTTGAATTAATTTAGCCTTAATTAGTCCAATCTGGAATTAATTTTGAACCTAATTCGAAACAGGGAGCTAGTTTTTGCAACATGTGCTAGTATGTCAATTTTGCAAATATGATCTAATCTAATTAGACCCTTGATCAATTCTCTTTGTGTGTGACCCATTGGTTCCACATCTAGCTAGCAATGGGTTTGAGTGCAAGTTGATTTGATTTGATTAGAATTTAATCTAACTGATCTAGATCCAATCGAACTAACCCAATTTCAACAATTAGAACTCTTTCTAATTGACGATTGAATTAAACTCTTTAATTCGATCAAATCCACAAGATAAGATTGACATCTAGTAATATATCATATCTACCTAAAAGATATAAAATTTTAATAAAAATATCAAAAATACCTTTCAGTGGAAAGTTACCATGCAATTTGATCCTGTGATCTTCCTGTACCCCGAATATGACTCCGGATATGGAATGATGTCAAATTCAATATCATTCTCATATTTCTCTCAATCTTATATGATGATTCAATTAATGAAATATTAAAAAAAAATTTAATTTTTGTTCTGCTTTGATCAAAAGCTTTCTGAATCATCAATCGATCAGAGCAAGTAGGATGCGATCTCCTCTTACCAAGAGTGATCGATTCTATATTGACCTACTCACAACCTCTATACACATTCTGCCATATCCAGAATACCCCGTACATGAGTTATGAATGAGTATGAACTAAAAAATATAGATTCATGTATACAAGGTTCTATGATAGTCTCAGGTCAAAGGATTATATGCACAACTCCCACTATAAGAAAATATCTTTTGATGGGTAAGTAAATTCTATAAGATATTTTTTAAGTCGGATCAATTCAGTGAACTCATTCTCTAATGAGCATCCATTTCCTTGTATTAGTGTCTCACACAAGTGGCATATGAGATCAGCCACCCTCTCCATCGAGCATATATAGGAAGTGCTAGTCTATCTGAAATATTGATCCCTTTCTCAATGCTCCTATGATTAAAAATATTCTAAATCAGAGTTTTTAAGATTTTAGGTCTTATAGGTATGATCTCATCGTAATCCTAAACCCATTACCCTGATTTTTAGAGTTCATCATAATCATTACAAAAGTAAGATGCAGCATATGATGAAAAATACTTTTTATTATTTAAAGAGTCAATACATGAGTCTGGAAGATTACAAGAAAAATCCATCAAAATATAAATTTTGATTGGCTTGTAGGGCATATTCCTTTCAATTTTCCACTTGCACTAAAGCTAATCGCCCTTATATTTTATCCCTATACAATCGAGATGACGATCAAACTGCTGCTGTGGTAGAGCTTTAGTGAATGGGTCTACTATGTTATTCTTTATTTCTACTCGTTCAATGACAACATCTTATCTTTTGATATTTCACGAACAAGATGTAAACGTCTTAGAATGTGTTTAGATTTATGATGAGACTTTGATTTCTTTGCTTCAGCAACTGCTCCAGTATTATCACAGTAAAGTGGTACTAGATTCTTAATCTCAGAAATGATATCCAATTCAGTGATGAACTTCTTCATCCAAACAGCTTCCTTGACGGCTTCACTTGCAGCTATATATTTTGCCTCAGTGGTTGAGTCAGCTATAGTCTGCTGCTTGAAACTTTTTCAACTAACAGCTCCACCATTAAGAGTAAAGACATACCCTGAAGTGGACTTGCTATCATCAGGGTCTGATTGGAAACTAGAGTCAGAATAATCTTCTAGTTTTAGATCAGATCCTTCATATATCAGAAAAATATCTTTAGTCTTTCTCAGGTACTTAAGAATATTTTTTACTGCTTTCCAATGATCCTCTCTTAGATCAGCCTGAAATTTACTAACTATGCCTAAGGCATAGGCAACATCAGGCCTAGTACATAGCATAGCATACATGATCGACCCTACTGCCGAAGCATAGGGAATAGAACTTATTCTATTTCTCTCTTCTGGTATTTTAGGAGACATCCTTTTAGAGAGATGTATGCCTTGACTTATGGGTAAGTAACCTTTTTTACTTCCATCCATGCTAAACCTCTTTAGCATTAAGTCTATGTACCTGGATTGGGACAAGCCTAACATTCTCTTAGATCTATCCCTATAGATCTTTATACCTAGTATATAGGATGCTTCACCCAAATTCTTCATAAAAAACTTACTTGATAGCCATATCTTGATCGATTATAATATTGGGATATCATTTTCAATAAGAAGTATGTCATCCACATATAAAACTAAGAAGACAATGGCACTTCCATTAGTCTTCTTGTATACACAAGGTTCATCCATATTTTTTATAAAGCCAAATTCTTTGACTGTAACATCAAATCGGATGTTCCAACTCCTCGAGGCCTGCTTTAATCCATAAATAAATTTTTTTAAGCTTGCATATCTGATTTGCTCTCCCTTTTGAGATAAATCCTTCTGGCTGAGACATATAAACCTCTTCCTCAAGATAACCATTAAAGAAGACGGTCTTTACATCCATTTGCCAAATCTCATAACCATGGTATGCTGCTATTGCAAGTATAAGCCATATAGATTTGAGCAGGGCAACAGGTGAAAATATTTCATCATAATCAATACCCTATTTTTACCTAAAACCTTTAGCCATCAATCTAGCTTTATAGGTTTTAACTTGGCCATCTAATCCAATCTTTTTCTTATAGACCCATTTGCATCCAATAGCAGTCACACCCTCTGATGCATCAACCAAAATCCATACTTGGTTGGAGTACATGAAGTCCATTTCGGATTTCATAGTCTCTAGCCATTTGTCTGAGTCCCTACTCATGATGGCTTCCGTATAGGTCAAAGGTTCATCATTCTCAATGATGTGGGCTTCATTATTCTCAATAATGAACCCATATCTTATTGGTACATTCTGCACTGTATCTGACCTTTGGAGAGGAGGTGTATTTTATGATTGTACTTTATTAACAGATATTTTTGATTGAGGATCATCTTATGCTTGCATTTGTAGGTCTTAAACTTCTCCAAGTTCAATTTTCTTCCCACTACCTCTTTCTAGGATAAACTCTTTTTTCATAAAAGTGGCATATTTACTAACAAACACCTTATGTTCAGTAGGATGGTAAAAGAGGTATCCTATACTCTCTTTAGGATAGCCTACAAATAAACATTTATCTATCCTAGCACTTAGCTTATGTCCAAAATTTTTTTTAATATAAGCTGGACAGTCTCATATCTTAAGATGCTTAAGATTAGGCTTCTTTCCTCTCCATATCTCATATGGAGTGCTTGGCATAGATTTTGAAGGTACTCTATTTAGAATATAGACAGCAATTTCTAGGGCATGTCTCTAGAAAGAAATAGATAAATCTGTAAGGCACATCATAGACCGCACCGTATCTAATAAAGTACTATTCCTCCTTTCTACTACACTATTTAGCTATGGTGTATAGGAAGAGGTCCATTCTGAGAGAATTCTATTTTTTTTAAGATGGTCTAGAAACTCATTTGATGAGTATTCTCCTTCTCGATCAGATTGAAGGATTTTAATATTTTTTTCAGTTTGTTTCTCGACCATACTTTGATACTCTTTAAATTTTCAAAGGCTTCGAATTTATGTTTCATAAGATACACATATCCAAACCTAGATAAATCATTAGAAAATATTATAAAATAAGAGTATCCTTCTCTGACTTCTGTTGTCATAGGACCATATACATCAGTATGTACAAGTCCTAATAACTCACTTGTCCTTTCTCCATATCCACTAAATAGAGTCTTAGTCATTTTTTTTACAAGATAAGATTCATAAGCACCTAATGATTCATAATCATAAGGATCAAAGAACTCTTCTTTGTATAACTTATTAATCTTTATCTCACTTATATGACCAAGTCGACAATGTCAAAGTAAAGTATTATTCAACTCTTCTCTCTTTCACTTTTTACTATCATCAATATGAAAAATATTATTATTAGATAAAATCAGAAGATCATTATTAATAATGCTATGATAAAAAATTTTATTAGAAAAAGAAATTGAGCAACTATTACTCTTTTTATTTATTTCATAACCTCGTTGCAAAAGTAACGATACAGAAATAATATTTCTAATGATCTTAGGCATATCATAATAGTTTTCTAGCTTTAAAATCTTCTCAGAAAGTAACTTTAACATATATGTCCCCACAATCTCTACTTGGATGAACTCTCCTCCAGTGCCGTAGAGCTCGAAATCACCCTTCTTCAGCACTCTAATGTTCTACAGTCCCTACAATGATTTGCAGATATGAGAACCGCAAGTGATATCCAATACCCAAGAGTTTGAATTGGAAGAACTTAATGATAAAATTGTATGTATTTCATACATACCTTTTGGTGCATCGCTTGTGCCAGCCTTTACAGTTGCAAGATATAACTTCCAATTCCTTTTTTAGTGTCCTGTCTTGCCATGATGAAAGCAGATACCCTATCCTGAGACTTTCTTAATATAGCTCTCAACTGTCTTAAGCATATTCAACAGCTCAGGTAAGGAGGGATTCAGTTTGTTCATGTGATAGTTCACGACAAACTGAGCGAATGACTCGGGAAGAGATTACAGAATCAAATCCTGACTTAATTCTCCAACCATCACAAAACCTAGTTGACCCAATCTAGTAATCAGATCAATGACCTTCAGGACATAATCTTGTACGGATAATCCCTCAATCATTCTAGTATGAAATAACTGCTTGGATATCTCATATCTAGTAGTCCTACTCTGTTCTCCATACAACTCTTTAAGATTGAGGAGTATGGATTGAGTATCCATTTTCTCATGCTGCCTCTGCAACTCATTACTTATAGAGACCAGTATGATGCACTTGACAGTCAAACTATCAGTCTTCCATATCTTGTATGTGGATACCCCCTCTTTTGTAGCATCATTCCCAATCTCTTGTGGTTCAGAGACGTCAAGAATATAGGAGAGCTTCTCCTGAGTGAGTATGATCTTTAAATTTCTCAATCAGTCCACATAATTAGGACCGATCAACTTGTTGGAATCTAAAATTTCTCACAATGATAGTGAAGATGCCATTTATAGAATTTAATCTACAATAATTAAAGAATATTATATAAGCAAACAACTCATGTTGACTCATACAATTAAATAAGATCTTTAGATTTAATTGTGCCTCTCACTATTTTATCGAACATCATAACCCTCTACTATGATGAACGAGATATATTTCATATTTATCTTAGTGAGATTGAGATCCTAATTCCTCATAATGATTTTATGTTAACACAACAAACCCTTATAAGTTCATAGGTAGAAAATTCTTTCCAATTGCATCTCATGCAATTTTCAATATCATATCTTGGCCTCTAAGATATTATTAGTCTTATGTTAACACAACAAGCTATAATGTTTGAGTTAAGTTAGACCCTTCATTTCAATACAGTCAAATTATAATATAACTGCCCCTGTGTTAACACAACAAAGCAGTACATTCAAAATTACCGTAAGCATCTTCTATGCACCAGGATTATATTATATCAATCCTTGTGACAAGCCTTGTATTAACATAATAAACTAGCCATAGTTCATGATGTAACATTAACCTAGCATGAAGGAAGGCCCTTAGTAGTGTTTTCAACATTAGGGTTTTTCAATATCAAGATCACTTAATCAAATTGGCCGGGTAAGTAAGGTGGGGGTCCCTCCATTGCTTTTCTTAAACATCAATAAATTGGTCAGGTCAGACAACAGAACTAATTAAAGAACCACCTATAGAACTTTCCTAGACACCAATTGATCAAGAATTGGTTAACCTATAGTTGCATATCACTACTACTTAATATAATTTTTAATAAGAACTTTTATTTGGTCTCATGCATATTCTAACTATATAATACTAATTTATGTATCAATATTAAAATATTTTATATATGCAAGTGTAATATATGAACATTCATCGTCCTAGGACAACCTTGCAGCATAACCCCATTATGCTAGGACAATCTTATGTCAGGATGATGAAGTGATGAATCATATATGCATCATTTCATATCATCATATGAAAGTATAATAGAAGACATAAATCATTTTATAGTATAAATCATACTATGCATCACATAAACATTATGTATGTATGATTGAACCAAACAAGGCCGGCTCTGATACCACTGTAGGGTTTCAAGGTGGGCATGCACAGTGAAAGCATAATGGATTTTAAAATTTAAATTAAAAAATTTTAAATATAAAACCCTTAAACCAACATCTTCTTGATGATTAAAAATTATATATAACATAAATTTAAAATTAAATTCAAGCTATAGAAGAATACCTGCAGTGCTTAATCTAAATTCCGACAGAACCTCCACCAGGCACCCAATTGTTCGCCCTCCAATGATGATCCACACAGGGCTATGATCAGGATACCAACTCTTTAAGATAATTCTTCCTCCAAAATTCTCACTCTAAAAATTTTTTTGGACATCAGGACCTCAAGACCCTCTTCCTCTTCTCCTAGCCTTCCTATCCCTACCTTTCTTCTCTCCTTGTCTTCCTTAATTCTCTTCCTAGACTCTTGTCCTAAAATTAGACTTGTCCTTACTATTTTTGAACTTATCCTAACAAGAGAAGGAAGACATTAATTGGACAATAGGGAGAGGATGTTAGAAAGAAAGGAGAAATTGAAAATCTGAATAAATCCAATCCCCCAATGCACCCCCCCTTAAATACTTAGCGACGGGTTGCCTTCGGGAATTATTCGCGCCCCTTTCACATGCCATCTCGCATCTATCAAAAAATCTCACACCTCTTGATCAATTTTCATACCCATCTGAAAGATTTTGATACATGGCAATCATCAAAAAAAAATTCAAGAGATGCTTCGCACAGAAGGACTCTTCAGAATATTTTTCTTGATGATTCTCCGATGCATCACATAGCTTCCCATGGCATAATTTTTCTCTACCACCCATTAGCACAATTTTATCCATCCAATGGACAAAAATGAAGGTGCTAATATTAAAATAGTGTAAAAAAATATTAGATTAAGAAGTGGTGTGACAAATAGGTTAGAGTCCTTCACAAGTTGGACTCTTGGTCAGGTGCATGGATTAGACTGACAGGATTTCCAACGTCGATGAATTTTCACATTTAAAATAGATGGAATTTTAACTTCAAAAAAATTATTTATACTCAAAATTAAGTTAGAAATCATTCAAAAATTTATTTTATCATGAAACATTGGATAAGCTTGAGGATGAGGCATCCCATCTCATGGGATGTGAAAGCTATTTTTGTGCACAAAAACTGCACCCATGCAAAAAAAATATTCTTGACTCATGGAGACTTAGTTTTTTGACTCTAAATTTTTGGTACATATAGCTAAGGGTGACCCAACTCAAACCCAAAATTGATTTGAATTAATTTGGCCTTAATTAGCCCAATTTGGAATCAATTTTGAACCTGATTCAAAACAGGGAGCTAGTTTTTGTAACATGTGCTAGCATGTCAATTTTGCAAATATGATCTAATCCAATTAGACCCCTGACCAATTTTCTTTATATGTGACCCATTGAGTTCCATATCTAGCCAGCAATGGGTCTAAGTATAAGTCAATTTTATTTGATTAGAATTTAATCTAACTGATCTAGATCCAATCGAACTAACCCGATTTCAACAATTAGAACTCTTTCTAATTAGCGATTAAATTAAACTCTTTAATTTGATCAAATTCATAAGACAAGATTAACATCTAGCAATATATCATGTCTACCTGAAAGATATCAAATTTTAGTAAAAATATCAAAAATATCATTCAGTGAAAAGTTACCGTGTAATTTGATCCTGCGATCTCTCCGCACTCCGAATATGACTCTGGATATGGAATGATGTCAAATCCAATGTCATACTCATATTTCTCTCAATATTAAATGATGATTCAATTAATAAAATATTAAAAATATTTTCTAATTTTTATTCTATTTTGATCAAAGACTTTCTGAATCATCAATTGATCAGAGCAAGTAGGATGCGATCTCCTCTTACCACGAGTGATCGATTTCATGTTGACCTACTCACAATCTCCATGTATATTCTACCATATCCAGAACACTCCGTATATGACTAAGTCATGAATGAGTATAAATCAAAAAATATGAATTTATGTATATAAGGTTCTATGGTAGTCTCAGGTCAAAAGATTATATGCACAACTCTCACTATAAGAAAACATCTTTTGATTGGTAAGTAAATTCCATACGATATTTTTTAAGTCGGATCAATTCAATGAACTCATTCTCTAATGAGAACCCACTTCTTTATATTAGTGTCTCACACAAGTGGCATATGAGATCAGCCCCCTCTCCATCGAGTATACATAGGAAGTGCTAGTCTATCCAAAATATTGATTCCCTTCTCAATGCTCCTATGACTAGAAATATTCTAAATCATGATTTTTAAGATTTTAGATCTCATAGATATGATATCATCATAATCCTAAACCCATTATCCGAATTTATAGAGCTCATCATAATCATTACAAAAGTAAGATGCAGCATATGATGAAAAATACCTTTTATTATTTAAAGAGTCAATACATGAGTCTGGAAGATTACCAGAAAAATTCTTCAAAATATAAATTTTGATTGACTTGTAGGGCATATTCTTTTTAGTCTAAGATTGCATCAATGCATGCATTAAATCATGATCAGATCATGATTCGAATCCAGACCGGATCCTAAACCGGATCCCGACCTGAATTCCAAACCTATGGTTCTATGCAATGCAAATTTTGTAAAAATAAACACCAATTAATCAGTTAAATTAATAGGTAATTATAAAATATAAATTCATCAATAACAATAGTTCATATGCATTAAAAATTCACTGAAGGATTCGGCTAATCTTAGTTAAAATATTAAATCATAATCATAATAAAACACAGGGACTAAACAAGCAAAAATATTAAATTATAACAAGCAAAAGCAATATGCATGAAACAATATGAATGCCAATAATGCAAGCATTCAGCGAGCTAGTGATATGGAGTGTTTTTGGGGCAGTTCTACTACTACTGTTTTCAGGGCACCCTAGCCCCCCACCCCCCTTCTCGTCCCTTCCCCACGGTCGGGGGCTCCCCCTGCTTCGCCCTCTGGCCCACCTCTGCCCCTAGCCGCTCGTAGGTCGGGGGGCCCCTCCTTGCCCAGGCACCCAACCCCCCCCCCACCCCCCCTACTCGTCCCTTCTCCATGGTCAGGGGCTCCCCCACGCTCCACTCCTGGCCCATCTCCACCCCCACAGTTAACGTAACCAGCCCCCCCTCTACCTGCCCTTTGGCCCACCTCCGCTCCGCCACCTAGCCCACCTCCACCCCCCAACCACTCGTAGGCCAAAGGGCCCCTCCTCCCTACCCGGGCACCCAACTCCCCCCACCACCACCCCGCTTGTCCCTTCCCCGCGGTCGGGGCCTCCCCAATGCTCCACCCCCTAGCCCACCTCTATCCTCCAGCCACCCGCAGGCTAGGAAGCCCTCCTCCCCCCCATAGTCGGTGCGACCAGCCCCCCCCCCTCTGCTCCCCCCTGGCCCACCTCAGCCCGCCGGCCACCTGTAGGCTAGGGGGTCCCTCCTCCCTGCCTGGGCACCCAACCCCCCACCATCCCCCCGCTCGTCCCTTCCCACGGAGCCAAAAAAAAAAGGCTTACCTTGACAATCAACAGTGACGGTGGTGGCGGCAATGGTGACGGCAGTGACAATAGTGACGGCAGTGACAACAGTGGTGGCAGTGAAGACCGACGGTGAGAGCGGCAATGACCGAGGGAGAGGGAGGGAGAGAGGGAAATGGGGGCAAGAGTGGGTTCGACGGGGAGGGCTCGGGAGAGGGCAGGGTGGGAAACAAAAATATGCGGAGGAAATGGGTTTGGTCGAATTTTATTTTTATTTGAAATTATTTACTGACGTAAATTTTGCATCGACAGTAATATTTACCTACACTAAATTAGTATCAATAAATATTTTTTAAAATTTAAAAATTAATAAAAAATAAAAATCTTTTGTCAATGCTAATTTAACATAGAAAAATATCAAGAGGATTATTACCTATGCAAATTTTACGTTGATAAATATTTTTTTTATTTAATTTTTTTATTTTTTATAAATAATTTATTATTATCTAAATAGCGGGTATAATTTTAGAATTTAAAGTCCATCTTGATCATTCATTATGTAAATAATTATTGTTAGAGTATCATTATCAAAGACTATCTCAATCCAGTTGCTCTAGCTATGTCGATCAATAAAATTCAATTTCGATAGCTATGAATGACCACAAGATGATCTTATAAATAGAGACCATCGATAGGTTCAAAAATTTATAATGATGATCTCAGTGATATTTGTAGCATACTATCAAAATTTATTTCAATCGGACATCATTATCATGGGCAATTTAGCACAGAATTATTTCGACCGTTAAATAAAAAATGAATGATCAAAAAGCCAAACGATGTCTGATTAAGATAATTTTTTACATAAATGATCTTTGCTACTACTTTCATTTTTTGTATGATGGTGATCATAAAATCCAAACCATGCATATATGAACTATCAATATTAAGCAGATCTCATAAAAACATAAGTATAATTGCTTAAGGACTTTAAGAATAAGTATCAAGAGACATATAGTTTTAGATTATTTATATATATATGATTAAAATTTTACAATCATTATTGTAGAAATGATAAAAATAGTAGTAAAAATTATTTATTTAAAAAATCAACTTAATCAGACGTCGTTTGGTCTTTTAATCACTTATTTTTTATTTAATGATCAAAATCATTCCATGCTAAATTGACTATGATAATGATATCTGATTAAAATAAAATTTTGATAGTTTATTATAAATATCATCAATATCATCATTATAAATTTTTGAATCCATCAATGATCTTTTATCTATTAGATCATCATGCAATCATTCATGATCGTTGAAATTAAATTTTATTGATCGACATAGCTAGGACTACTGGATCAAGATGGATTTTTGTAACGATACTCTAACGATAATTATTTAGATAATAAATGATTAAAATAAATTTTAAATTCTAAAATTATACTAATAAATTATTTATAAAAATTTATTAAAAAGAAAAACCATTTGCCGATGCAAAATTTGCATCGGCAATTATGCTAATTAGCTATGCAAAAGTGAGCATAGAAAATTAGAATTATTGCCTACACTTTTTTCACATCGATAATTATTTTTTTAATTTTTTATTTTCATAAAATGTTTATCGATGCAACATTATCATTGAAAATAAATCTAATTACTTATATAAAAGTTAAGTGTAGGCAATTAGAAAATCATTGCCTACGCTTCAATCTTACGTAGATAATTATCCTTATTGTCTACGATTCCATAGCATCAGCAAATAGTTTGCCTAAATATAAAAGCTAATAAAAAGGAAAAATATTTATCGACACTAAAAAAATATAGGCAATAAGGATAATTGCCTGCACATAAATTTTGCATAGGCAATTATCCTTATTGCCTATGCATACATAGCATCGACAAATGCTTTGCCAAAATTAAAAAATTAATAAAAAAATATTTTTTGATTCTAAAAAATCATACATTATTATTGCCTATGCTTCTATTTTGCATAGGCAATTATCTTTATTATCTACACTAACTTGGTGTCAGAAAATAGTTTGCCTAAATAAAAAAATTAATAAAAAAATATTTATCAATGCTAAAAAAGCATAGGCAATTATTCTAATTGTCTACGTTTATATTTTGTATAGGCAATTATCCTTATTACCTACGCTTCTTTTACATCGATAAATGGTTTGCCTAAATAAAAAAATTAATAAAAAAATATTTGTTGATGCTAAAAAAGCATAGGCAATAAAGTAATTGTCTATGCTTAAATTTTGCATATGCAATTATACTTATTGCCTATGTATACATAGCATCGGTAAATGCTTTGCCAAAGTTAAATAATTAATAAAAAAAATATTTGCCGACACTAAAAATGTGTAGGTAATTATGTTAACTACCTGCACTTCCATTTTATGTAGGCAATTACCCTTATTGCCTATGCTTACTTAGCATCGAAAAATGGTTACCTAAATAAAAAATTAATAAAAAAAATATTTGTCGATGCTAAAAGAATATAGGTAATTATTCTAATTGCTTATGCTTATATTTTGCATAGATAATTATCCTTATTACCTACGCTTATTTAGCATCGGCAAATGATTTACCAAAATAAAAAATTAAGACCACCTATTATCAATGCTTTGGTTTAAATACTGACACTATATTTACATTGATAATTACTTTTGCCAATATTTATTTTAAGCATAGCTAATTATACCAATTTTATCGATGTTTCAAATTTTTTGTAGCTAATTGAGCTCTTAACCTATGCAAAATTTTGCATAGGTAAATATTGCATAGGTAAAAGTCTTGTTTCTTATAGTGCATACAAATCACTAAATTAATAATATTTTGAAAAACCTTAAATTTATGGGCTTACTTTTCATTCAAAAACTCAATTTCAAAAAATTCATAATTCGTATATAAATCAATAATTCATTTACTTACCTTGCAAGTATAACCACTTAACAAATCTCATAACTCTGAAAATTTTCCTTAAAGTCTGATATTTGAAAATTATGTTTATATTAGATACTAGTTATAATTAATTCAAAAATAAAAATTCTAAATCCTAACATTCTTATAGGACTAGTCAAGTGGTAGCCAGTCCAATCAAAGAAAATTCATCTGATCAAGGTTAGATTAGGATACAAATAGATTAGTAAAAATTAAGGATGACCAAATCAATGATGTTTGATAAAAATTAAGATAGAGGCTGGCATGCTACTAGAAGTCTAAAGGTCAAGAACCTTTACTGAGGTTAACCCAAGTTATAGAGATGGATCCTTATAAATCCACTCATCACCCAAAGTCAGGAGAGAGAGGGTAAAAAGAAAGAGAGGTAATAAGATGGGACGTTCTTTCCCTTCTTTCTTTTCCTTTTTTTTTTCCTTAGTTTCTTGGTATAATAGGGGAGCACGTGCCCGTGCCTGCTTGTGGAATAAAGCAAGGGGAAAAAGGCATAGCCCTTAAAAGTGGCTATGGCCAGTGACCAGTGTTGATGGCCATGATGCCATTCAAAAAGAAGGAAAATCAAAGATCCACATGAGAGAAGAATAATGGAAGATACAACCTGTTAGAATTTGATGCCTCAAGATTCGATCTATATTGAGCCCACAGTGAGGTTCGGGATGAAAAATGGAGTCCAACGAGATCAAGATCACATCAAACAAAGCTCGGATGGAGGAGATATGCGCATTTGAAGTCGGTACGAAACTCGAGGTAGTAGAGGACTGTCGGTAGCCGACAGCGGGCCGATGGAGCGGCAGCGGGCCAGTGGAGTGGCAGCAGTGCGGCTGTGCATGGCGGGGTAGAGCCCAGCATGCGGCAGTGCATGGGCTGGGTCCGCGCAGGGCGCAGCCCAGTGGGCGGCCTCGGCCCAAGCTCGGGCACACGGGGCGTGCGGGCCGGTCCAAGCCCAGGCGTGCGGGGCGCAGCCCAGGCCCAGGCTTGCAGGTGCTGGCTGGCCCATGCGCACGCATACGGTGGGCTCAGCAGCCCGATTTCTCGATCCACGATGGATCAAGTGGTGCACAGAGGAGTGCATGGACCATAGAGGCATTTCTCACGTATTTCACGCAGTCTAAGGCACTATTCTATGGACCGATCATGATCAGACGGCTCTGGAATGTTGTGATCGTGATCCAATGGTTGAGCGGGTTATTTGGGATTGATTAGGAGACCTAAACCTAATCTAATTTCTATTTGGGCCTTTAAAAGTCCCTAATGCTCAATAGAACTGGGGGTGGTTCGGCTGGTGGTCTCCTGGGCATGGACGGCTTCGCACGAACCAGAGAAGAACCCATGAAAAAAGAAGAGAGAGATATGATGCTGAGAGAAGGAGCAGAGGGGCTCCTAGACAGCAGACAGCAGTCACTTTAAGGGTTCAGAGGTGTCTTCCTAAAAAGAGAGCTTTTGTGAGGAAAAACTTTTTGTGAGAGAGAAATTGAGTGTACGAGAGTTGAGGGTGAGATCTCCTCTTATAATATTTTTTTTTCATAAGTGAAGTTTGCATGCCCCATGGAGACGAGTCCTTTTTGGCTGATCAAAGTATTTGATTATTTTCTATTTTATTTCTTCTTTCTTTCTGCTGCATCGTGCAATATCAAAAAGGTCTTGGGAGGTGGTGTCCTTGCCAGACATCCACCCAACAAGTGGTATCAGAGTGAGGTGGTACAAAGATGCCGATTGCAGTGGTGGTGAGCAAGACTGAAGATGGAGAAGATAGGATCAATCAAGATAGAGATCAATAAGTTTGATGAAAAGAGTAATTTCTCCTTGGGGCAAGCAAGGGTGAAGGATGTGCTCATCCAGCAAGAGTTGATCGATGCTCTCTTATGTGAGGAGAAGTCGACGACCATGAAGGTGCAGGATTGGAGATGACTATAGATGTAGATGGTGAGTACCATCCACATATACTTAGTGGATAAGGTGGTGATCCATGTGCTTAGGAGACTTCTCCAACGGTGCTGTGATCAAAGCTTGAAGAGTTGTACATGGCAAAATTTCTCACCAATACTCTTTTTCTTTGGAGACAGTTTACCAACTGTGGATGACTGAGGGACAGAGTGTGCAGGAGCATCTAAGTCACTTTCAGAAGATCCACACTGACCTCCTCAATATTGGTGAGAATGTTGAGGAGAAGACTAGGGCGCTGGTTTTGCTAGCATCGCTTCCACCTTCGTATGAGTTCTTGGTGACTACTCTTCTAGTAGAAAAGAGCACCATCAAGATGGATGAGGTCATCGCAGTGATACTCCAGAACAAGGTTCTTAGGAGGGAGAATCTGGCTTCAAACTTAGGTGGCGGTAGCTCAGCTTTGGTGGCTTCTGGAGGAGGAGGTGGTAGACGGAGTGACAGAAGATCGTGATGAGAGTGGTCCAAGTCCAAGAGAGACTTGAGCAAAATTAGATGTTACTGGTGTGACAAGTTGGGGCATCTAGCTAGAGATTGCTTGTAACTCAAAAATAAGATGATGGCTACTGTGACGACGGCCAGTAGCAATTCAGAGGGAGATGTTCTGGAGATATCTGATGAGGTATCTACTTCTTTCCAGCAGTGGATTTTAGATTCTACATGCACCTCTCATGTATGTTGTAAAGAGGAGCAGTTTGACTCCCTGGAGAACAGTGAGGGCACTATTTATCTATCGGATGGATCGAACTGTGCGATCAGAGGTATCGGGATGGTCAGCTGGAGGATATATGATGGTGCAGTGAGGAGATTGGAGGAGGTCCGATACATATCCGATTTCAGATGGAATCTTATCTCACTGGATAGACTGGATTCGAGAGGTTACAGACGGTAGCTGGTGGAGGAATCCTGAAAGTGCTACGTGGCGATAGGATTACTCTGGAGGGAAAGAAGGGGAGGAGAGGGCATTATTACCTGATAGGGAGCCCAGTGCAAGGTGGTGCTTCAGGAGCCAGGAGAAGCCTAGAGCGAGGTGGAGCTCCAGGTAGAGGTAGATCGGGCACGAGACAGGAGACTCGGGAGGAGAAGAGGCAATGTCGCAATGTGAGATTCCTATTACTGCAGGATGATGCTCTGAGTAGGTCTCAGATCAGGAGGAGCACAGCATACGATGGAGAGGGGATAGAGCGACCTGGCTCGACTCTCATGTTTCTCCATCCATTATTAGCAGGCGGTTGCCCCAGGGCATGGGGATGAGGAGATCCAGAAGCTTTCAGAGTTAGGAGGAGGTTGAATATCGAGTCAAGATGGAGATTGATAGAATTTGATGTCTCGAGATTCAGTTTATATTGAGCCCACAGCAAGGTTTGTGATAAAAAATAGAGTCCAACGAGATCAAGATCACCTCAAACAAAGCTCGGACAGAGGAGATATGCACGCTTGAAGTCGACACAAAATCTTAGGTGGTCGAGGACCGTCGGTGGCTAACGACGGGCCGATGGAGTGGAGGCGGTGCCGCCGTGCATGGCCCAGCATGCGATAGCGTGCGGGCTGGCCCGGCCTAGGCCCGGGCGCATGGGGTGCACGGGCCAGCCCAGGCCTGGGTGTGCGGGGCATGGCCCAGGCCCAGGCGCACAGCCGCAGGCCGCCCTAGGCCCATGCGCACGCATTCGGTGAGCTCAGCAGCCCGATTTCCCAATCCACGATGGATCGAGCGGTGCACAGAGGAGCGTGTGGACCGCAGAGGCATTTTCCATGCATTTTGTATGGTCCACGATACTATTCTGTAGATTGATCGCGATCAGATGGCTCTGGGATGTTGCGATCATGATCCAACGACTGAGGAGGTTATTTGGGATTGATTAGAAGACCTAAACCTAATCTAATTTGTGTTTAGGCCTTTAAAAGACCCTGACGCTCAACAGAACGGGGGGTGGTTCAGTTGGTGGCCTCCTGGGCGCGAATGGCTTCGTGTGAACTAGAGAAGAACCCTTGAAGAAGGAAGAGAGAGACACGATGCTGAGAGAAGAAGGAGCAGAGGAGCTCCTGGACAGCGGATAGCGATCACTTGAGGGGTTCAGGGGGGTCTTTCTAGAGAGAGCTTTTGTGAGAAAAAAATTGTTGTGAGAGAGAAATTGGATGTATGAGGGTTGAAGGTAAGATCTTCTCTTGTAATATTTTTTTTTATAAATGAAGTTTGCATGTCCCATGGAGACAAACTCTTTTTAGCTAATCTACGTATTTGATTATTTTTTATTTTATTTCTTCTTTCTTCCTGCTGCATCGCACAGTATCAAAAAAGTCTTGGGAGGTGATGTCCTGGCCAAACATCCACCCAACAATAATCCACAAATAATCTGATAATTTCTCTTCAGAATTGGGCTAGTCAAAACTCTTCTTGGATGGATATCATGGAGAGGGGAATTTCAAAAGAATAAAGGTGGAGCTTACCTGGTCTCTTGCGAGATTGGGTAGCAGCCGCTGCAAATTCTGAATGGGGCATGGTGGACAGCAACCAACACTCCAAAATTTAACCTGAGTAGAGAGAGAGGGAGAGAGAGAGAGAGTTTTTGATGCTGCTTGAGGAGGAGAAGATGTAGATTTAATGGGTGACGAAGCTACCGAAATTGGAGATCAAGAAGGAGAGGGGCTTCGTCTCCATCCTATTTTGGGATCTTTTTTGTTTCCTTTTTCTTTCTTTCCATTTTAAGATATTTTTACAATCTAAGCCAGTCAAGTGGGCTTGGACTAGCTCTTTGTTTGGCTCACACATAGAGTGGGTATTACATGAGACCTACCAACTAATCTAGGACTAAACATACATCCGCACACACTCTCATACATTAAGTGATGAATTTGTTGAAGTAGTTAATCATTATCTATCAATTGTGGTTGAGATGTTTCTTAATGCATAAATGGTTGGCTGATATCTGTTATGATCTAGGTGGTGTGCCCAAGGCCCAGGGGACCAAGGCTAAGGCCAAGGTCCATCATTCATGAGGGCTTCATGGAGGCTCTAGGGCTAGTTGGGCCCTAGGTTGAAAGGCTGTGGGCCTTTCGGGTTCTTGAGGTCTAGGTTATGTGGGCCTCAAGGGACCAACTCTTTATGGGCCAGGTCGGGGCCCAGAATAGGTGAGATTAGGTCAAGTCATGGGTGTACATGGGCTTGGGTTAACCTAATCTCCCATAGAGTTGGTCAAGGGAGTTTTGGGTTTGGGTCACTTGACCCTGTGTTTATATATACATGTACTATGTATAGGTTTGATTAAGCCAAAAAAATACAGAATTCTTTCTCCCAAGTCTCTCTCTCTCTTCTCCCTCTCTCTCCAGTAATTCTTCATGCCCCAGGAGCAAGAAACCCTAGGGTTTCTTGCCGCCAGGTCCCAAAAAGGAAAGAAAAGCAAGGAGGCGCTAGCCCCTTCCCCTTTGCAGCCGCCGACTCTCTCTCTTCTCCCTCTCTTGCAGCCACCCAAACATCAGGTCCAAGACCTGAAATCTCTTGTGAAGAGGTTGATACAAGTTTCTCTCAGATCTAGAATTGATCTGAGGTCGTTTGAGGCACGGGTGAGATCTCCATCAACTGATCAACAAGAAAGGCTGCAGCAGGACAGATCTGTGAGGTCTGTCTCCATCTATCTTCTTCCCCATCTAGAACACCCTGATTTGAGATCTATAAATTGGAAGACCTCAGTCCAGGTCTGATCTGGTTGGGTACCAGATCTTGAATTTTTTAGAGGTAGTTTCAGAGGTGTTCTTCATCTGGAACGAAAGGCTGACGAAGAAGACAGCAACCAGGCTGATTTCGTCAAGGGCCTTGAATCGTGTCCAGACGACTCCAGATCTATTCGTTGCTGGTTCCACTGCACCCAAGGTCTATGGGAGGAGCCGGGATTATGCTCCAATAGTGATGAGGAAGAAGATAGATGGAGACAGACCTCACAGATCTGTCCTGCTGCAGCCTTTCTTGTTGATCTGTTGATGGAGATCTCACCCGTGCCTCAAACGACCTTAGATCATGAGAGAAGTGCACACGGATGTGTGGGGACCAGCCCCAGTTTTAGCTAGGAATGGGGCCAGATACTTCATGACCCTGATTGATGATTTCTTAAGGAAACTCTGGATTTACTTCATGAGAGAGAAGTCAGAGGTCTTCACCAAGTTCAAGATCTGGAAAGCTGAAGTGGAGGAGCAAGGGAGAAGCGTGAAGTGTCTGAGGTCAGACAATGGTGGAGAGTACACCAACAGAGAGTTCCAGGATTACTGTGAGGAGTGTAGGATCAGGAGACACTTCTCAGTTAAGGAGACTCCACAGTAGAATGGGGTGGCCGAGAGGATGAACAGAACACTTTTGGAAAAGGCACGGTGCATGAGGCTGCAGGCAGGGCTTCCAAAGGAGTTTTGGGTTGACATAGTAGACACAGCAGGTTACTTGGTCAATCGATCACCTCACACCAGGTTGGATGGCAGGCTTCCAGAGGAGGTGTGGTCTGGGAGGACAGTTGGGCTGGGCCATCTACGGGTATTTGGGTGCACGGTCTATGTGCACAATGGAGCTGGTGAGCGGAGTAAGCTAGATGCCAGATCACTCAAGATGGTGTTTCTAGGCTATCCGCTACCTCTTTGATTTTGCCTCTTGTAGGTACTACGGGAGGACATGACATTCAGGTGGAGCACCTACCTAAGGTGTCTCCACAGGTGGAGAGGACTCGGATGGATGATCGAGATGGAGAGGTCTAGCAGGAGCGAGCTGGATCGAGGACTGATATCGATGTTGTCCTACACAAGCCCAAGAGGATCATCAGGCAACCGGACCGATATGGCTTCGAGGAGATGCTGTCATATGCCCTGGTGACAGTGAATGGAGACCCATATACGTATCAGGAGGCTATTGAGAGCCAGGACAGAGAGCGGTGGGTCTAGGCGATGTCTGAGAAGATGCAGTCTCTCCACCAGAATCAGACATGGTGATTGGTGCAGTTGCCACAGGGAAAGAGGCCCATTGGCTGCAAATGGGTCTACAGTCGTAAGGACGGAGTGGAGCTGGTTGAGGCCTTGGGACACCAAGGTGGAGATTGTTATGATCCAGGTGGTGTGTCCAAGGCCCAGGGGACCAAAGCTAAGGCCAAGGTCCATCATTCATGAGGGCTTCATGGAGGCTCTAGGGCTAGTTGGGCCCTAGGTTGAAAGGCGGTGGGCCTTTCGGGTTCTTGAGGTCTAGGTTATGTGGGCCTCAAGAGACCAACTCTTTATGGGCCAGGTCTGAGCCCAGGATAGGTGAGATTAGGTTGAGTCATGGGTGTACATGGGCTTGGGTTAACCTAATCTCTCATAGAGTTGGTCAAGGGAGTTTTGGGTTTGGGTCACTTGACCCGGTGTTTATATATACATGTACTGTGTATAGGTTGGATGATGCCAAGTAATAGAAGACTCTTTCTCCCAAGTCACTCTCTCTCTTCTCCCTCTCTCTCCAGTAATCTTTCATGCACCAGGAGCAAGAAACCCTAGGGTTTCTTGCCGCCAGTCCATAAAAGGAAAGAAAGGAAGGGAGGCGCTAGTCCCTTCCCCCTTGCGGCCGCCTACCAGATCTGCTCCCCCCTCTTGCAGGCACCCAAATACCAGGTCCAAGACTTATAATCTCTTAAGAAGAGGTTGGTACAAGTTCCTCTCAGATCTGGAGTTGATCTGAGGTCGTTTGAGGCATGGGTGAGATCTCCATCAACAGATCTACAAGAAAGGCTGCAGCAGGACAGATCTGTGAGGTCTGTCTCCATCTATCTTCTTCTCTATCTAAAATATCCCGATTTGAGATCTATAAATTGAAAGATCTCGGTCCAGGTCTGATTTGATTGGGTACCAGATCTTGAATTTTTTAGAGGTAGTTTCATAGGTGTTCTTCATCTGGAACGAAAGGCTGATGAAGAAGACAGCAACCAGACTGATTTCATCAAGGGCCTTGGATCGTGTCCAGACGACTCCAGATCTATTCGTTGCTGGTTTCACTGCACCCAAGATCCGTGGGAGGAGCCAGGATCGTACTCCAACAATATCTAGTTAATCATTCTTTCTATATAGTGAGAAAATCCAGTTTACCGGCACCTTTTCCATCCAAAAGAACTAATATATATCACATATCCAAATAAAAGAAGAGATAATAGATATGGTACAAAAAGATATCCATAGATCATGAACAATATGAAATTAGTGATCATGGGCATGACAAACCTTAGGCATCTTTTTGTTACCTCTTTTATATGTGAATTTCAAACCTATTTGAGTTATAGATGCATTTGTCGAGTTACACTAAAAATAGGAGTAAACACTACAAGAAATTTAGTTTTTTGTGACAAGCAATGTTGTCACTGAAACTTGGAATATTGTCACTGATGAATTTCTCTGACAACAAACTATTGTCACTAGCCGGTCGCAATTGCTTCATCGCTAAAACCATTTATGACAACTTAAATTTTTTGTCACTGAATCATTTTTTTTCTGTGACAATAGAGCTTGTCACTTAATGTACTTTTTGCTGTCACCAATATAATGAAATGGGCATGCCTTGAAGGATCTTGTGACAATAGTAAATCTATTTAGAGATGAGTTCTCTTATTGCAGAAAAGTCTTACAGAGACAAGAGTTTCACTTGTCACTGAAAATAAAATTTATGACAACTTAACTTGTCACAGAAACAAATCATTCTTGTCACAATGCAATAACGTAAATTGATTTTGGGACAATAATGACTCTGTTTAGTGATAAAGTTTCTTATCACTGAAATAGCTTAAAGTGACAAGAACTTTTGTTGTCACTGAAAATAAAATTTGTGACAACTTAACTTGTCACAGAAACAAATCATTCTTGTCACAATGCAATAACGTAAATTGGTTTTAGGATAATAATGACTCTGTTTAGTGATAAAGTTTCTTGTCACTGAAATAGCTTAAAGTGACAAAAACTTTTGTTGTCATGGAAAATCTCATATGTGACAACTTGTTATTGTCACTAAAATTTAGTGTATATGACTACAGAAATTCATCTCATTCACAAGCAAACTAAGAATCCAAATACATCTTTCTCAATGTTTGCATTTCAGTAGATATCCAAAATAAAAATCACAAGATAGTACCAGTAGTTCATAAGCACTCCATATGCTATTTAATTGATCAAAACCAACAGTACATGATCCAAGACATCCAAGGAATTTTCAATTTCACTGTTTGAAATTCGACAGGACATCCAAAATTAAGTTTAAAAAAATACTGACTAGTATCTATAGTTCATAAGCACCCTACATTCTACTTAACTGATCAAAACTAACAGCCTATGACATCCATATTTTCAAATTGAAGCTAGTTGATGTACTCCCATAATGCCAACAGAAGTAGCTGCCCATAATATTCCTGCATATAAACAAGGTTTGGATTAGTAAATGATTGGCTAGAATAAAGTTTTGAGTAATTAAAGTCTAGCAACCTCTAGATAAGCAATAGATTATCCACTAAAAATTTTTAAAAAAAAATAAGGCAACTTTTTTTGCATATAATTTGTAAATTTATACCTCATATTGAAAAGTTGAGACAACAAGAAAGGTTTTCAATCCATGTTTTCAATGAATTACATAAGAAATGAGCTCAGGCATGTTAGCAATTAAACTTCTAAAATAAAAAATTAAAAAAAAAAGAATTGACTATATATTAAGAATCTCAATTCAAAGTTGCCATTCCTAGAATTATAAAAAATTATGGATCTCACACTCTTAGAATGCAGCACTGTACCTAAGTATACTATAGCTGATTGGTTGTTGTTTATATTCCTCTCTTATAGATCATTGAAAACAAGAAAAAAAAATATTATATTTAACTTTTCTACTTTCTTAAAAGTAAAAAATTCTTACTTGGTCAAGGTTCATGCATTGAGGAAAATGAAGCTCTTGATTGGGA